>NC_066313.1:106170401-106473697 GCF_022539315.1 Serinus canaria
TAGAGTGTTAATTAGAGCTACATTTACAAATGGAACAATTTTATGAATGTCAGTAGTCATGTAATTCCACTGATGACAGCACATATATTCTAACAAGACTGAAACCTTCTGGTTCTGCTGCCCTTGGAAAAAAATCAAAAAGCAAACAATTTATGTTTGTTAGGCCAGCTGCTGGTGAACCTTAGCCTGCATGACAGGGTGGCAGTGAGGGCCTTTCTGATCCCCCCATTTCAGTAGCATGAAGCTGGACCAACACTTTGTAGCCAGTTTCAGATTTCCTGCACCCTCCTTCCCAGCTGTACCCACTGCCAGGACTGCTGGGGAGGCTGGGCTGTGGCTCCCTTCCCTCACTGGCATCCCTGGAAGATGTCAGTCATGCCCAGTCCCACATGCAGGGGTGGGGAGCAGCCTGTCTCCATTGCTGTGGCAGGGAGGACCTGAGCTCAGAGGTTTTCTACAGTGGACTGCCTCTGATGTTGCAGAAAGCTGGCAGGACATGAGGTCATGTGTTGCAGGTGCTCCTGCTGTTTTCCATAGCATTCCAGCTTCATCCAGCCTTAGCATTACCCTGCTTTCTAAACAGCCCTTTTGCAGCCTGAGGTCGATTCAGTCAGGCCCAGCTGTTGGAGGGTTAGCAGTGTCTGAGTGGTCCTTTTTGTTCTGGTGAAAGATACCCAGTGTCAAGGTCACCAGGCTCAATTCAAAATGTGCAAATCAGGCAGATGAGTTCCATTGCCTTTTCTGAATACCACAGTCCTCTTGCTGAAAACCACTGTTTGAGAACTGTGCTGCTGTTCTCTGTGATGAAATCCAACAAAAACTGAAGAAAAGAGATCAAACATTTGAACATTTAAAATTTTCCTTCCTTGTTTTTTTACTACTGAAATGGAAGATGTATGGTGTTAGCAGAAAGTAAAAATCTCAGTCCCTTGAGGCCTGGAAATATTTTACTCTCACTCTCTGCTAGATACATAAATCTGCCAGAATCAAAGTGAGCTGCAACAACAGAATCATAGAATATTTTGGGTTGGAAGAGACTTTAAATATCATCTTGTTCCAACCCCCCTGTCATGGACAAGGACACTTTTCACTAGACCAGGTTGTTCAGAGTCTCATCCAGCCTGGCCTTGAACACTGCCAGGGATGGGGCATCCACAGCTTCTCTGGGAACCTGTGCCAGGCCCTCACCATCCTCACAGTCAGGAATTTTTTCCTAATATCATCTAAACCTACTCTCTGTCAGTTTGAAGTCCCTAAATAGTCCCTCTCCATCTTTTCTGTGGGCTCTGTTCAGGTACTGGAGGGTTGCAATTAGGTCAGTCTGGAGCCTTCTGTTTTCCAGGCTGAATAATGCCAGTTCTCTCAGCCTTTCCTTGTAGGCAAGGTGCTCCCTCCCTCTGATCACCTTGCAGCCCTTATCTGCTCTACTGCAAAGCTGGCTGTAAATGCCAGCAGCCAAACCTTCAGGAAGGGCAAGGATGAAGTCAGGGCCCTTCCAAAGCACTTCCCTGTAATAACCTCTCAAGCATTGCCCCACCAGCCATGCAGGACTGTCACCTGGAGTCTCTCTGCCAGTCAGATGCCCACCCTACAGATTTGCTTAATATAGGCTAGCTTTCATTTCTCCTTCTTCCTAAATGTGCAGTAAAGGGACATTAAATCTTTTGTTTACAGTGTCCTGAATCACCTATGTTTGCACAAGCAAAAAAGGAAAAAAGGCAGACAAAAAACTACAAGAAACAAGGCAATAAATAGAAGCAAGTAAACCAGCCATTCTGAAGGCACCCCCATTCTGTGGATAAAGTTCCTACAATAGCCACTTCCAAGCAAACCTTCAGCCCCCTTTTCTCTGTCACTGCTTGCTCTTCCAGGACAAGCCCCTATTTATGACTCTTACCAGGGGATTTGCTCCTCTGCTCAGTCACAGCTCTCACCTGCTACAGTGGACAGGGGGTTTTTCCAAATCCTTACGGTCCCAGGGCTCTGCTCCACTCCTGCTGTCATTAGCAGAAATACTACTGACTGCATAATCAAGGCTGAGTAGTTTACCCAAAAGACAACTGGAATGTTAATTTCTTGGTGTTTCTTGTGAATGAAAGATGACATCCCAACCTCATTCAGATAACGTAAGAATAGAAAAAGAATGCCTGTAGTAGACCCAGAGGGTATTTCAAATATTTACAGGCATGTGTCTGGGGCTCTGAAGGCCTTTGAAGTACTTGAGATTGAGACTTAAAGCAAAAGGGGCACAGATCCATAAAAGTCACAGGTTTTATTAGAACTGCTGCAGGTAAGGGTTGAAAGCATTGCTGCTGTGAACATATTTTTAGTGACTTATTACCTGCTCATAAATCAGTTCCTCCATGCTTCACAAGACATTTACATTTATGCTGACACTGTGGCAAAAAGTTACCGCCCATTAAGGAGCTCTGAGCCTTTCAGTGCTGTTTAACATGTCTGATCTATCACCTGAAATGAAATATAAGTACTGTGTCTGTATTTCCCACTGCAGAGCAGTTCCACTGGGCATCACTAAAGCTCAGTGGCCATCAGGTTCAGTGGCAGCCCTGAAGAGCTCATAGGGTGATTGAACCAGTCCACTGGCATTATTCGGGCATTAATCTCTGCATTTATGGGCAGCAGGTTTATTTTGCTGAGAACACATCCATTGTCTGTCCCTGTGAGACTATGAGTAAAAGTGAAGTAGTTTTGTGAGAAGTTTAAAGCTTTTGAATGGATATAAACTGTCAAAACAAAAGCAAAACTACCTTGCATGGCAGCATTCTATACAAAACATATGCAAATGCCCCATTTTCAAATTCAAAAGTCTGCCATACCAAAAAGGCATACTCTGTGTTTCATTTTGGATTCCTCAGAGGATACAGTTGAGGAAAAAAATTCAGGTTTTCTCTGTAGAAATAAAATTACTTTGAAAAGAGAGATATGCAGCATTTCAATGTTCCAATATAACATATTTCCAGGCACTGGGATTTTGAAGTTGATAGTCTCATGGTTTTGAAAAGGAATGAAAAGAGAGAAAGACCTAGTAGTTGATAAAATAAGAACGTTAAATGTAGTCACCTGATGAACTTGTGCTTACAGTCCTCAGCTTCCAAAACTTCACCTTAGATAATACTCTTAAATATTCAGGACTTTTTTTTCCTATGCAATTCCAGCCTTACACAATTTCCTTTTAATTGATTAAATTACTGGAGACTTAATCATTCCCTCATTATCAGAGATCTCCAGGCAAGTGTTATTTGTGTTTTTTCCCCCCAAGTTTAGGTTCATTTTGGTTTCACAAAGAATAAAGCCAGTTTACAGCTGATTTTCCTACTGTAAAACATGGACATCTAGAAATGCTGGCAGAAGGACTGTCTGATGTCCTGCTGGTAGGTGTCTAATAAATCTGATATCTACTTCCAACAGACTAAAGATGAAAATCCAGCAGTTTTCACTAGTTGCTGATTATGACTGAATTTTCCCTAATGGCATACCCTAAGAAGGAACCATCTTCTTTAATTTCTTGATTAAAGAAATTAAAGAAGATGTGTCAGACAGAAATCAGCTAAGCTGACATCCTAAAAGAAAAATGATCAATTTCCCAATGTGATTACCCCCTTCCCTTGACTGGTGGGGACTGGCTGTGCCTTGTTTGGGGTGCCCACCAGTGAGATGGCTGACAAAAGGAACCATGCATCACATCCCTGCTGACCAGTTCAGAACAAAACAGGTTTCCCTCTGAGAAAGGAACTGGTGAGCTAAGAAGAGATAATGGCATCAACAGTAACTGTTCCAGTACTTTGTACTCAGTAAAGACCTTGTTCAGTTCCTCCTTTTCATTTGTAGCTTCTATTGACAGTCTTTTCTTCAGAGAGAGCTCTACAGGCAATCTTGTAACATTCTATAAGAGCTTTGCCTGTGTGAGGAATGTCTGGTGTCAGTAGAAAATGCTTATAACTGACTTCATCAGGAGACCTTGCTGATGATGGTACTAACAGCCTTATTTCCACAAGAGCAGATACAAGAATTTGCCATGGCTAATCAGGAAGGCAGATACTGCAAGGATTTTTTCCACATATTTCAAATTCAGTCCTCCCTTGTTTTGTTTTAAGGTCCTATTTCAGATAACATGAAAACACACAGAATGCTACTTCAAAGTCAGGCTTCAGGGCCTGATTAAAACAGAGAAATGCAGAGAAATTAAGAGCTCCAATCCATATTTAATTTATCTAAAAAATTCAGAGTATACTATGTTAATCCCTGTGTCTTTCACACATCAGCAAATGAAGTTAATGCTACAGGGGCTTCTGCAACCCCTTCCCTTGTTCTGATTTTGAAATTTGGGTATTTCTTGAATGCTGATACCCTGTGGGTCAATACACAGGTGTGTAGGTAGGAGAAAGCAGACCAATAATCCCAGCCTGTTCTGTTTCTGTGTTTATTAAGATCAGTAAACAATTGTGGTAATCTAAGACAGATCTGTATTGCTGACCCTCACAAAGTCAGGCTGCCATACAGAGTCTATAATATTCAGTCAATGCTACATTTGTTCTTTGCTAAAAGACTGAAAAAATAATATACCTTATCTCTTCTGAGGTTATCAAATTCTTCAACTGTTGCAGTATCACACAATCTCTTATCTTAGTTCAGAGAGCTTAACATGTATCAATGTTCCATCTACAATGAAATGCTAAAGAGAAAAGAATATAAAATAGAGCAGCATTTTTCATTTACTTACTATAGAAGTGTTAGGAAGTAAAACTTCTTACTTATTAGCAGCTTGTTAAATGACTACATTTGAGTCTGTTCTGCAGGCATGATAAATTATTCAGATAGCTGGAAAATATTGATTCATTACCATTTCTCATTAATATTTATGTGTTGCATGGTGAAGAGTGCAAGAGGGGTATATTTATTATGTTTGACTTGAGTATTTTCTGCCATCTCTAGGGTGCTGTCCAGCATGACAAATGCAATCTTGGCTCGAGTTTATAACCATAATGATCTGGACCTAATGGCAAAAGAAGCCACGATCCCAATAATCAATGGATTGTCTGATTTATACCATCCTCTTCAGATTTTAGCTGATTACCTAACTCTTCAGGTAAAAATATAAACTTTTTTTTTTTTTTTTTGCTAATTCTTTGTAAGTATTTGGGGAAGTCATCTTCAAATCCATTTATCCCTAGGTTTTTCAAAGTAGCAATTATATGGCACTTGTTGTTTAAAGAGATCTTCATCCAGCAATAAAATTAAGGACCTGTTTAATTTAAAACAATTACATAGTCCTATCAGCTGTAGTGGGACTGAAGTTAAGCATAAAATTAAGTATTTTATTGGAATTAGTCTACAATTCAAAGAATGTACAGAGGGCTGTACATATTAAGGCAAAGATGAGAATCTGGCTCAGACAAAGCCAGCAGAAGTTTTTCCATTGGCTTAAAAACACTCAGTAGTTTGCTCTTGGTTCCTCCCTAATCTGTGGACATCTTAAAAGGAATCGCTATTTACGTATTAGGAAATTGGTTGAAAAATTTGTTTTGAAAAGCCAGTTAATGTTACCAGTACAAATGCTTAGTGTTCAGCCACTTTAACCAGTTTAAACTTTTCTCACATCAAAGAACAGTTATAAGAGATTGTATTTTTTATTTTTTATCTAAGGTAACAGTGGATCTGACAACAGGATAATATTTTACACACAGAATACCTGATGTTTATCTGTAAACAGAAGGACTTTGTGGTTTTACAATCAGTTGAGGATCTGGCTTACAAAAAAGATTATTATACTGCCGGGCTGGTTGACAACTATGATGAACTCCTCTGACCTTGTTTACTTTCTGAATGAATAAAAACCACACTGCTTGAAGATGGTAGGGCAGAATAATTTTCTGATTTATTCAGCCAAGTTTCTCAGTTGTTGGGGACTTTGCTATGGGACATTCAGTGTGTGGAAAAGATCTAGTGAGAGTAATATTACATTATTCATGCTTTAGAGCTTAAATACTGGAGGACTCATGTGTTTGCTGAAAATCACGTCTTTATTTTAAGTATTTTTTTGTAAATGTTTTATAGTCATGGTGAAGAGACCAGCAAAAATTGGTGAACTTGAGACTAAAATGCTTACAGACATCAGGATAAGGGAGATTTGTGAGATCACATTGAGCCAGCCTCAATGTTCAAATTGCATAAGAAACAGTAGGCTGTAATGAGAATATCATCATTTTGTTATTAACACTGTGTGCAAACATAAGTCAGGAGAATCTTCTGGTTGTGTTTTGTGGGGTGTTCTGTTTTGGAAACACCTTATTAATTAGCATTTTATCACTTGTGAGTAACATTCTTCAGAACAATCTGTGACTCCCAGCCCACACATCCATGGGTACTTCTGCCCCTAAATGTGGTTTTATCTCAGCCACTGACTCCAGCACCCAGGCTCACAGTACTGTTGCCCTCTACTCCACCTCCAGCTAATGAAGAGAGTCCAATGAGCATCCCAGTCACCTTCTGGAGATGCATCTCTTTCTGCACTGATCTTAGGGGGAAGCCTGTGGAAAGCAGCAGGATGAGAACATGCCCTGTTGATCACCCTCTGCTCCTCCATTGCATTCTCGTACAGGACAGCCATGGTAGAGGCTCCTGGTGAACATGAGCCCTGGCTGCACTCTTCCCTGGCTTGAATTCCAAGGGCAGCACCAACGGCTCTGGGTGTTCTTGCTACACCAAACACCAGGGAGGCTGTCTTTGGTGATGAAGAAACAGGTCCATAGCAGTTGGTGCTCAAACAAAAGACATATTTGATGTGGAGAAGTGTCATGACAAAGTGAGCACTTACAGAGATCACAAGGAATGGCTCAGCTTTTATACAGACATGGAAGACTTTTTAAAATTTGCAGCACTTTCACACTCAGCCCAATAAGCAGAGCACCATTTCTTCCATCTGCCCATCTCTCCCTGACTCTTTCCAGCATGTTCCTTAGCCCAAAATTTGTCAGATCTTTATAGGCAGCTGGGTGGCCACCCTGCTGTGCAAGGGCATGTTGCACTGCTGGTTGCTGACTCACTTTCCATTCCTGTTTTTTTATCCAGAAGAGAGGGGCAAGCAGGGGAGAGCTCTCAGCATCTCCCTGTTGGTGACAGCACTGCCTGAACTCTCCCTTTCTGTTCTTCTGTTCCCTTTTTTTCCTCTTTTCAATGCACAGAGAGTTGGAGAAGACTGGAGTGGCATGTAATGAAACACTTTTTTAATAATATAATGAACCTTATCAGGACACAGAAGTGAGATTAACTCTTGAAGAGGTGTGAGCCACAGGGTCTGGTTGCTACTTACCCCAATCAAGTTTCATATGGGATTTTCAGCAAGTTGTCATCCAAGTACTGTCTGGAAGAAGATTAATACGGGGATGTGGAATGGTACCACTGATTCTTTAAATGAGTTGAAAGACTATACATAACATTTAGACTGTTTCTGTGTAATGCAAAGGCAATTTATTTGATTTATACATATATGCAAACTACAGTAGTGGCACAGACTGATAGCCTAATATTTAAATGTAGCTACAGATTTTGTGCAGCTTATTTCTCCTTAAAAAATGTCTCTTCCCTATCCCTATAAATATTTTCCTGCCTGGATCTGTTCCTCCCTGCTGTCAGTACATATCCAAAATGTAGGTTTTTTATTTTCTTTTATTTTTTTTCTTTTTTGTTTGCCAGTGCAGTTCTATATGCACTCTGGCTCTCTTCATGCTTAGAACATTTTTCTCCTTCCATTTTCCATATCCTAATAATTTTGTTGTGCGGCTTCTTGAACCCTCCTCAAAAACTTTCTCTTTGGTCTGAAACTACATAATTGCATGATTTGTTTTGAAAAAATGTTTTCTTGCTTATAGCTTCTATTCCCTTTTCACAGGTTCATTTTAGTATTGTTGTTTTAGTATAGTCCATTTCATCCCCCAAACAATGCAGCTGGTTTATTTCAGGGCTGTCAATTCTCATTCTGTATTCAGGGCAAATTCTCATCCTGGAAATGCTCTTTTCAGATCATGCAGTGTGCTCCTGTTATGGATATTGGGGTGAGATTCCTCAGGTTCAGCATCCTCCTGCCCAGTGCCTTCTTCTTGAGCAGCCTGGATCCTCTCATGTGTTTGAAGCCTAAGCTGGCCCTGTCCCTAAATATTGTGCTCAGCATTAATGCCCTCCATTAAGCCAAGAAAAATGTTTTTCTTAACCTATATATACACTATCTTCCTTCTTAAAGGTTGTGTTGAATTGAGTGTGCTTGAGTTATAACCCACTTAAAACGGTTATAAACACGTAAAGAACCCATTTTTGAGGATTTGTCCTTTAAAGACTGTGAGTTTGTGAGCACACACTGAGCCCCTTAACTCCCCTGCTTGTCCTTTAACAGCCATGAGCTGAATCCATCCAGTGCCTCTCAGTGTCCTGGGCAGGAGCTTGGCTCAGCTTCTGCTCTGCTCATCGGGGCTGGAGGGCAGCATCACACAATCTGTATTCCAGAGACAGCCTGGGTATTGACATTGATTCAATTGATATTAATGTCACTGGCCAAATCAGCTCACTTGTAGCTGGCTGCAGGATGGCCAGACTGGTAATTAGAGTGGATCCATATGCCACTAGCTTTTTATGTCACTGGTCTGGGGGGAATTTTCTTTTCCAGAAAGCAATGGTTGGCATAAGAAATACATTGATTATTTCTTTTTAAACAGAATAACAAATAATGCTGCCCAGCTAGAAAAGGGCTGCAATATATTCTTAAATTCTCCTTGCTGTGTGATACCAAGACCTCAAATTATTACAATTTTCAAATTCATCACCATCATCATCCTTATTATAACAATTAGAAATCCCAACTAAGACCTGTCCAGAACCTCTAAAATATACTGCATCAATAACCATGACAAAAACCACTGTGGAATAAGAAAGATAACTGGCCCAGCATCTGCCTTAAGCCCAGTTTGAGAACCAGAAGATTCAGGTTTGTCCAGTTTCTCATTTACTGGATTGCACTGTCTCCCGAAGGGCTAAAGCTTTGATTAGTCCTGGCATTCCATTTTAAAATTTGACAGATTATTGATTCATTATTCAAAAGCTTGTTTTAATTGAGGGCTGTTATGACAGTTGTGGTCAAACATTTCAGAATTAATCTATAATGGTGTCAGAGTTTCAGTCTCACTGGAAGCAAGTCCAGGCAGAGGCAGACACAAATGTCCCTAATTAGTTAACCCAGCCCTCTCCACACATACAGCAGGGTCAAATCACTGAGCAGACTTATTTTTACCCAGAGTTTCCTACACTGATACACTGCAGCCATGGATAAGAACAGAATAAAATATTTTAAAAGCAACATGAGGGTGAGAAAATTGAATGTAAAATTGGTATTACTTATTTTGCTGGGATTTTCCACGAAAATAACACAGGCAAGTTTTATGGCACTACAGCAGCCATTGCTAGTCTGCTGAAGAGGCTTCATAAGGGAGAAGGGCTCTAGACTTTCTAAATGGGTTATTTTTTTGCGTGGCTTTACTAGAAGTCATGTTCCAAATGTAGAGTGAAACACCAGAACACCCATGCAGGAGTAAATCCTACATCAATATGACATAATTTGTAAAAATTGGGGAGGGATGCAAAGGTGAAATTTCTTCATAGGTTCTGGTGATCAACAGGTATTGTAAAGGCTCTCATTTAATTCAGTGTTACTATCATGGCAAAACACTTTTAGCAGGATTTCACCTGTGTGATTGTGTAAGCACGTACTATAAAATAGGGAGTGAGCAGGAGAGGAACTGTGTCTCATTTACTGTAGCTTTTGTATTACCTCCCAGCTTTCTGGTTCTGACCAACAGAGTCACCTCTTTGCTGGAAGCTGAGGGGGAGTGTTTGCTTATAAGCAGTACAGTCACAGTCACAGTGATCTGCCTTTAGATGAAGAGGTTTGAATTACAGCAGCAGTGCACCAGTGGCAGCATAAGCCTAGCACAGGATACAAAACAGGCTTCACTGGCATAGACACAGCTTGATTCTGCCTTGCTATGACTCTTTCCATTAGCAAAACATCTTCATTAAAATCAGTTCAGCTATGTCCACTCTACACAGTAGTCACTGCAGATGTGGTTTGCAATTTGCACTGCATATCAGGGATCATTATACAGACACATCCAGTACTCCATATTTTATCTGTAACAGCCAGTAGCTTGGGAAAACAGAGGAAAGCACTTAGTATGCACTGTCCTTCTTTTAATGCAGAGTAGCAGCTGGCAGTAAGGTAAAATTGTTTAACATAGCAGTGTATTTGTGGCTCTAGTCAATGCTTTAAGTATTAAGGCTGAGATGTCTATTTTTAAACAGTGAGATGAAAAGAACTCAGTACTGTCTCACTTGCTTCTGGCTGTGGGTTCTGGTCTCAGCTATCACTAAGCTCTAAATGGAAACAACACCTTAAATAAATGCTTCAGTTTGGCCTTCTCCTAGGAGCACCATTGCTAGGAGATGTGGAAGGACTTTGAAAGATCCTTGGAGACCTGCAGAATGGTTATACTGAAATAACTTCCATGTCCACACAGTCCTGATTTGTTCTCCTGTAAATGCCCTTGAATCCAACCTCTGCCATTGAACTGCTGTTAACAATCTTTGACTGAAAACCTGATATGTTTGCAATACCATATTTTTAGCCCTTAAACCTGAACAGTCTAGGACTCTATCCAGTTTAGGTATTTACAGCACCTTAATGTCATTCAATTTTCAAGTACTACTATTTTTGACTCTAAATTGTGGTCACTGAAAGAAATGCTAATAACTTTGTTTCAGAACAACTTCACAAACTATTTGTTTAGGAGAAGCTGCCGCCAGGAGAGGAGGGGGTGGTCCCAGCCCTATTCCTGTTGAGTCTTTTGGCATCTTTTCTGCAACTGCATGCAAGGTTGCCACTTAGTACAGTGTGGATGCTTATCCTCTCTGACAAGCATTGAATCATGTCACACAAAGTATTGAAACACTGTCTGGCTTCCAGCTACTACAATGCAATTGTAGCATGGCCCAGATTTGAACTAAGAATAAAAGGCTCTCCAGAAATTGTTTCAAGTCATGAGATAGAGTTCTACAGAGCAGGCTTATAGGACAATTTGGTTACGCCTTTGTGAAAATTTTAGTATCAGCTTAAGTGCCTATAAACATGCATATTTAAAACAAGGCTCATTAAGGAGCCTCAAATTGTCCTGCTCTGGAAGTATGTAACCCCTGTTACTCTTGTTCCTCCTTAGGCCTTGTCTCCTTGGGGTGGAGGGATAGATTAACTGCACATAGCCAGGCTGTAAGTGCCATCAGGCAACACCACAGGTAACTCTGTAATGCTGTTTCAAGTTTGGGTAATCCACATTTTTAAAAAAATCCCTGCACTCTTTGTCTGAGCAATGGAGAACAAATGCTGCAGGCCATGAGTGGCACAGCTACTTTCAGAGTGCTGCTCCTTGCTGTCCTGTGCAGCTGGGGGTGAAGATGCACTCCCAGGACCTGGCCACTGCCATGGCCACAGGGAACAGCATGCAGAGGCAACCAAGGCAGAGCAAACCGCAATAGGGATATTTTCACAATCTGGGGAAAAGCTGGAAGGAGATCAATTCTAGGGATTAGGAATGTCTCTAAATCAATAATTTCTAACATTCAGTGATGTTTATGAGGCCCAAAGAACAGCTGTACATCAGTAATGCTAAAATCACTTTGTGTCTGCTGCAGCCCGAGTCTCACCACATGGCACATGTGCCAGTGTGTCCTTCTCACATGTGCCAGTGTGTCCTTCTCACATGTGCCAATGTGTCCTTCTCACATGTGCCAATGTGTCCTTCTCACATGTGCCAATGTGTCCTTCTCCAGGGGAAGCAGCAGCACTTGGCCCTTCTTGTATGACAGGGGGGCTTTGGGCTTTGGGCTTTCCTTCCGTGACCATCCTGTAGGAGCAGCAATTCCAGGTGTGCTCCATGCAGGCAGCACTTGAAGGCAGCCAGCTGCCTTTACACAGACCCTTCTGATCATTCCCTCTTGTCCATCAGCCTGCCCAGCTCCTCTGGAATGTAACCCCAGGGCTTGTGATTGCTTTGGCAGGAGCACTATGGAGGGCTGAAGGGGCTCACCATGGCCTGGATCGGGGATGGCAACAACGTCCTGCACTCCTTCATGACGAGCGCAGCAAAGCTGGGAATGCACCTGAGGATTGCCACTCCCAGGGTAGGAAAAAGCAAACCCGTGAAGGAAGGAAGGCAAACTGCACCCAGGTTTTTCTCAAACACTCAGGCATTGCTCAGGGACCCAGCTGGAGGTGCCTGCATCTATCTTGGGTGCCTGTTTTCAGAACCAAGGTACAAAATGCAGTTATTGGGATGCAAAGCAGGATTGATTCTACTGAGTCCAACATCAGAAATGGGAATACATGACAGGAGTATAAATCATGGAGGATCACAGTTCCATCTGATAAAGCCTTTTAAAGCCATCCAATGTACTCTCCCCACAAAAAGAAAAAGAAAAAAAACCAAAAAAAAACCCAAAAAAACCTGTTTCAGATAGGTGGAAATGTTGCATCTCATTTCATGTAAATTGGTGGTGCAGCATTTTAGAATGTTGCATTGTAATACAATATAAAATATTTTTAAAAATCAGTTTAGAACAAAAAAATTAAATATTATATATGCATTTAATTCTGTAATTGTCAAAATACATTTTTCTTATATTTTTAGAACATTTTCAACACTTTATCTCCAAAATAAACTTTCAACAAAATCATCATAGTTTCCTCAAGTTTTACAGTTCTGAAAGGTATTCTTCTTCCATGGCCAATGGTTCAATAATTATTTTTCTAATCATTCTTAATAATTAGTGAAGATCTTACACATGTTCCATGATGTCTTACCCATCATCTCTTTTGTCAGGGTTTTGAACCAGACCCCAGGATAACTAAAATAACTGAACAGAACTCCAAAGAGGTAGGAGCCTAAGAAACAGCCTAGTAGAATAGTTTGAATAGAGTTTATTTTCATTATAATTTAAGTTCCTTGTCTTAGAGATCTTCCTTACTTTATTCACTTTAGTATGGTACCAAGTTACTTCTCACCACAGACCCTTTGGAAGCTGCAGACAGTGCCAATGTCTTAGTCACAGACACATGGATAAGCATGGGACAAGAGGAGGAGAAGAAAGAAAGACTAAAGGCCTTTCAAGGTTATCAGATTACAATGCAGGTAAAAACTGAGAT
Organism: Serinus canaria; assembly: GCF_022539315.1. NCBI lineage: Eukaryota > Metazoa > Chordata > Aves > Passeriformes > Fringillidae > Serinus > Serinus canaria. The sequence continues at coordinate 106,183,660 of NC_066313.1, forward strand.
TTTGGGTTTTATTTACATTTTACACTTTGCATTTATAAGAATCAACATCAACCAAGCATCATTTTGGGGGGATTTTGAGTGGAGGCATCGGAAAGCCACATGCAAACCTCCCTCCAGCTTAAAAAACTCCCTGACAACAAAATTTGAGTTATGTCATACACTGCACATGGCTTGGCCTCTTTCAGAGCTTCCCAATGAGATCCAGCTCCAGAACATGTGCAGCAGAGGGGTTTTCACTCCACTTATAGTCTCAGGGAAATTGGAATGACTTTTTGACTTTTGTGAAGTCAGCATTGAACTCTTACAGACTTGCATGGAGATATTCCCATCTTATTCACAGATGAGGAATTCTTTTGAAGTCTGTGGGATTCTTCTGAGTTCATCATCCAAGTAACCAAAGTGGAAGTTAATATAAAATTTGTTAACCTTTTTACTAGTTAAGGATTTTACTAATGTACTCACATATGTCTGTGTTTCATATGCTTTTTAATCTACAGACTGCAAAATCTGCTGCTTCCAACTGGACTTTTTTACACTGTTTACCCAGAAAACCCGAAGAAGTTGATGATGAAGTATTTTATTCTCCACAGTCATTGGTTTTCCAGGAGGCTGAAAACAGAAAATGGACAATTATGGTAAGAAAAAAAAAAAAGAAAAGAAGATAACATTATTTGAAGGTTAGGGTCAATTCTGTTCTGCCTTACATAACAGGTTTGAATTCAACCTGGTTCCACAATAAATAGTGAATGTTAAAACATATGCTTCAAATTTACCCCAGGCCATCACAATTTTGACTATAGACAACATTAGTTGCACAAATACTTCTGGGCACAAATGTGATCTATTTTGGTGATATTCTGCTGTTGCTTGACCCAGGTTTTATCACTAAATGAAATCTACAATATAAACTGTCACTTTTTTTGGTAATTATATCACTGGATTTACTCTAATGATTAACTCAACTTCTCAATTAAAACATGTTAAATGCTGAGGTCCCAGGGTCTGCAGTTTCCCAAACACTTAAAGCCAGTTATTTTCTCTCAGGAAAAGCTGCTGCTGACACCAATGGGAACTTTCCCTGAGAAAATGCTGGAAGAGCAAAGATTTGAAAGATCCTGGAAAGTTATGGTGTGGGTGATGCTGTGTGATCATGGGAACCATGAGGGGACACTTGGCATTTAATATAAACCAAAACTCCCCTCTCAGCATTCCTAGAATTTCAGAAAATTACTGCCAGATCTCAGTAGCCTATTATTTATTTTTGTCTTTAGATCCACCAAGCTGACAAAAGCTAGTGAAAACTTTCAGAGGTGAAAACAAAAACAGAGATGGCATTGTCATAGTTCTGAGATGAAGTCTGGATGTGCTCCAAATGAATAAATAAGGGGGTTAGTGTTCTGTTTGCTAAAACCTCATATATTGGACACAGTCAAAATTACTAACAAATTTGTGTTCAATTCATGGTTTTGTCCTTAAAATTCAACAAAATGCTTGAATTTTTTGTTTTAATTTTGCAATGTTTCTAATTGTCCTAAATATTATTTTTTGAAAATAGAAAATAAGCCCTTTACTTTGGGTTCCAGATGCACATTTTTGGAGGGGCTGGGAGGGGTGAAAGGAAAATGTCATCTTTGTATTTTATCAACCTATAAAAGAATGAATGTATAGGTCTTGTTTATAAAGTATTTTCTACCACTTGTAGCACAGAGAGCAAACTGAAGAATAGATTATTTGCTCAGCTGGAGATGCAAGCAGGGCTGAGTGCAGCCACGAATGGGCAGCACTGAGGGGCTGCACAGCTGTAATTCAGGCACCTCTGTGTGCCTGGCTGGCCCTGGCTAACAGTTTTCTGGGTTTGGATTGAAGGCACTTGAGACAGTAGTTCATGTTTGGACTCAGGTGTTTATTATTTCTTATCAGTAAAACAGTCTCACTACTGTGAGTTCAGCAGCTTTTCATTAGAAGGCACAAAATGGCCAACAGTCTCTTGTTCCAAGGTCTTTTAAGACTAAATTATCCAATGAAGAACTATCACCTAGATAGATTATTTCCCTTTTAACCCAAAAACTGTTCCCAAAGAGCTGCAATGGGGACTTTTCTGCCCAATTACAAAATGCCACCCAAACCCATGGAGAAGGAGGAAGAAGAAGCATGAAGAAGAAACCCAGGACAACACCTGTGCCCTCCATCTTGCTTCTATCCACAACATACTAAAAATCCCAAAATCTCAATTTCTCACCAAGTGATACACCTACACTCTCTATAACCTATTTCACACTTTTGTGGATTCCAGTCTATCTTGAAGTCCAGGAAACTTTCTCCATGAGTGAGGGTCAAAGTCAGTGCTCCCCTGGGGGTCAGGGCACCCCAGAGCAGACAGAGAAATATTCCCAGTGCCCTGGGTTTCCACACCTGGCAGTGATGAGGGGAAAGAAAGGACAGGCAGCAACACCACAGCCTCTGGAGAACCCTCACAAATCCAGTGGTGGGCCACAATAACAATGTGCAGTCAGATCTTGCTGTGAAATCACAGCACCAGGTAAAGAACCAGGTAAAGGCTTGCCAAGGCCAGGCAAGTGTGGGGTTTGTTGTGAGCACCGGCATGGGCGGGACAGCAGAGCTGCTGCTACACCACATTTCATTTAGCTGACTAAATCACTGCCATGTCACAGCTGTGCCTAAGGCTGGGCAGGCAGGGCAGCAGGGGTGGATGGCACACTCTTAACCTCAGTGAGGATTTTCCATGTTTCACTACAGAAAGTATAGCTAAACTGGGATAAATTTCAGATTCCATGTTCGAGTGTGGCTCTCACTGATGCTAATGGAAAGTGCTGGAATCCACAAACCACCCCATGTGATGTCTGGGTACCTACAGAATCTCCCAGAAGTAGCAGAGAATACATCACAACATGCCAAAAAGGCCTCAACATTTGATCTAAATGCTTGTGTGAATTGCTCCTAAGCTGTCCATTAATATATTTTGTCCACACTGAGAAAATCTATCAGCTACAATACAGAACATCCTAACTGATTTTCAGTTCTTGCCTGATTCATCATAAGAAATTCTAGCAAATAAATCTAAGTGTACTGTTTTTGTCAGGATAATAACTTTCAACACAAGGCTTCAGAGCTGGAAAATATTTCCCCCTTATTTATTTTTATGGAGTATCTGTTTCCAATGTGATTGGATTTTTTCCTCTCTTCGTCCTCTAGGCTGTCATGGTTTCCCTGCTGACAGATTACTCACCACAGCTACGAAAACCCACATTTTGATGCTTGGATTCCTGCCAGGAGAAAAATATTCCTCATCAGCAGAATATTCTGGTCTGCAAACACATCAATCTTCTTCAGAAAGGACCAAGGCAATGAGTGATTTTTTTAATAAAACCATATAGTTAACTGTATAATATTACATTACAGTTCTGAAAATGTTCAAGACAATAAACACCATTGAAGAAGCTGCTTTTCATCTGGATGCTCTGAGCTGGCCCTCCTTTTTGGGGATCAGCATCATGGAAAACATTCTAAGGTTGTACCTTCATGGTTGGGTCTGCCAGCAGCACAGGCATGGCACAGTCTAAGTGTAGGTGTGGTGGGCTTGCACTGTGGGATATTGATGCCTGAAGATTTTTAGCTTTTTCATATATTTGTAGCTTTGTAGATTTTTAATATATAGTTGTAGAGTTTCTAGTGCTTTTCCTGCCCTCTTTCACATTTTAGAACAATAAGTTAACCCTTTCTAACACATTCTTGAAATTCTGTTTGGTCTTATTCTCAAGAAGGGAATTTCTAACAAGGACATTTTGTTTTTCATCACTATTTGAGAGACATAACAACATATAGGACAAAAAAAACCCCTGGACCAGCTCCAGAGGTGCAGACACAAGGGTGGGTTACTGGGGCAACTGATCTCTGACTGGATGTACCTGCTAGATGTACTAATAAATTAACTTTATAAAAATTGTAGAAATCCTTTATCAAACATGCACAGAGCCATTTTTTGCACCTGAAAGCTTTCATTAAAGAATTGCTTTTTATCTTACCACTCTTAATGTTGTTTGGAAAGCTTTGTCTCTTGATTCCAGGCAGCAATATGACAGACATAAAATTAAATTGCTGATCTTGGGAAGTGTGTGTGGAGCAGCAGTGCTGCAGTTTGCCTTGGCTGTCTGAATTTCCTGGGCACCCTGGTTCCTGTTTCTGTTCTCCAGCCAACCTTCAAATCCCACTCCTGTGTGACACCAAAAATATGGAGAACTTGTGGAGAACTATCCTCCTCCATGACATTCCTGTGGGCTGGTGCAGGGGGATATTGCTGTGGAATTGGAATAGAGCTCTTTCCACGGAGCTGGATGCAGAAAGAGAGACAGCCAGAAGGAACTGGTTCATTCTGTGCCTATCTCCCCTAGACCTTCATTCCCCAAACAGAATTTTGGCTAAAGAAGTGAATATTCATTTTTTTTCCCCTAAGCAAGCTCAAGGGGCACCACGTGATGAAACTTATACAGCTTCTTTGCAGAAATTGCTGCATTTTGCCTTGCACTGTAACACAGCATACATTTCAGCTACTCCTTCTCAGTAGTAAACAAATCCATGACATTTGTAGTTTTTGTGATATCTGGGTATGTCCATGTAATATTTCAGGCAAAGCTTTGAGTTAACTACTAACAAACATCTTCTTTGTTGTTTCTAAATAGTTTCTTTTTTTTTTTTTCTCCCCACCGTAATGCTGGCACAATATCTGTGATATTTAAAAAAATTCTGCAAATGGGTTTGCATTTTCTGACCAGCTGCAAAACATTATTCAGTTCCTTTCTAAAAACATTATTCAGTTCCTTTCTAAATTGGAGTTCACTGCAGGGCCACTCATCACTGAAATGAAAATAATGATACTTTTTTCCCTATCTATTGACAATTGATTTTTTGGTTTTGCAGGCATTTGTGTGTCTTGTTAAGATTAACATTTTCCTTTACAACATTACAAGGGTTTCAATAATTCAATGAACATTTACACTTTAGCAGAGATATAGCTGCATCAATGATGTAGGAATAGGGTATGTGCTAGAAATCAATGTTTTACTTCCCAGTTCAGTATGTGGAGGAAAATGCATGGAATACAGTATATTTCTGTATATGGTTGCAATAAGTCCTGTTTTTTGAATTAGGTTCCAATTCAGCAAGATATGTAGAAATAGGATTGGTCCTCTTGGACCTGGTGAGCTGTTCATGTGTTCAAATTTGAAGATGTCCTTATTGACCTGATTTTAGTGCTGTCTGAGAGTAAGACAGCTCACTTTGCTAGTCCTTTCATAAAATCCACATTAATATCAGTTTTATGGTGCTGCTCAATGTACTGTCAGTGAAGTCACACACATTTGTCATACCAAAGCTGCACAGCTAGATGTTTCAGGGTGAACAGTTTAACCATCCTTCCCCTCTTTTGATTCTCAGTGCTCTGATTAGAGCCAATGTGCATCTTGGTTATTGCTGCCTCTTTATGTACTCAGGAATCTGAGCAGGATGCCAGGCAGCTGAATCCCCTTGACATTTTTATAACACATGCACAGAGCTGCTGGCATAGTGTGTGAGTAAGAGGGTCCAACATTTCCAGGAGGGTGATTTCACTTCATTCTATTCCTCTGTGAACACATACAGCAAAGGATGACAGTCCCTGCTCTGTCTTGCACAAACTGCTCACACCTTGAGCTGTTCTGGTGCTTTATAGAAATACTGGGTGGACTTCACATATCCTGAGTACTGGATTACACCGTGTGGAATGGCCAACCCTCCTACACCCTCCTGCACATGCAATACCCAGCCTGTGTGCTGGGAGCCAAAAACATCCCAGCAGGCAGATTTATGGAACATGTGTAGACTGCCTGCACAGAGCAGATCTGACACTTCCTAGAGGCATTGGATTGGTACCAAATAGACTTTCTGCCCCACAGACCCTAAAATGTGGTGCCCTGAAGGGTTTCTGTTATGCCTGTAGGGACTTTCACTGCCTTGACATACAGCAGAAAAGCACTGCAAAGATTAATCCACTTGGGCAGGTTAAGCATCCTGGGATAGCTGTGTGGTAGCTGTGGTAGTGTGCAAGACAGCATTATGATGCCACCCAGACTCCTCATTAATTCATTACTTGAATTTACTAGTGATGACTGCAAATGTGGTGAATAAGGAAAACAGCAATAATGTAGGGAGATTTTCTACAGGGGAAATCAGTTTATCAGCATTCAAAGGGCTGAAACCAAATGCATAACAGGTAGCATAACTAATAGCTTACAGTGTTTTTCATTTTTCATTACATTTATTATGTTTTAATCAGTAGGAGTGCTGTTTTCATTGCTGAGTGTACTTGAAGGATAGGGTGTTTTTTTCTCTGTGTTTTTATAGAGATGCTCCTGCCTGGCTCCTGATACCCCAGACCTTCCACAAAAGTCCTGCTCTTCTGTTTGACCCAGGGAACAGCCCTGGGTCAGTTCAGATCTATCAAGTCTTACCCACATCTGACTCATTCAATAATCCCCTGATCCAGCATCTCACCCCACACATCTGCATGGTTGTGCTCTGGCCCCTCTCCAGAGCCCTGCACTGGTGGGGGCAGCTGACAGCCTAATCCAGCTCCTGCTCAGAGGCACAAGGTGTGGATTGACCTACCCCTGTCCTGTTCCTCTTCCCTGCAGGGCTGGTTGTGTGTTCCTGCTTGTGCAGGCTCATCCAGACCTCACACACAGGCAGGAACTGAGGTTGTGCTGTGTCCCAGGAGGGAATGTTCATGCTAAATTTGGTGCTCAAAGTCCAGGTGTAGATCCAAAGTTAGTACTAAATCTGGCTCTGATCCCAGCTGAGGCCATGGGGGACCACAGGGGCCCAGAGGGGCCCAGAGGTACTTTAATGTCATTTTAGACACCTGGGAGTCTTGGAGACATCTGCACAGATCCAGCAGATGAGACACAGGACCAATGGAACACTGAGGGCAGAAACTGGTGGCCAGCAAGGTCATCCTACAGCACCTCAGATGGTCCCAAATCCAGTGCTTTGACAACCACTCCCTCACTATATTCATGGCCTCTAGAGGATTACTCCTATTCTCTGCCTAGAAAGAAAAGTACAGGATTGCTTTTTAGCAATTCCCAGACCCTGTAAATACTTGTTCTGCAGCACATTAACAGCAGTGGGGGGACTCATTGATTTTCTGTGTGTGATCTTCCAAAAGTGAGCTAACATTAACTAGAGATTTAGGAGACAAAGAGGGGCAGAAATCTTCTTTATCATTTTCTCAAGGAGGATGCACAGCATTTTTTCCTGTGTACTACAAGGGAGAGAGCACAGTAACCACAGCAGGTAAGAGGCCTGCAGAAAGAATTCACAAATGATTAGTGTAACTAAGGGAGGACTGTGTGGGGAGCCTGGACAACCAGGAGAGAACAAAGTAAAAATTCTGGAACATAATGAAATATTTTATTTGAGCCGGCTTACATCAGGAATGACACCACATACAGCAGATTTACTCATTGTCTGGTAGCAGAAGCAGTTGCCTGTAAAAGCCTGAGCTGCTAAAAGGGAAATACAGGAATAACTAAAGAGCAAAGAAGCACCAAGGCTTGGTTGCCTGAAGTCCTCTAGAACTCCTGAATTAATGTTTGCCTCTCATAAGACAGGGCTGTAAGTAATCCATAATTATCTTGCTCCCTTTCAAATTTTGTGAGAGAAGGAACAAGAGCAGCACAAAGGTCTGAGCAATGCACTGAACTGACCATCCAGTCTGGGGAAAGATTTCATGGCTGAGCTGAGATATATTGAGCTTAGTTTTGTTTTCCAGGAATGTGTAATACTGGTGGAAAGCCTGAAAAACAGATTTCACAAAAAAGCAAAGGTTTCTTCTTTCTTCTATGTCTCCCATTTCTCAGCTAATCACTTGGTTAATTGAGAAAATAAACAGTGCTTTTTTATTATTTTGCCATGGCTATTTAGCCAGCTGCCTTTCAAATGCAGAGCCCAGAATTTTTGGGTCTTGCCCAAGGTTATGTGTACAGAGACACTTCATAAGCCACAATCAACATTTAATTCAGCCCAGCATTTGTTCTCATGACTAATGGGATACAGCTATTTGCAAGATTATTTGATTCTTACACAATCTTGTTACCAGCTTTTTGAAGAAATCCCAAACCTTTGTGGCCTCTGTAAAGGCTGATGATCTCTTCCATGTGTATGTGTGTAGAGGATTTTTCTCTAGGGGCAGGAAATCTGAGGTGCCTCCATTCAGACAACAGATCCTTCACAACCACAGTCAAAGCATTGCCTGCCCTTGCCAAATCCTTTGGAAAGTTCCTTGTGGTCTGCATTGTAGGCTAGAGGATTAATGAATGCTGTTGCTCTTTAATGGGCCTATTTTCAGGGGATTGGCACTCAAGCAAAGTGGGCTCCAACACAAGCATAATACACCTAGAAAGAGGGACGAGCACCAAGATCCTCAGTCTTTGCTGATCAAAGTTTACTTAGTTGAGCCAAAACTCAATTCCAACTGCAAGGAACAACAACGATAGCTGGAGAAATGTACTGAAGGATTGGCAGGGCAAATGCAGGTCATGCTTAGTGATTTAAGTGCAAAATGATATTAATTGAAGGGAGAAAGATAAACTACCCACATAGGTTATAGAATCATGGAGTCGCAGAAGGTTTGGGTTGGAAGGGACCTTAAAGATCCTCTTGTTCCAGCCATCCTGCCTCAGGCAGGGACACCTTCCACTAGGCCAGGCTGTTCATGGCCTGATCAACCTGGCCTTGAACTCTCCCAGGGATGGGGCACCCACAAGTTCCCTGCACAACTTTTTTTTCAGTTTTCCAGTGCCCCACCACCCCTGAAGTCGTGATACTTCACAGGTCCCTCTCCATCTCACAGTCAGCAAGTACAGTGCACCTGACTGACTTCTGTCTGTCCTGCAGCCTCCTGCTCCCACTCCTGGCCAGTTTGGACTCCTGGAGGAGGAGCACTCCACGGCTCCCTGGCTGCTCAGGGTGTGTGGGGTGGCTGTGTCCCAGCCCCGAGAGGTGGGAACCCCACCATGCCCCCAGTGCAGGACACCTGTTTCAGAAGGGAAAGACAAGACTCAGCACAGTAATGCCAACTCAGTGGTGTTTTAACACCTCTTTTGGGTGACACAAACCAAACTCAGTCTGTGGCCCAAAATGGAGGCCAATTTTCCCATCCTGTTCCCAGTTCTGGGCCCAGGTGAACTTGGCCCGGGTGTTGCTGTGCCAAAGGCCTGTGTTGGACACACTGCCAGCCACTGCTGCCTGGGTTCTGTGCCACACACGCTGCTCGTGGCTGGTTGCTCTTGTTTGGGTAACAAAGAAAGAAAACCTTGAGCGCCTGAAATAAGAAACACTGCAGTGCACACACAGAAAAAGTGCCCTGCTGAGTCCCAGAACAGGCAGCTGCACAGAATCCTTGGCTTAGGACAGAAATGAGGGTGTCAGAGTGCCCTCCTGAGATGTCCCTGCTGGCAGGGCAGCCTGCTGTGCTCCCTGGTGGTGTGAGGATGGGATCTGCACTGCTCGGCTTGTCCGGAGGCTCTCCTGCATGGCTGGGGTGTGCTCTCCCCATGGATGGGCTTCAGCCACAGCAGAGCCCTTGGGCTTCCTGCAAGGCACTGTCCCACCCATGGGTGATCACATCCTGAGAGCTCCTGCCCTGCTGGGCTGCCCCAGGAGCCCCTGCCCTGTGCCATGGGGCTGAACTGCCCCCCAGGGCAGCCTCAGTGGGGCAGGTTGGTCCCTGCAAACCCCAAGAATGGAGCCCCACAGATGGTGCACTGATCCTGTCCTGAGGCAGACTGAAATGTTTGCAATTGATATCACTTGGAATATATCTGCTTACTCTGGGAATTGAACTAATTGAAAAGAAATGTCTGCCAGCAGCACAGGATCCCTGCATGATTCACCAGCAGGCCTATGAGACCCACTGCACAGCTCAGATTTCTGACTTCAGTCCCAGAGCATTTTTGGGGGATTCCTGAGGACAGGGTGTAGAGGGGAAATGACACAAGCACCTCTCCAGGAATTTCCCTTGTGGCAGAGCAGCCCTGTGGGCTCCTCTGGGGCACTGCCACTGTAACAGGGCACAGCCACCTCTGAAGGGAGCAGAGGCAGGATGTCAAAAACACTTCAAACTCAGACTGACTTCAAGCAATAAAATCTAACAATTACAGACACACCTCACGTGGTGATCTATGCATATGCCTTATAGGCATATAATCCTATAACGGAGATCTATTGATAATATGGTCTACAGAGAAAGAAGAGAGAGCTTTCAGATCCCCCTGTCTTAATCCTCTGTGCTGTGACACAGCTGGGTCTTTCTTAAGTCCATTTGCAACCCTGAATTTCCTGTGTTTTGTGTAATTTCAATGCCCCATGTTTTTCTTTAAATTTCTCACACATTCTTGCAATGGGAGGAACTTTTAAAAGTTTAGCCAAAAAAACTTGATTTTGAGAAGCACTGTGGAGGAGATAGGGGAAGATGTGTATAATTTGTCTCCTACCAGCTTTATGAATGTCTCTCTCTCAGGAAAGGTAACAATTCCATGCAGAAATAATTCCATTAGACATGAAATATCAGAGCTGTGAATCACTGGGCATTACAGAGCATCTTCCCAGCAGGAGAGAATCCAAAAACTGCACCAGAGAGAGAAGTTTAATTCCTATTGTAACACTAGGGAAGAAAGTGCAATCAAAAACAGCTATAGGAAGTTCCAGTACAGCAGAACTATCTCTTTTATTAGTTGTCTTCCTGGGAAAAGGAAACCGGGGGATTATAGTTATTCTCCCAGCAATACTGTTGATTTGCTCAGGGTAGTAACTAGAATTCACAAGACTGCAATTAAGTACTCAGGAAAGCATGTTAAATAGTCCTCTGAAAGACTATTGTAGTGACTATGCACAAATTGCTTCTAGGTGTCCATACAGCAGGAATAACTGGGTCTGCCAAGGAAAAGCTCTTCTGATGTTCTGAGAAGGCAGTATGTCCAACCTGTATTAGAGATTTCTAAAGGCAGGATGGATCCTGAATTGTGGGGACATCAATTATTGCCACTTTGAGGGGCTCAGCTCTGACTTTAGAAAAAAGTCACCAGTTCCTTGTTCCTGTCCCTGCAGCTCAACAGAACTCCACTGTTGCACTGTGGATGGCTATGGGAGCATCCCTCCCACAGTGGGATCATCCCTCCCTTTGAGATCATCATAATTAGGCAGGGCAGTTGTTTCACCTGTAACTTTTAGGACTTGCCCCATTCTGCCAAGGGACAAAACTGTTTCCCAGGGCTCACTGCTGATGCTCAGAGCCACAGTGCATTTTCCCATTCTTCCCCAGTGCTGAGGTGGACAGAAGAAGGATCACAAACATGTTTATTCTGAACACTGCATATTGCAAGTAACAATAATTAGGGTCCTGCTGACTTGCAAGGTTAATTTATAGACATGGGACCTAACCTTTGGGAGAAATAAATTCACAGAAATTGCATGGACCTTAAGCACTCAGTAACTCTGAAAGCAAGCTCATACTGCCTGTCTCAAGATTACTGCTGCCTGTGAGAAACAGGTGTCAAAGGCTATTACACAAAATAATAAAGGAGGTCCTTGTAGGTTGTTAGCTAGGCAGCTAAAAAGGTAATCTGCAGAGTATTTGCCTTACATGGCTTAACTGGATTAGCCTCTACATACTGAATGTCTGGACTGTCTCCAAAAGAGGTTGCCAGTGCCTTTCCTTGCAGCAGTCCTCTTTTTCAACTACTCTTTGGAGAGCCATTGCTCACAGATTGCCTGGTTGTCTGAAAGCAGGATGAAGATGGAGAGCTTGCATTACAGGGGCTGCTTGCAGAAGCAAACACAGCACGCGTTTAAGCAAATGCTTTAGCAGGAGAACGCTCCTTGCAGCCAAACTTCTGCAAAAACTGGGGGCAGTTTTTCCAGCTGCAGTTGTGACAATATCAAAACACTTAGCCAAGCCAGTTTTTCACATTAGAGCTCAGGTTTTTTCAGGAAATTTTACTTGTCTTTGAGTTTTTTCAGCAGGCTGCTGAAGAGAATATGTGTCCTTTAACCCAGGTGTTTACCTGGTGTGGGGACAGAGACCAAAGTGCCTACCAGCTTTGGGGACCCTCCTATCCCAAACCTCTGAGTTCATGGCTGCCTGAAAACCTGGGCTTGTGGTCTGAACACCCTGGAGGCACCTCCAATGTTTGCTGCTGAGGTGCCTGGCAGGTGACTGTCCTCTAGCCAGGATCTTCATTGTTTTTCAGAGACTTTCAGGGCAGTCAGAATGATCCAATTCATCTGCCCATTCCCTTCTGTCAGTCCTAGAACCCCCAGTGCATCTCCCGGCTTACCAGGACCCAGGAACCTAAGACAGTGAGGAACAAGGGCCTGAAATGTGAAATTGTTTTACAAAAAACCACCTCCACTCTTAAATAACAAATGCAATGTGATGCTCCATTTATGTCATATATTATCTGACAAAAATAAAAGTAAAGCAATCCTACATTTGTCTGAGAGGAAAAATTCTGGAACAGGGTGAGAGCTGCCAGAGATGTCTGGATCCGTAGAGAAATGCATGCACAGCAAAGGGGTAGATGTCCAGTGTGGCAGAAGACCTTGCTGAAATAATTTATGATGCATTTCCTGCATCTGCCTTGAACTGTCAGGAGGCCTTCAATGTGTCCTTCATAATTTCCCATCCTTTTTCTTCTTAAACCTCAGCCTCTGCATCCCAATTGGCATTGTGAGCTCATGTGAAATACAAGGGTAATACCCTTCTGGGCTCTGAATGCCATTTTGCATTAAACTGGGTGCTGGCCATCAGTGAGATGAACCACTCCAAACATTGATTTAAACATTCCTGTGCACTAATCCACACAAAGTCAGCACCAGAGTGATTTATCATGTGTGTGCATAAGTGTAGGGAAAAAAAAGGACAGTCTTGAAAACTGTGCTGAAGTGATCTATGTCCTGGCTAGAAATGTGTTAAGTTGGTAAAGGCTGGGCAAAAATAAATAGGAGGGGGATGATTCACTGATTCTCACCTGCCTTTTACCAAATAAATCACAAAGGCTGGCTGTGCCTCCCTTGAGATTCTTATTTTTTCTGCTCTTTCCCCAGCCACAATGAAAGGGGCTTTTCTTCCGCTTGAACTGACCTTTGGCAAACATTTCCCTTCCAATTAATATCTGAAATGTCCTTGTGGACTGCTGCTTCTGGAGACAGCAGGGAGGTGGCTCTGAAGCCACTCACACAAGAGTCAGGGCAGAGAATAATTGCCTGAATTCATAAGGTTAATTCCAGCCTAGACGAAGGCAGAGGGAAGTTAACTAGAGGTCTTCTTTGGAGAACAATATGTTTGTTTTTCTGGAGTCTGTAATCTCCCTGTGCTGGCTGCTATCTATATACTGTGATTATTTCTCTTATGGACTGCTGAGCAATTACAGTGTCTGAGCACTGGGCTCACTGTCCTCGTGTCATTATCAGTTTTATAGCCCAGTGGGAGCCTCCCAGGAATGAGGCTTTGACTGGGGCTTGACCTGGCTCACTGGATGAAATGGAAAGACAGCAGGCTGGGCGTAGGTGTTTGGCAGTGGGGAAGCTGCTGCCTGACTAAACCAAAGAAATTTTATTAAAAACATTCATCAAAATCTTGCTGCATGCAAATTTACAGGTAAAGCCTAGAATGACTGAATATACAGTCTCATTAAAAAGGACCAGGATAACTAAAAGAGGTAAAAGAAAAACATCAGATTAATGACTGCAGGAAATTCAAGGGTTGCACTGAACATTTTCTCATCCAGACCAAGTTTTCGGGATTTTGCAAATTCTTGCTAAGGGGACAGTATTGCAGGCAAATTACTGGCTAGAGACTGGCAAAGTGATGTGCTGTGAAACACTTGGGTTTTCATGGTACAGTTATCTGGGTTCCATGGCACTGCCATGTCAAGCCAGTGGTGTTAACACCGGTGTCACTGTCAGGATGGATGAAGGACATGATGCAAGGTTGGTCAGTGAGAAGAGCTAAGTTCCTTCAAGACAAACTTTTTGCCATACAACTAAAGCTCTCTCATGCTCTTGGGCAAGGGTGAGTGAAATGGGCTGAACAGTGGTCCACTGCTTGTGTAGTTGTTGGTGGGAGGCACGTGCACCATTGTTGATCTCTTCTTTCCCAGCTAGTCCATATCTTTAGGTCATAAGCCTCCTTACTGGCTTTGGTACATCAGTTTTATCCCCTTGCTGAAACCTTTTCTTTCTGTGGCTTTGGCAGTCCTGTGCCTCCTAAGACCTCTTTTTACTTCTCTGTTCATTCCTTTAATGCTTCTCATCAATGGCTTCCTCTTGTTTCCTTTGAAACAAGAACCTCACAGTACATTGCTCATCCTCTCTACATTCCAGCCACATACTCTGATGAGTTTATAAGAGCCATTCATTAATGTGGAAATAATCTTTCTGGGCTAAAACATCAACATCCTTTGCATCTTCCTTCCTTTCCCTTGGTCATCACCATTCTTTTTGACCTCAGAGGCCCCTCATTGACCATTCTCCCTGTTTTTCAGGTCCACTGTAAGATGAATTTCCACAGCCTGAGTTACTTGCTGTGCCCCACATGGTATTTGTAATAGTCCATTGTGAGGGGAATATATGAATCCTTCCACTCTTGGCTTTCCTAGTATGAAACCCATTAAATCTAATGCATGTGCATTGATAAAGCAATTTCCTTCCCTGCTCTATCCCTTTCTGCTTCTGTCTTCCTTATAAATATATCAAGCACAAACATTCTCTTTTCCCATTCCAGACTTCTGTCCATTTATTTACTTTGATGCCCTGTTGATTTCCATCCTCTGCAATGCCAGAAATCCCAGCCCCATTTGCCTGGATATCCAGTTTCCCACTGAGTGCACACATGCTTTCCTCCTCCTGGAAGGGGGGGCCCTTCTCATACAGGTCTTTAAAATCTGCATTTTGCAGGCATTTTCATTGTGCTGCCTACACAGCAGTGCCAATTAAGCATGATGGTACAGCACCAAGGAGATGAAAAGCCTATTCTGTGTGGTGTTTTGCCCCCACATTTACATGTGTGTGGCTGAGCTATTCATAGGCATTACGTGATCTCTCTAAATGGGACCCGAGTATGTGAGGAGGAGGCAGTGTGAAAGTGAAGGGCTGGCCTGTGACTGGGGTTTTGATGCCAGCTCTGTCACTGCTTTGGCATGCTCTGACAAGTCACCTGCTCATGCCTCTGTTTCCCCACCTTTGAAACAGGGATAATTTTGCTTACCCTGTTTTCCAAGTGCTTTGAGACCAAATGATAAAATATGCTCTGCAGTAACCATGCACTGTTGTTTTTCCTGTCCCATTCCTCCTCATTATGTGCCACTCCAACTGGTTTCATCTGTGGCTAAATTAGTCTGTGGGCTTCTGAAAGAACCCTACATTTTTCATTTTTCACGGTGTGATGGCAGAGGCACTGCAGTGCTCTCTAACTTGCAGGTACTAATGCAGCACAAGTAAAAATTATAATAAAAGCACCTCTCCTGGAGCTGTGGACAGTGCTACAAAAGGGAATGCTAAGTGTCTGCACTCAATAATGGGGATCTGAAGTGACTTCTTGTGGCATTTTATAGTCGGACATTGCCTGACAAAGATCCCATCTGGGATGTAAATTGCACGTGTTGCTACCATATGCTTGGGGAAGCAAAATCTGTTTGTTCTGTTAGGAGAGAGGAGCCTGCTGAATTCAAACCAGAAGTCAGGAACACACCGTGTTCATCCCAGCTTGAGTTAGAGCTGTAGCAGCTTTTTATTCTTTTCCTTTTGAGTGCTGCACAGAGCTCAGTTTGGTGAGGCTGAGCTTCTGTCACAGGGAATTTGTTTATTATTTGTGAAGGGATGTATCACATCCTGGTTGTAAACTGTATTTTCACTCCTAGGGAAAAAGAAAAACAAATGAGCTCCTCCATTTAAAAGGAAGACAAATTCAGGCAAAAGCCTGACTCCATGAATTTCCTGACTTCATGAGTGTTCCAATCACTTAAATGAGGGCTGAATTTGGCCTGGGATACACATTAGGATACTGGATTACTATGTGAAAACTAAGAAGTTTCTCTTTAATTTTTTCAAGATTCTTATATTCCAGGAAAGATAGGTAGAATGGGTAGGGAGTGTTGTCTGAATTTTCTCTACCCTCCATTTCTCTGTTCTGACACCTTATAATGTTTTGCAGATTCTTATTTAAGACCTGTAACAGTTTTATGGCTATGCATGAATACAAGAAACAATAACTTGGAAGACACAGAAACTGCCAGACTGAACACCTCCATTAGATGCTGATCTTACCTGTCCCTTGCTGTAATTCTAAAAACAAGGCAATTTTTGATTAAGGAATTATGTTTTGAAAGAAACAGCCTAATGGTTGAGGCCCTTAAAAGTATCTGTGATTTCCTAATAGCACATTTCTCACTTGCTTTTTTTTTTTTTAATTTGGGTCTGACATTCAAGAATCTTGAAGCAGCACAAAGTGGCCCTCACATCCTCTGGAAAAATCCCTTTGCCCAGGATTTTTCTCCTGGGAAGCCGAGAAGCCCCAGGGAAAAGGAAAAACGATTCTTCTCTCATTGGCTTCTTCTGTGTTTTGCCTTTCTGTGTTTTGTGGAATGTGTTTGGAGATTGTTTACCCACAGGTGATTGTTTCATTGGATTCTGGTGTGAGTTGTTTTGACTCATAGGCCAACTGGGGCCAAGCTGTGTTGGGACTCTGGAAAAAGTCACCAGTTTTCATTATTATCTTTTTAGCATTCAGTAAGTATCCTGTCTGTATTCTTTAGTATGATATGATATGATATGATATGATATGATATGATATGATATGATATGATATGATATGATATGATATGATATGATATGATATGATATGATATGATATGATAATAAATTGGCCTTCTGAGAATGTGGAGTCAGATTCATCATTACTGCCTTCATCAGGACATTCCCAGCAAATGCAATAGCAAAATCCTGAGGGGACATTTTCCCTTAGAAAAAAAAAATCAGGCTCTTAGATTTATTTTTTTTTTACAAGATCCATGTACAAGAGCACAAGAAAATGGTTTTGCTTCCAAAACACCTGTTGTACAGGTGTCACCTGAGGTTAGAGGGCTTTCAACCACTCAGCAGCTGGATCAAACAAGATGCTGTAGGGCAGGTGCTGCAGCTTCCCACCCAACTCCAGACCCTGCACTGCTGATAGCTGGGCATGGGTGAGCCCTGTTGGCTCCCCGTGTAGGGTGGGGTAGAAACGGGCATTTCTGAGAGCTGCATTTTGCCCCGGTGTGAGCAGCCAAAGCAGCCCAAGAGGTGAATATCTTGGGCCCAGCTACTGCTTTCTCCTGGCTGTAAGTAGGGGGTTTGTGGCTAGCTCACATATGGACATCTCCAGAGAGAGAAATTCCTCTCACACTGTTTCAATTTGGTCTCCTGAAGTTAATGGCTGCTTTGAAAAGGTGTAAATTGCTTTCCTTGGGTCACAAAGTAAAGCCTGCACCACATGCCTTGGTGAGGCTTCAGGAGGCTCATTCCTACACTGGTCACATCCAGTCTCTGCCTCTCTCTGCCGTGTTCCATCTCTTTCTCAGTGCTTATTTTTTGATAATGTGTCCAAATGAACTCTTTCACTGTGAATGTTTGAAAGAGACACTCACTGTCTTTCATTTACATGCTGATAAAAGTCATAAGCCATGAAATAGCTTAGTCATATATCATCCATGTTTCCACCTTCCTGCAGGGATTCAAGGAAGTCTCCCACGGAGAAATTTTAGGCAGTTCAGCCACCCCTAGGCAAGGGCAAAGCATCTCTCCTCATTCTTTAACCCACACATGGACTGCCAACAGAGAGCATCACACTCACCAATCCATTTAAGAGAGAAAAAAGAAAAAGCAAAACAAGACTATGAAAAAAGTCCCTGGAACAGAAAAAGAGGGGAAAATAAAAGGAAAAAAGCCCCACCAATAGTAAATAAGAAAAGAAAAAATAACTAAAATGAGTTAAAAAGGAGTTTTCCAAGGATGCTGCTGAATGAAGCTTTTGTGACACAGAGCAGAGAGCTGTGGTACAGAGCAGAGAGCTCAGGCAGTGTCGTGTGCTGTGCCCCTTCAGTCCCATTTCTGTGCTATGATCAGCCCAGAACTAGGGGCAGTCAGATACTAGAAATCCCATTCTCAGGAGAGTTGCAGAATTTCAAAATTTGGTTTCATTCTGAATCATAAATTGAAGTGACTTACACTGGTTTCATTTTTTTTTTCATGGGGGCAAACATTCCAACACTAAAGTCAAATTGTATCCTTTGGGCTCATTAAATTAGACTTCAGTTTGCATTTATGTAAAAAACCAGTGTAATATAAAAGCTGTAGCAAAAAGGCAAGAATGGAATATTTCAACATATTTTGCAAATATTTCAATGAAAGCCATAGGTACCAGTAAAAAAATTCAGTTTTGTCAAACCAGCATTTCCCACCTGAAGAAAAAGAATCCCTCTAAAATATCTCTGCCTTGTCTTTCCAGTGCATTCACCTATTGGTTAAAACTAAGTGTTAATCAAAAATATGTATCTGTCACACTCCTCTTTCGATTTCCTTTCTGGAAGGAAGAAGGCTGTCCAGTGATTTATGGAGGCCTATGAACACCAGGAGAATTTGTTTCTGATGGAGACCAGACTAAAGATTTTTCATCTCTGTGTCATACCAGGATTTAGGCTTCAGAGGCAAAACCAGAAAGTTGGTGGGAGAGGAAGAAGGAAGGGACCATAAAACAGCTGTGCTGGAGGGCTGCAGATGAGGAAAGGTTGACTCCACTATTTAAAGCCAGGCCAAGATAAATGTCAGGTATTTATAACATTATTGCTTGTCATCATTCTCTTATCAATATGTTCTGGGACATAGGGCCCAGGCATCCCTTGCATTCACACATGAGAGAAGCAGCACCACAGGCAGTGAGCAAGTGAAGTACCAGGTCATTCAGGAATGTAAATATATTTCTGCCCCTCTATGGGTCATTTACCTTCTCCTTGGTGGTCTCTTCAGGTCAGTAGAGTAGAATAATGCACGTGACTGAGCATTTGTGAAACTCCAATAACTTGCCAAGGCCAGAAAATGAGGTTGTGCATTGTTTAATAATCCAGCAATTACTAAAGGTCCTGCTAGTTTCCTTTGGGAAGAAACAATGATTTCTGGAAAGTCACTGCATGAACAAAGCTTTCAAAATGCATTTATGAAGTGGATAATATTTTATAAGTAGTTCTGTAAAGATATCCCTGGGCAAAGAGATTCAAATCAAGACTTAAACTAGGGAACACCTCCTTTGATGAAAAAAATATGTTCCTGAGAATAGTTGGAGCCATTTGCTGAGATAAATCAGATGCTACACTCCACTTTTATGGGTTGCTAAACCCCAGAAATATATGGTATGTCTAGGATCTGTTGGCTGCATTCTTGTGCTATGAACACAGATATTGTAGTCCACTAACAAAGAAAAATGATGGACCCAGCAGGCAACTGCAAATATCTTCTTTTCTCATTCTTACTGATTAGAGCTGAGAGAAAACTGCTCTGGTGAAACCTCTGGAGATGTCTGATTTTTTCCTATATTAGACATGAGCTGAAAACAGCCTGGGTCTCCTATTGCCACTTTTACCTCTAGGAAGGGAAGTAAAGAAAATGTCACAGACCTTTTTTTTAAGGTAGAGCATTTTTAAGGCTCACTAGCTGTTACAAATACCTGGAAAGAATAATGGATTGTTCAGAATGCTGTCTCAAGAGACAGTCTTAGAGACCACTAAGTCCCTCATGTCTCCAGCATCTCCAAGTTTATGATAAACACACCTTCTATTCTGGACAATGCCAACTAATTAAAGGGAAACTAAATTACTTATATTAACAGTGATCTTTGGGTTGCAAAAGCAACAATAGAGGAAATATATTACATTGTTTTTCTTCCCTCCTCCCCTCCCATGCAGGAAGGGTTTTCTCCACAAAAGCATTTCTCACAAACAATTGCACCTGAAGACTTTGAGCCAGCCAAGCCAGGGAGCCATGGGGACACAACCTGATTGTAGGTAGCAATGATCAAGCATGAGGATGATGTGAGCCACAGGTAAAAATTAATAAATACAGAAAGCAGATCTCAAAATACATGTGAGGCATTGCAAGTCTTTAATGAGGAGGCATCACAAAAGGCCAGCAACAACACAATAACAACAGCTTTGCTGCTTTGCAACCTCAGTTCAGGAGGTAGAGAAAGGTCCACTTCCAAGCAACCCCAGAAAAGATGGGATGTGAATGATCTGCCCAGTTCACATCTTCTCTCCTCTACCTGAAGTTTGTGTTTGTTTCTTGGCTGAGGTGGCTGCACAGGCAAGGGACAGACTGCTGCGCTCCAGACACTTAACTGGAGTTAAGAGAGATGCACAGAGTTTTCTTCTGGAGATGTTGTGTTTGCTCCTTCTATTGTTCTGCTTAGTCTGCGCTGCTAATGTTACAGTTGTTCTTCTGCTAATCAGTAAATGGCTTTGAAAATCTCCCAGTTGAATTATCAGCCAAAACTCAAAGTGTTGCTTTAAGAGAGACATCACAACATTGCATCACACTGAAGAGTTTAGCCTTCTATTCCCACTCTTTTTTTTGCCCTTCATTTTTCTTCTTGGATAGAAAGCAATGGTAAATATGTTATTGGCACTTATAGGACAATATTTCCATTGTGAAGTCTCCAGGACATATTCTATTTAATTTGTAATTTCACTTCTGAATTTTCAGACTAATTCTCTTAGCAATTCCTCTGACTCAGCCTCATAAGGAAGGGAATTTATCTGCATTTTTTTCTAAAGCCATTTTAGCCAGTTGAACTATACATGTTTAAAAAGAAAGCTGTTTCTTCCTTCCCCTCCCATTCTGCTTCAGCACTGACACTGCTGTAGCCTTTTGCTGTGGAAATGTGCAGTTTCCTGGGGAGTGATGTCATGGAAGGTACCACAAGGAAGCTCCAACACACCTGCAGTGAGAAAATGCCTTCCTCCATTTTTGTGCCAAACACAGTAACATCACATTTTTAACTAATGACATTTTGGGGTGGCTTAGGGATGCTTTTCAAAGTAGTGCCAATTAAGTTAGATAAAAATCCTGCAGTTATAGAACTCTCTGTTTGGCAGCTTGTGTTGAAGTCATTAGGGTAATTAAAGTTTTCAGAGAATATTCTAATGCTAATGGCACCATGTAGGGTAAGTGTGGACCTTCCTGTTCCTGTGCAGGCCAAGAGACAGGGTGGAATGAGTACAACAAACAGCATAAAGAAGATAAATTCACACCTTTCTATTCATATAATTTCTTTCCTCCACCCACTTGACCTCACTTTTACAAACCAGCAGAGATGTATCTTTTTCCACCCCTTTTTACATCTTGCACATGGAGTTATGCTTAAGAAAAGCATTTCTAAAGGTCAAAGAAGTGGTGGGTTTTTTCCACCTACTGGAGCAAGGAAAGTTAAAAAACACAACAGTGATCAATACTAACAACAGCAAAGAGTAATAGTGCATGCTCCAAAGAAAGATCAGGGCAAGGGGTGTGCTTTGAAATGTGTATAAAGAGAAGAAAAAGAGCATTTTGTTGTGGTCATAACAGAAAAGAGATTTTTTCAAAAGTCTCAGAAGCCAGGAAAGGGAAGATCTCCACACCCTTCCCACAGTTCCTCCTTCTAGACTGGAAAGCAGCATTTGACACAACTCTGAGGATGAGCTGTGTGCAGTTCTCACATGGGTACAGCAACACCACCAAAAAGCCTGAAGCAGATGGCAGGCACGTGGGTGGAGAGAGGATTGCAGAGTTTCCAGGAGTAATAAGGGAGAACATTGGTTATTAGAACCCCAAATGTGCAGGGATGTGGCTTCTCTGGTGTTTAGCCCCCTTAGCTGCACAAGCCTATGAGACACAAACACTCTGGAGGGGTGTCAGCCAGTGGGAGGAGAGTGGTGGGACAATACTCTGAGATGATTAACAGCAGCATGGTGAGAATTGCCATTTATATTTATTCTTCTCCTCCGTGTCATGAATCATCTGACACACCAGAAACTGGGAACAGATTGTGCAGAGTTTGAAGTGCTCATGCCAGGGTGCTACTCAGGTAGCACAGGCCATGCTGGCCCCGTGGTGAGCCCTGCAGGCCTGCTCTCTCTCCTCTTCTTTCAAAAAGAAGGACAGGGAAAGTGTGTCACTGCTCCTTCTCTGGACAGATCATGCAGGCTTTTGGAATGTGGAGACAGGGGGCTGACAAATATCCAAGTTGTGATTCAGCCTCAGGAGTGGAAGTGGGAAGAAGGCACAGACACAGATCTAGAAGCTGGGAAATACCCCTGGATCCCACAGAAGAGGCATGAATCTGAATCTGAAATTAGCAGACAGATGGGTGAACCAGTAGTCCAGACAGTTTTTGAAAAGCCAGTGTTCTTCAAGAGCCTTTTCCACCAGTACCTGCATCAGAAACCTGTAGCACAGAGCAGCTTGGGATGCTCTACAGAGCCTGCTGGAGGCAGATGCATTTGGGGCACAAGAGTGGCCTGCAGCCAGTCTAGCAAAAGGGGCATGGAACCACATTACTCTCTCCTCCTACATTCACATTGTTGAGATATTTGAGCATGAGCATAAAAACAGAGGCATCACACAGCAGGAGTTGTAGCAGAGGTAATGATCTGGTGGAACAACTGGCAAGGAGATGAAGTTGAGAACCTAATTCCATTTCCTCTCCTCTTTATTCTGTCCTGGATGTCTAAAGTACCCCATATGGGGACAGCAGCCAGTGTCAGTGCCATTCTCTGTCACTAGAGTTAGCAGGAGGTACTCAGAGACAAAGACCCAAAGAATGGGATCACAGCTCTGCACACTGGGTTCAGTGTTGCTGCACACACCCATGCTCAGATATCCACCCCTGAAAATAACACTGAACGTGAAGAAGAAGGGTAATCCAAGCATGTGCCAGCTCCCAGTGGTGTGAGGCCACTCAGGGCAGGATCTGCACTGCAGGGCCCTGGCTTTTCAGCCCAGTGAGCTCAGAGAGGGCTACCCTTATCCTCCAGAGTCATGTTCTGTAACATGAACTATCCTTCTCTTTTAAACTTGCAGCACTTTTGCTAGATGAACTCCCACTTAGTACTGCAAAGTCCTTACACCAGGAATTTGTCTGTTAACAAGTATTGGAGAAAGGCGTCTCTGAGCCCCCACAGGCACACTGCTTCTGATGATGCCATTTCAGAAGATCCAGGGATATGTGGAATATGCAGAGCTTTATTCCAGGAATGTCAACAGCATCTGGGCCACGAGGTCTCTTGAAACCTCTCAGAAGATAACAAAGACAATCACTAATTTCCTCACAGTGCTCATACCGAGGTTATATAACATGTCCTGGTCACTATTATTTTTCTCTTCCCTTCCTATCCCCATGGCAGATGGCTCACCTTGTGTTAATTTGATTCATAAGATTTCTGGGATAGAGAATGTATCTTGCTGTGCTTGCAGTGTGTACATCTGGCATTTCCTGGCTTTCAAGTGCTTGACTGTGCAGCCTAAATAAATACAATGTTTGTACAGAGATATTTGTAATACATTTGAATGGTTATATTTATATTTATATTAATAATGTATTGTTAAACATAGGAGGAAAGTAATTTGAAATGCGAAATGAAGAGAGAGGTGGATATGAAAAAATTATACTGCTGTAAAATGTGGAAAATTGCAATATATTCACAAGGTAACTGAATTAGGTTTTGCAGAATGGCTTCTGCATACAGAACTTTTAATTTTCAAGTATCTGACTTTGCAACTTGTTTCTTAACATAAATTTTTTGCATACCTCTGTTTTTAATTGTAATTCTTCCTGTTTTCCCCTGGTGTGGAAAATTATGAAGAGCAAATGATATGTAACTGTAGCAACCTGCTGTCATGAGAAGGACCTGAATTCCAGATACAGACACAGAGAATGGGACTTGCCTCCAGACCCTGACCCCAAAATATGGGTGTTGCTGGAAAAGCTGCCTATACATGTGAAACTCTCACTTGTCCTCCCACTGTAGTCATTGGGGCCTACAGGACTTCCCTAAAATGGGATGTCTGGTGAATTCACAGCTCTCCAGGTCCTACTAAATGGCTCTCCAGTGACAGCAACAGGAGCTGAGACATTCACTCCATCTGCAGGTACCTGTGGTGGGGATAGGTGTGTTTGAGAGTCTGAAAGTGGAGATAAAGAGGAGCATCTGAATCTGTTCCCTAATCATGGACTTCTGCTGCTGTATTACACACTCTAGGGAACCCCATTTACTCTCCAGCCACCTCTCCAGGAGATTGTGGGCCTCCTGCTTTTCCTTCAGCCCCAGAGAGACCTGCAGGAGAGAAGAGGATGAAATAGCACAGGGTGTCTTGGGACAACAGAACTGAGTCCTGAGTGTCCCCTCCAGGCTGGGAATGGATACACCTAGGACTCCCTGGTCACCTTCTGGAGACAGGAGGGCCCTGCAGTGTGGGGAGGCAGGAGCTGGAGGGGGAATTCTGCTGTTTGACATGGTGCCCCAGAAAAGAAGGCATTCGGGCATTCTGCAGCTGTGTGCAGGGGTTGGCAGTTGCATCTAATCAGTCTCCCTGTTATGGAGTGGTGGGATTAGTTGTAGCAGCTGCTGCAGGGTGTGGTTGATTGGTGAGTTTAAGGGTTTCTTTTGTGTCTTTGGTGCTGGTTATGGTTTATTCAGGGGGAATGTTGATGGTGTTTATTTATTCGGTGTCGTTGGCAGCGGATCCTTATCCTGAAGTTTGGACTGATTGAGGGGTTGTTGGTTGTATGTGTGATTGTACAGGGAGAGGGAAGGCCCCTGGCCTGTCTCTTTTCTCATCACTGATTGTTTCAGCAGAGATACTGAGGCCTCCCAAGAGGAGTAAGATCAGTGGTTTTGCTACAGCCACAGCTTATCCTCAGAAAGCTGATGGCTGGCAAGGAAGCAAGTCTTTCCCAAAGACTAAAATTAAGGGTGATATTTTGTGGACAATATACTTTTTACACAAAAATCTAGCAAGAATTTCACTCTTTCAGCCAAAAGGCTTTGCTGCTGCTGCTGCTGAAAATCCAGCTCCCCTCACCCCACGGCAAAACACTGAATATATGAAAGTTTCTGGTGAAACATCATGATGGTCTCTTGTAATGGAAAGTATTAAGCAAGGCAAAATGACAGGGCCCTTATCTTCTCCTCCTGAATTAATCAGAAAGTGGTTTAAGTTTTTAAGAGAACATAATGAGGAGAGAGTTACTTATCACTAACACAATGCCATTTGCATGGGTGCCTGACAGGCAAATCATCTTGGAAGTGGTGAGTGTTGCTGTGCCAAGCCCCTGTGCTGGTTTGTGTGATGCTCCCCGAGCTTGGAATGGAAAATCAGCTGCTCTGATGGAAACCACAACTCTGTGAACTATTTCCAGAAGACACTAAAAAGATTTTGCTTTGTGTTTATCAGTACAAAATGGAAAGCCCAAAGAAGATAGAAGGCACAATTGCTGTCTTGCAAAAATATAGCTACATCCACAGAAACCAGAAGTTCAGGTTTACCATGCACTAAAAAATTGGTTAAAAAATATTTTAAATGGGGCATCACATGATTTGATACAAGTCTGGCCCTGTCCTGAATTAGAATGTGCCAAGTTTATCCATGGACATTCCTTCTTAGTCATGATCCAGGCATGTCTACAGCACCCCAGCTGATGTTCTGTCACGTGTCCTCTCGGCTGACGAAGACCTGCTGCCACATTCCCAAAATGTGCACAGCTGACAGGTGGTCACTTCCATGGCTGTGCCATCCAGGAACACATTCTGACACAGAGTCCTGTCTGACATGCTCACCTAGTTATGTTCAGCCTAGAGATGAGACTTTAGTGAGGTGTCACACCCTCTGTATTAATGGCATCCACAGCCACATGCCACCCCAGCAGCTGAAAGCCTGACTTGTTCTGAAAGGGGATATTAGAACACAGGCTGTGCTTTCTCCCAGGGTGCTAGGACTTTATCCCAGCTTCCTGCAATCAGAGGTTTTGTGTTTCCCTATGCTGCTTCCCAACTGCTGTGTTTAAGTGCTGCTAATGATAGCTTTTGGTACCCTTGTTGCTGGGCATTTGCATCAGCAGCTGTGCAGGAGCTGGAGCAGGCTCGTGGCTCTGCCATGGCAGTGGCAGAGCAGCCACAGTCACAGGGCTTGTCTTCCAAGCTTCCTCAGCATGCCAGCTGTGAATGGCTTCCTTTTTCTTCATGTGCAGCCTCGACATGCTCAGGGCTAGAAGGCAGTTCAGAGGTGTCTGGGAATTGGGCTGGAGTGTGCTCCAGCTGGAGTGATCCATGAATCCCTCTCTGTGTGATGCTGAGCTCAGCTGGGGCAGAGGCCAAGCAGTGACTGAGTCCACTCAGGCACCAGTATGAAGCTGAAGCAATAACCACTGCACATTTCTGCCTGTGCTACAAATAATTCATGTCTGACCCCTCAAAAAGTCTCTGCTGTTGTCTACCTTTCTATTTCTCAGCTGCCATATTTCAGACTTTGGAGGCATATTATAATGGACCAGCTTGTTATACTGCCTATTAGCAAAAAGCCACTGTAACCTCTGCAGAAAACTATTGGAGTGCTATAAAAAATTCAATAAACTTAGCTATAAAATATGAATGGGTTAAAAATTCACAGTTCTTTGTTTAAATATTTTGTTTTCAGCAGAGCACAGAGCTGCCCATAGTGTGCTATTAAAATACAGTTAGGCAGAATATTATATACTGATGGAAAACCATAACAGCAATAGAAGAAGAGCTGTGGTATGGAACCAAATCAAACCATGTATTTTGTAACAGCTCAAATGCACCCTGACTCTAACTGATTACTACATTACTGCTGTGGCTGCTGCATGGACATGCTGGGAATGTATAAAGAGTCACTCTCACTGTTACTCAAACCCTTTTCTCTGTGGAATGACAATTTCCCATTTTTCAATCTCCAGCACTCCTTCCTTTCTGTTCAGATGTGCTGAATTATTCAGACCCATTTAACTATTTGTCCTACTGCAGTGTGATTCATGCCTCAAGACTCAACACAGTAACTGTCACACCAAGAAAAAAATACCATGCCATCCAAGACACCCTCTTGTCAACTGGTCATCCCTTCATTTTCTAGTGGAAAACCTTTCTGCTTGCTTTTATCTTACCAGCAAGGCAGAATCTTTACTTCTGTTTCAAAGTATTGGGGTTTTATTTCTGCAGCTACTGGGTACAGTATACAGCTGTTTCTGTCTCCTATTTTATTCTTGCACTTTCCATGCATTTCTCCTAACAAGCTTGGAGCCATACAGGCTGCCATCAGTTCTCTTCATTTTTGCTCCTATATAGTTGAAGGCTTTTCCTCTCCCAGTCTTACCATTCTCAGCCTGCTCAGAACCACCCCTCCAGTGGAGAGAAGAAAGCCCTGTCCAGGTATTTCAGCTTTTCTAGAACAACAAATATTGACCAAAATTATTTTTTTTTCCCCCAGAAAAATAACTGACTTTTGGCTCTGTGCATAAAGCCAAGACAAGGGCTTGGCTTTTGGTCATTTGTCTGGGTCTGCCTCTCTGGCCTCTTTCTTAGGCCAGAGGAACTGGTTAAAGGCTCTGTGTTGCTCCCTATCTGTCTACATTTATATTTTCTTCCCACAGATCCTCTGGAAAAAGATTTTGCCTGAGGCCATGGCTTTTAGCATCCTGAATCGTGCCTCCCCTGGGGCAAGGGGATCTCAGGGACAGCAGCTGGGTTAGGAGAGAATCTGAGGAGACTCCTGGTCCTCCCTGCACTCTGGTATAAACACACTGGCCTCCTTTTCTCAGACTCACTTGCAGCAGCTGTGCTATTTGTCTGGCAGAGGGAGGTCGCTGAGCCTTTCAGATATTACCCAGTGCTCCCAGAATAGAGTTAATGGCAGTGCACAGATTTGAGAATTTGAGAAATTATAGGCATTTCTTGAGTTAGCCTCTGTAGACTCACCAAAACTGTCTGTAGAAAATTTTATTACAACCTTTTGCTGACTGAACATTGATCCTATCAGGTTTTAAAGATGAGCAGCTGAGCATGCAACTCTCATCCATTCCGCTAAATCCTCCCTATGACTGTTGGAGTATGAGGTTTTTTAATTTTATTTTAACTAGCTACAAATATTTGGACCCTGTTGTTCCTGTCTGCAGGAGTCATAGGGAATGAGGTCCTTCTGAATTCTTCACAGATAAAATTCTGCTCTTCTCTAGACCATGGAAACAACCAGCACACATGAGGCAGAGGATGTAGAGAATGACAATGGAGAATACAGCAGATGCATGGGGAATCCAGCAAATACAGGTAAAAGCAGCACAAGCACTGCTTTTTCTCCATGTTCCTGAGGGAGCAGGACAAAACTGGGAGAAGTGCAGCTCTCTTCCTCTTTCCATGAGCACACACACACAAAATCCCTCTTGTGGGTTGGTGAAGACAACACAGACCCAGCAATACCAATTCAGTGCAACCATGACTGACATACCTGACAATACCCAAACCCTCCACTTGAGCTCTCCATATAGAGTTCAGCCAAATCCCCAAAGATTTTCAGTCATAAATCATTAAGAAAACAGAGTTTGTTTTTCTTAGCTTGAAGAGAAATTAAGAAATTCTCAAGAGTTTAGAAGACAGGAATTGAATGAGTTTTGAAGGCAAGATTGGGGTCAGGTTAATCTAAGACTGTTTGCAGATAGGCAGAACCTCCAGGTGGGTTTAATGTAGCAATGTGAGAAAACCACACCATTCAGTGCAAAGAAAGGGAGGGAGGAGACAGGGGAAAAAGAAGGTGCAGTAGTGGGTATAGAAGATGGTGCAAACATTACTCTGTTTTCTAGGCATCCAGAAAGTCTCATATTTCTGTAACCTCCAGATTCAAGTAATAGATACCTTTTGCCATTAACACAGACTTTTGCAGACTGAAAGAAAAAGATGTTTTCTATACAGACTAAGAAGCAAGAGTTAAAAATAACCCATAGAGTCAAATAATTCTGAAATTCAATAATTAAATGACAGTACTTCCACCATACATTAATTTCAGAGCCTGAACAGTAATTAATAGCCATCACAATAGCTGAAAAACTGTATAAATATTATCCTTTGTTTATAAATTTGAGAAAAAGGGGAGGGACAAGAAGTGAAATGCCCAAGGCTACTGAGGATTTATAGGAGAAGCAAGATGAGAAAGTGGCTATCTTTAAACATCATCTCCACTGGTGAGCAAAATGGGCTGTTCTTCCTTCCACTGGAAGGTGAGCACAATGGGAAATGGGGGAATATTCCACTACTGCTGGCTGCTTTAAACAGCTGCAGGAATGATGGGCAATGACACAGTGGATTTTTTGCCCCTCAGTCCCAGGGTCAGATAATAACATTCCCAGGCTTCACCCCTCTGCAAAGGAAGTATGGTTCAGTTACCAGCAACTCAGGGCAGAGACAGAATCAATTAGTTCTAAATTAAAACTAATTTTTTAGAAAAAAAAATCAATGTTAAACAATAATACTGGGAAGTAAGTTAACTATTACACAAGAGCAGAACATAGTACAAAAAGACTTTATACACACAGGCAAGTTTGTGAACATAAAGCAAAATCCAGGTCCCACTGAAGTCAGTAGGATCAAGATTTTATCAGCTTGGTTTTAATGAATTCAGTGATTTGTCCACAGATTCTCATCCTGTAGAGGACCCCATATGGTTCACCACTCTTGTTATTAAAGCACAGGGACAAGGAAAATGATGAAGGGTTCCCATTTCCTAGGGTAGGTTAGTAATAATGCAATATTTCCATCACCCTGCAAGGAGGTGACATAGGTGCTTCACTAGCCATCCCTGCTAAACCACATATTTCTCCTTCAGCAGTGCTCTCAGAACTGTTATGGCAGTATTTATACTCTGCCAGAAATGCTTCTCTGTGAGTAAAAAATGGTTATACAAGCAGACAGCAGCTACATGTAACTCTGTGCTCCTCTTCACGTGCACTCCCAATATTTTGTTTTCAAGGGCTGGCCATGGGGCATCTCTGGCAGGTTCCTGCCCTCACATGAACAGGCTGGTGGCTCCAGCCACCAAAGCAGAAGCTGTGCAGACAGAGCCTGGCTGTAATTGGGTTTTCTAATTTTAAAGCCACGCTACATTACCACTGGTCAAATTCCTCAGGGCGCTGAAATCGATCTCTGCAGTAAAGCTGCACCCACGGACGCTGCCCATGTGATCCTGTTTAAATTGGAGCACCACAGAAAAGACAAACTATTGTGATCTCTTTTATTCTGCTCTCTACAACAGATATTTTCCAGCCTGGTGGGTTGATAGGAGAGAAAAGCAGAATAATCCTTGACTGTCTTAACTGTGTCAGCAGAAGCCTCTGGTGCAGATCCAGCTACACTGGTGAGGGTTCATGTTTTCTGGGATAGTTTGGCTTGCTCATAAAATGCAGCCTTGCTTTCTTTAGGAGCACAAAGAGCAGAAATGGTGATACAGCTGCACACCCAATAACAAACTGTAGCTCAAATCACTGTACCTGCACTACTGTGCAAGGAAAGTCCTTGCAGGGCCAGCACAGCTTCCGACTGCCACGCATCAGCTTTGAGAAACTTGAGCAACTGCTTTAATGTGTGACCAGGTCCAGCTGTCACTCATTCACAGTGAGGTTATTGCCCCCTCAGCAATGTGAGGTGAAGGAAATGTCACCTCTTCTTTGGTTGCTCCAAATTTTGATCCTCGGCCTTAGTTGAAGGCTTTAATGTGCAGGATTGGGAATGGGAGCAGACGTAGGTGGGTGCACATCTCCTTCTGCTGGCTCTTAAAAGGTTGTGACTTTACCAGAGGGACAGAGCACACAGCTGGAGGCAATAACATCTTAAACTGCTACAGCAAGGGTTACCATCTGACAAACTCCTTTGTAATGAAATTGTATACGTTGACTTGAGAAATACAGATGTTAACATCATCTGCTAAAGCTCAAAAAAACCAGGGAGAATATGTGGTAAATTTCCTCTGTGGGCCAGCATTGCCCCAGGACTTCTGTGGCTGAAACCAAGACGCAGCCCTGGTGCTTTCTCTTTTGTGCTTTCCCTTTTCAGTCAGTCTCTAGCAAGGGAGGGGTGATTTATTTTCAAGATTTCCTGTGCTTGCTGTTAAGGACATCTGCAGACCTGGGGCTTTTCTGGTGCTCACCTGTGTAAGCAGGAGCAGTGCAGCCCTGGGACCTGTTCTGATAGACACCTGAACAGGAAAAGAATGTCTCTGATTACTCTGACCAATCTCTGGTTGGAAGGTGAGAGTGATGGAGCCAGAAGCAGAAGGGGCAAGAGCAAAATTGCTCCCACTAAGGGAAGTCAGTGCCTTGTCCCAAAACACCCTGAGTCCTGCTCTGTGACTACTTTTGCTATTACTGACATATTGCAGGGAACAGAGCCTCCTGCTGCTTCCCAGATGAGACTCAGACTCCCTCTTGCAAATTTTCCTGCTGAGTCCTGTGGGCTTTGGGAGCTAGACCCTTTTAAGGATTGCAGGGATCCCCTGCCAACAGGAGGGACAGAGGATTCCTCTCGCTCCCTCCCTGGCTCCCCTCCGTGCTGAGGTTGGCATGCTCTCATATCAGACAAAACCAGATCTTCTTGGGCTCAGGAAAGCACTGAGCCAAAGCTGTTTTCATTCAAGGCACATTTTCCACCCCCTAGTCTTATTATATGGTGAGATGGAAGATGAAGAAAAAGATGAGCTAATGCCACTGCCTTTTCTTTAAAAAGCTGCTGATTCTCCTCAGAAAAGCAGTACCTCTGGTGGAATGAGTCATCCAGCATTTCCTACTCATTTCTTAAATTTTCAATGGAGAGAAAGAGAGATGCTCAATCAAAGACACTGAATTAATATCTAGAAGCTTCTAGGGATGCCTTCTGCCCTCTCTAAAAGGCAGAGAGAATTTTCTTTAGGAAGGCTGGAATTAATGTTTCTATACCATGGGCTAGAGGCCCAAGAAGCAGGCTGGTGCTGACCTAAATTAGATCACAGAGTCATAGAATATTCTGAGTTGGAAGAGACCCACAAGGATCATCAAAATCCAGCTCCTGGCCCCCCACAGGACAGCTCCAAGAATCCCACCATGAGCCTGACAGTGCTGTCCAAACACTTCCTGAGCTCTGTCAGTCTTGGAGCTTTGGCCACTACCCTTGGGAGCCTGTGCCAGTGCCCAGCCATGCTCTGGATGAAGAACCTGATGTTTGGGTGCTGATATCTGGGTGCTTGTTTATGCCTGGACAATGCTCACTCTGGAAGTCCCAGGGTAGGAGCACATCTGTGGCCCTCCAGCCAGTGACTGGAGCCCAGCCCATGGGACCAGCCCAGGGCAGGCTCAATGTCCTGCAGTGAGGGTGAGGAATTCTGGCTGCCAGAAGACCACCCCTCTGTTTCCAGGCTCTGCCTCTGCTTCTCCTCCTCACAGGCTGATGTGAACAAAGCCCAGATGAGGTGGAATTTATCAGGCAGTTTGCTGCCTTCCCTTGTGGCTCATCCTGCTCCTTTTCTCCCTACTCTCTTACCACTGCTTTCCTTCTTGCTCTTCCTCCCACTCAGCAAGCTGCCTGCTTTCCAAGGACAGCTTTGCCCTGAAGGTCAGAGCTGCTGCTAGCAGCTGTTTTATTTCTTATTAGTGTTTGAGGAGTTCCCTCCTTGCCTCCCAGGTCTGCCTGCAGTCCCTGCAATGACATATTTATAAAATATCTGCACCTCCAGTCTAATGACACAAACTAGATTTCAAGGCTATTGAACTAACAGGGTATCTTAGCAACAAATATTTATTTTAATAACAGTATTCCCAGCCATGTTAAACAAGCACCTACTTCAATAGTCAGAACACCCTAGAACATTTTATTTTGTACCGCAATCCACCTTCTGTTGGCTCATCTTCCCTTTAAAGAGTTACTAAAGGCAATGCCATTGTCCCAGAGAGTTGTTCTCAGTGACTTCCCAACATTCTAGAGCAGTACCCAAAAAATCAGGCCACTGCACTCCTGCTAACCACCCTCACACATTTGATGTGGGGGCTTTCCTCTCACTGTCTGCTGGAAGTTTCTTCTTGTTGCTGGTGTTGATCTGCTCAGAGTTGTTGAACTGATTTCTTGCATTGTTAATTTACTGCATATCTGAACTGCAGCACTCCAGCTGCTCCCCCAGCCAGGACCACCAGGCTGATCCCTGCTCTGGTCACAGTTGATCCTTGGCTCACATCCTCTCCTTGAAGCTGTCAGGAAGCAACAAGTGACATCCCAGCAAAGTCCCCTGCTACTGCTCCTTCATGCTGCTCACCTAGCTTGCCATGAGAGGTTTTACCATCCATTTCCTCTGGCCCTTATTAGGATTCCAGGAAGGATTTTTCTTTAAAAGAAATTTCCAATTTCCTCTTGAAAATTAGCTGTAGTGGAAACATTCATACATCAGAAATAATGGCTAACATAACCACCTAGCTTTACTGCTTTATTGTCATTGTACATTTTGCAATTACCTTTTCTTCTCCCCTGCTAGCTAAGCCAAGAGACTGACTGTGACATCAAACCATAATTTGTATGGTCATCGTTATAAATTTATGAAAGCAAGTAATAGTTTGTCTTATGGAATAAAATAACACAGCATGAAATTAGAGTAGCTTATCTTCATATTCCTTGGATAGCACATTGTTGTTCCCTGATGGGTTGAAAGCCCTTTCTTTTGATAAACTCACTAGTATCTGCCTTTGTACTCTCCTAGTGAGATATTTTAGGGACAGAAACATCCAGAAACATTTTCTCAGCATTGCCCTATGGAGGATAAATCCAGCCCTTGTACCCAGAACTCACTGGGGTTCAGTTTTGTTTCAGGAAGGGAATACTGTGGTCATCAGAAAACACAGCCCCTCCTAGTGCACATTTACCTGGGGATTGTTGACCAATATGCTCTCCAGTTCCCTCTGTTTTTCCATATTGCCTCCTGTTAATTTGTGTGGCAGCAGCAGGAAATCAAGTGGCATCTGAGCAGTTCTACTCCAGGGATTCAGCACGATCCTGCCTGGGCCAGTGGGCACTTTCCTGGCTCCTGGGGATGGTCCAGCACAGGCCAGAGTGCCCTTGCTCAGCTCCTAGACACAGCTGCAGGTTCCTCACTGAATTGCTCCACTTCCAGGTTGACTTTAGTCCATGTATTTTCTCTCTTCCACTTTCCACCCTTCTCCCCCAGTTACAAATGAATGTTTGTGTACAGCTCCAGGAGAAACACCTTTCACAGCTTCATAAAAATAAATGATGTCAGCCTGACAGTGAGTTAGTCAGAAGTTCTGCTGAGGACAAAAGCTGCTCTAAAGCTGCACCATGCAGTATTTAGCAATCCCACCTGTGCTAGAGGGTGTACCTACTATCCCACAAACTGTCTGCAAGGACAGGGGAACTGGTAATGACACCCATCTCCCTGAAACAGCCACAGGGCTTTAAAAAAATGTTGTGGCAAGAATCCCTGTTTACTCCTGGATAGACGAGCACTTCCTGTGTTGAAGGAGGAATAGTGCTCACCTCTCTCATTATTGCTTGGTAAGGGTCAAAGGCCAGACCAAACAGCTGGTGTGACCTGTGCTGCTCCCCAGACAAGCGAAAGGAGTGTTTTGGGTTGGATGCCAGACACTTGTGGTCTGAAAACCACTCTTCTTCTGATTCTCTTAGCATAACTTCATTAGTGACAAGGACTGAGAGTGAAAGTGACAGCCTCATCATTTGATTTGATTGCTTATTGTGTTAATTTGGTATGGAAGCACTTTGAAGCTATTAATCTATTGATTCATTTTTACTTGAGAACATAATTTGATTATTTTTTGCATTTCTATTAGCTTTGTAAATAAACCAAGTAGCATGCTTGCTTTCATTTTATGTTTGCTCTATTATTCAGTTTGATCAATTATATAGAAAAGGCCACTGAGCTGGTTAGGTTAGACCATTCCAAAGACAAGCCTGCCTAACATGGCAAAGGCAAGTCTATCCATGTAGCTCTTCCTCCACATTATCCATATACAACATTTACAGCTTTACCCTGTCCAGCAGCACGACCCACTCCCCTATTCATAAAGCACAGCTGGCTCCTCCAAATGCATCACAGTTCTATTTTCTGATGTGTGAGCCACATTTTTTGCAGCTGCATTAACCAACCTTTGCCAATGTCCCTCTAAGCCAGTACCAGCCCACAAACACACTCCAGTTTTTTTGGGTGGAGTTCTTCTCCCCAGTCATCCACAGTAGCTGCTCATGTGTATGCACATACAGCCTTATAAATTAGGGCAACCTGAATTCATAAAAGCAGGCAAGCTGTTGGTGTTTTGGGCTGCTTTTAGCACTGCTGCTCAGCTGAAGCAGGAAAAATGCATGCAAGCTAGGCATTTAATTTGCTGCTCTCCAAACACAAAACACTTTTCACCACTGCCAAGGTGTTCACTTCCAATCTCAGATTCTAAGAGAATCTGACACCTGTTGTAAGGCAACACCTTGTGGAATTAATTTGCTTTTTACAGGTCTCAAAAGAGGAGATGCCATGAAAGCTATAGCGTTGAGTGCTGCTCCATAAACTGGCCTAAATTTAGGTTTTGTTATTTACAGCTAGAGCAGCAATCCATTTCAAAGCACTGGTTGGTTGTAGCTAGGAAATTGATGAGAGATCTGACCTTTAAAAATGTATCTTCTTTGTCTAATGAAAGATAGCCAGCTATGTTTCCTCCCTCCTGTCAAGGCCAACCTTCACCCTCTGGGCTTTGCAACATCATCACCCTCCGTGTGGCCTGGGAGAATGAAATAAACTTCCCTCTAGAGACTATCAGTGCTTCTTGATCATGGACATTGACAGTGAGTCATCAATCAGTTAGGTATAAAGCTGGAAATTAGCTGGGAAAATGATGGAGAAAGATCCTCTCAAATATTTGTGCCTAAGCAAACAGAGATCCTGCTCAGCCAGGCTTAAATCCATTTGTGTTTAAGCAAACATTTGAGTGGCCTCTGTTTGTTCACAAGGAAATGGAGAGGGGCTGTTCATCAGTGCTTGTACATGCACAAATCCACACTGCAGGAATTGGTACCAGCATGGTTTAACCCTCACTGAGTGGGCAGGGGGTGTTTGGGAGAGTGTGAGGAAGCACAGAGAGAGCAGGGAACAAAGCAGGCAACACTTTCAGTCCAGACTCACGTGATGGATGCCTGGCAGTGGTGAGGAAGAGGAGGAATCCTTGAGAAGTGGTGAAGTCCTTGACCAGATCAAGGTTCTTGTGGTCCTGAGCAGGAGCACAGAATGAGATGCCTGAGCAGGAGCTGGGAGGGTGCAGCTGAGCAAAATTCCTTATGTGCACTGCCCCACTCCAGTTTTGACCTTAAAGATCACTGAGATGGAGTTGTTTGGTTGGGAGAGGGAGACACTGATAAGTATTTAGTACATGGTTCAAAGCCTGACTCCTGTCTGGATGAAATGGACAGCTACCAGCCCTGCTGTCCAGAGATAAGTGTGGAAAGAGAATTGGGTATCTTGGCAAGATTTCTGCTGGAGCTGAATTCCAACTGCAAAGTAATTCATCACTTGCAACTCTTCGATCCTTATTACCCTCTTTGCTATCTTGAATCAAAGTTCTCTGTCTTCTGGAGTTCAGTTCTTATTTTAACTGAGATATTTTTCCTGAAGAGCAACTCTCCAATTTAGGGGCAGGTAATAAATTAATGAAAAGATAGGAATAAATCATCACTTGTGACTTGGAATGGCTCTGCAATTATTCGGCTCTATAAGGCTCAGCTAATGTTTCTAATGTAATATTCTGCCATGAGATTTAATTTGCCTCATATGAGTCATTTAGTAACCTAAGCATAGATGTAGAACTGACAAATATCTATTAAATCAGTGTGTCCAGGTACAATGAGTTGGATTTGTCCATCACTAGGTATTATGGCAACACTAAGCAGATGATGTTGGATAGATAGCCTCAGCTGTAAACTCTATTTAATTACAGGTTTGTTATTCTCTTATTGTTATCTGTCTTCCACTGAGCCAAGTGCATCAAGAGCTCTCTCACCTGAGATTTCTGGGCACAAACAACTAATTTACATTAAGTGGTTTTCTTAGTCATCTCCCTGTTATGTTCCCATCTGGATATAATTCCACACCATGGACTGGGCCTTTTCCTGTGGATTGGACGTGGCTTGTTGTCACCCTTGGAGCTCATGACTGAGGTATAAGATACCAGTGAGGTCACAAAAACCACAGAAGGTTATAGCAACAATTACCACACCTCCAGTTATTTTAATTGGATTGTCTGTGACATTCCCAATACACCTCCATGTCCTGTTGTTTGAGTGTGCTAGAAATGATATTGCACTTTTCATAAGATAATGACAATTAGCAGAACTGTGGTTGGTGGTTATTTTAGGCAGCATTGTCTCTGATGTTATGCCTCAGTTTTCTTCTCAGCAGTTGTCATGGTGGACCTGAACATGATATTCTTCTTGGTCACAAGGTCCTTGACTATAAAAGTGGTTAAAACTGGCTTCAGTCCAAAGTGATGTGTCATAAAAAAACCTCTTTCAAGCAAAATCAATGGGAAAGCACTATTGGTAAAGAGAAAAATGTAAACAGAATTGAAAAGCAAAAGCTAAGAGGGAAGGGTACTCAGTCAAGACCTGACACTCTCTGTGCCTGATCTGTGCTTTTCTTCACCACCTTTCTCTAGACAGGAAAAAGTGATGCACCTTTTGCTGCACCTGCATGTTACCCAGGGAGATAAAATTCCTCAATAAAAAATGAAAAGCGAGGCTGTACGCTTTCAGAGCTAAGCCTCACTTTTTAAATTCAAACTCCTCACATCTTCAGGCAAAATAGTATGCAGCATTTAATCTACAGACTTCTTATTCCCGTGTTTTGAATTAATATTAACCATGAACAGTGCTGCAGAATGCACTCCTGGATGTGTACAGGTTTCTGAAGAGACTATCAGCATTTCCTGTTCTTGTTTTATTGTGCCTAACTAGAGGAAACTCCCAAAAAATCAGATAAGCCTGGAACCACAGAGCCTTAAAGTTCCCTTGCAATCTACCTTCCATACTTAATTTCTCTCTGCCTTCTCTCTTCTGCACTTTGGAATGAAACAGGGCTTTAATAAGTGTTGATTACAAAATGCCCTGATCCCATCCTGCTTAGACTGCATGAATGGCCTATTGCTAGACTGTTCCCAACTTGACCCTTGTTCTGCATCCAAATTCAATGATACAGCCATTCATCAGCTTGATTTTGGCAGTGTTATACATGCCCTCTGAAACATTATTTTTGGCAGGCTCTCAAAGCACGAGTGACTTCCAGCATACAAATCTCATTTGCTGCATCATCTCCTTCGTGATCCTTGATCAGCAGGAGCTCAGCACCTCGGCTGACTAGCACAGAGCCAAAAATAGAGTGGTTGTCAGTGCAAGTCTGAACAACCATGAATATGTAACCTCAGTGACAGCAGTTGGTGTGTGCATCTGTGCTGCTGGTTGTTGGTGTGTGCTCTGGGACTGCTTTTCTCCACCTGTGCTCATGTGAGCTGGTCAGCAGGAGGAAGGTGCCCTAAAAGCACTTGCATCTGGTCCCTAAATTCAGCAAATGTTGCAGTAAGTTGATTTGTCCCACCAAGGCCTGTCTGGAGATGGTAACTACAAAGAGCAGACCCGTGAGTCAGGGCCTTATTTGTGGTTAGAAAAGCAGTAGTAATGACTGTGTGTAGTTTTAAAGCTTTGGAACATTTTAGAAGCACTTCTATTGTTTTTGATGGCCTGGAGTTCAACATTAGCTACTCCTGTGCTACCAGTGGGGAAATGGCAGCACAGAACAAGCCTGGGGCTCTCCCTGCCACCCAGATTTTCTTCTTGGAGGATCAGTTCTCAGGCTTTTTCTAAGATTGCTGGATCTCACCTCTTTAAGTTTTCAAAGGCTCCAGCAGAAAGCACAAGGTGCCCTGAGATCCCTTTGTGCAAGGTGTGAGTGTCCCTGCAGCAGCTCTTTGGGAAAGCACCAGGGAGTATTGGATTGCTGCAGTGCCTCATATAACCCAGCAATACCCACAACCCTGATCCCCCTGAAACTGCAGAAATGGTGTGGGGCTCTGCTGAAGCCCACCTGGGCACAAGAGACACCACTGCACCCCAAACACCCCTTTTCAGACACTTCTGCAGGGAAAAAGCTGGAGGAGCTGCCTGGACACTGGCACTGTCCTTTACTCCCTCAGAGGGAAACCTCAGGACAAGAAGTGATTCAGCAGAAGATGATGCAGTGCAGGAACGATTTGCTTGGCAGAGACCCCACTGCAGGTCTAAAGCTGCTGCTCTACAGCACCTCTTTCACTGGAAATGAGCAAAACCAAAACCTTTGCCTCCCACAGAAGGCAGATATTAAACATGAAGCCACCTTAGGTGATGTCCCAACCTAGCAAATAGGAGTCAGCCTCCCTGGCTGTAGTTTTGGAATAAAACAGGGCTCTAATAAGTGTTGATTATGAAATGCCCTGATCCCATCCTGCTTAGACTGCATGAATGACCTATTGCTAGACTGTTCCCAACTTGACCCTCATTCTGTATCCAAATTCAGTGATACAGCCATTCATCAGCTTGATTTTGGCAGTGTTATGGATGCCCTCTGCCACCTCAGGTGCTATCCCAACCCAGCAAGTAGGAGTCAGCCTCCCTGGCTGCAGCCCACAGCTTTGTTCTTTCAGCCAGGCTGGCTGGAGTCCTTGTGCTCCTCAGTGCCCTGAGAGCTGAACCCAGCCCTTGCCAGAGCAGGTCTTTGTGTCCTTTAATGACAGAAAAAGCAGGCACTCAGACTGCAAGTGTGATTCTTCACTGAGCTGTGCATATTCCATGACAGTAAATAACTGCAGTAAAATCTATGTTCTAAGCCAGTAAAATCTATTTTGTGATGATGAGGGATCAGGCTCAGTAAAACATATCCAGAAATTAAACAAGCAAACAGCTCTGTCCTATCAAGGTAATTTATATCCTGTTAACCACAGGGAAAAGAAAAACCAACCCAACATGCACAAGAGACATCTGGAAATTAAAATTAACTAAAACCAGACTGACGACATAAACAAGAGAGAAATACAGCCTCCAGATCTGTGTAGCTGAGCCTGATGTATATCACAAACTAGATTGCTTGGGGGTTTTGTTTTTAAAAGAACACAACAAATCAGGGAGGAAGTTTTCCATTTAAAGCCATAACTTCTCAATTCAGACATTTGTGAGGGCATAAAAGACAGAAGCACGGAGGAAAAAAATCATCTGCTAAGAGTTCCACATGCATGTTGGTCCCAGAACTAATTGAATAACAATAACCCTTATTTGAGAATCTTTTGGGTTGCCAAAATTCACAAATAATATCATTTACAATCTGGTGTATGACCGCCTTTAGATTTAACTGAATTTTAAAAACACTTATTAGCACATACACACAAAAATTTTGAAAAAATAGTTTTAATTTTAATTTAAGAAATGACTGTTGAGCAAGCACATGGTTTCCCTGTTGCAATATTGTCTTGCACTAAGGGCATTTGCTCCTTGTTGTGAAAAAATTTCTGGGTTTCCTCTAAATGTATGAGAAGGATGTACATGCCACATAGCTGAAAAAATCTGGGCATGGTTTTCACCTCACCACTGACCTTGACTATTCTGTTGCCTGTCTAGCTATGAAATCTTCATCCAAACTGCAGTGGGATCTGCCATCTGTTTGATTCCCCTGCAGATCTGGGCAGAGCAGTTTTATGATCTGCTTCCATGTCTATAATAGAATTTTTATAAAGGTGGTAAATGCTACTACTTAAAACACTGAGAAGATGTTGGCTTATTTTTTATTTTCAGTATTAGAAAAAATATTATGGAGCTTTCATTTGTTCATATTACCCCCAAGACCCCACCAAAACAAACATTTGCTAAAATAATGGTAAGCTCAGCAAAGCAGAAAGGTTCAGGTTTTGAATTATATACCATTAGACCTTAAACAGTACTGCCTGCCAAATCCAGAGTCCACGTCATTTTCAAGCACAAGTAATTTTCAAATTTTCAAATACCAGGCTAGTTTTGCAATGCTGACAGACTAAAATGATCTCCTGCTTTACTTAGAAGTTGACCCACTTTGACAGAAAAATCTTCAGGAGAAAGCAAATGTAGAACTTTTTATTTTCTTTGATGCTACTTTACTGGCTACAGCAAAGCTCTGAAGGTCAATAATGTTATCCAGGCACTAAATACCAAATCCTGCATCAAAACACATCCCAGAAAGGTGTGCCTGGTTCTTTTATTCCTGCATGGGAATGGTGAAGTCTTTCCTTATGATACCCCTTCCCTGGTGCACCTACCTTGTGTCTTTGTTGTCCTGCTCCTGCACAGAAATAACACCATGTCAGTGATTCATGAGGGTCACAGAGGCCCTTGCTGTGCTTGTGAAGTGATCAGAACCAGTAAAAGGCAGTTTATAATCTAGTGTGATGTGGAAACCCAGGGCACTGGGAATATTTCTCTGTCTGCTCTGGGGTGCCCTGACCCCCAGGGGAGCACTGACTTTGACCCTCACTCATGGAGAAAGTTTCCTAGACTTCAAGATAGACTGGAATCCACAAAGTGTGAAGTAGATTATAGAGAGTAGTGTAGGTGTATCACTTGGTGAGAAATTGAGGTTTTGGGATTTTTAGTATTTTGTGGATGGAAGCAAGATGGAGGGCACTGGGTGTTGTCCTGGGTTTCTTCTTCATGCTTCTTCTTCCTCCTTCTCCATGGGTTTGGGTGGCATTTTGTAATTGGGCAGAAAAGTCCCCATTGCAGCTCTTTGGGATCAGTTATTGGGTTAAAAGGGAAAAAATCTAGGTGTCAGTTCTTAATTGGATAATTTAGCTTTAAAAGACCTTGGAACAAGAGATTGTTGGCCATTCTTGCGGTGCTTTTCCAGCGCGCTGAGCCTGGTGTGGACAGTGTGCAAAACTCCAGATAAGATAACAATAAACAAGAACCTGAAGACTGAAAAAAAATCCAGTGCATCTCTCTTTCCTAACACAAGACCACTGGAGAGGAGAGGAGAGGAGAGGAGAGGAGAGGAGAGGAGAGGAGAGGAGAGGAGAGGAGAGGAGAGAGAGGAGAGGAGAGAGAGGAGAGGAGAGGAGAGGAGAGGAGCGGAGCGGAGAGGAGCGGAGCGGAGAGGAGAGGCAGAGAGAGGAGCGGAGAGGAGGGACGAGGAGGAGCGAAAGGAGAGGAGAGGACGAGGAGAGGACTTCCCGAGGAGA
The DNA here is from genome assembly GCF_022539315.1 of Serinus canaria. NCBI lineage: Eukaryota > Metazoa > Chordata > Aves > Passeriformes > Fringillidae > Serinus > Serinus canaria. The sequence continues at coordinate 106,226,087 of NC_066313.1, forward strand.
GGAGATGGAGAGGAGAGGAGAGGAGAGGAGAAGGAAGGAGAGGAGAGGCGAGGAGAGCGAGAGGCGAAGGCAAGGAGAGGAGAGGAGCGCGAGGGAGGGAGCGGAGCGGAGAGGAGAGGAGAGGAGAGGAGAGGAGAGGCTGAGGAGCGGAGAGGTGCGCGGAGGGAGAGGTGCAGGAGCGGATCGAGGAGCGGGAGCGGCGCGGACGCGGCGCGGCGAGGCCGAGGCGACGAGAGGAGAGGAGAGCGAAGCCGTGCGCGGCGCGGGCGAGGCAGGAGAGCGAGGCGGCGACGGAGACGGCGCGGCGAGGCGCGGCGCGGAGAGGCGCGGAGAGGCAGGCGGCTTTGAGGCTGCGTGCTGCTTTTGGTTTCTCCCGTGCCCGTGGCGGCTTGTGACAGGCGCTGTGTGTGCTTCCTGCATTCCTTGACCTGAGTCCATCTCGGGTGGGTGGCCAGCTGCAGCACAGGCATGGCCACAGGCAAGGCTGCAATGTGGCTGCAGCATTATCAGGAGAATGCCCAGCCTAAAAGCTCTTCCAGAGAGAAGGGCAGCCCTTCCATCTCCACCAAGGCTTCTCACAGTGCTTTCCCAAAGGCTTGACTCAAGATGGGACACCTGCACCCCTCCCCTAAGCTGGCCCCAAGCCCAAGCAGTCCAGAGCCCAGGAGGAGCAGGAGGGTGTGTTCAGGGTCAGACAGGCTGTGCTTGGCAGACTGGCACAAATTGGGACACAACTGTCTTAGAGGAGCAGAGCTCCTCACCCAATGGCTTAGGGAATTGCTGGATGGCTGTGGAGGAAACGAGGCTGCTCACAGAGGGAGCCTGACAGGGACAAGCAGTGGGTGTTTCCAGGGAACAGAATGCTCCTCCAGAAGGAGGGGATGTGGGCACAAAGCAAGAAAATCCTGCAGAATGGAAGCAGAGCTGCTCTCGTCCACCTCCCAGCTCAGCCAAGAAACAAGCAGGGTCTGAGTGAGCACTCCAGGAAGGAATCTGCTCCACAATGAGCAGCTGGGCCTCTGAGCTGGAGCCAGAGCTTTTGTGTGCACATGTAAGAGGTACCTGTATGCTACATGCAACAGGCTGTCCTTGAAAAAAAGAACTTTGCCTGTACTGGCACTGATATGGGCACAAGACGTGCTCTAAGAATCAGTCTTGTTTCTTTGCTTGTTTTAAGATTTGTTGTCCTACACTTTACCTGTAATGAATTGGTTTTTAAATGTTATTGCTCGATACAGCATAATTCTATTTACTAAAACATGCTACAATTTTGTTGTCATTTTTTTTTCTTTTCATCACTAGCAAATTGTTGTTAGATACATGGCAGCTTTAAAAATCAATCATCTCATTTTTTGAAGATAAGAGGAGCCATTGTTTAGAGGAGAAGGAAAACTAGACACCATATAGAGAGAAAACACATTGGATCAAAATCCATGCAGTGTACCTCAAATTCCTTTCATTATGTACATGATATGATTATGATATGTACATGATATGATTATGTACTCATTTTACCTTGAGCATGGCTATTTGCTAAAGAGCTCTTGGTGTTCCCATAGCTTCTGTGGCACTTTTCATATTGTCCCTTGGACTATCACACTCCACACCTTGGTGTCCCTCAGCAGCACCCATGTGTCCCGTGTTCCATCAGCTGTCTCACACCTGAGCTTTCCCCACCCCACTGTCCATAAGCTGAGGACATCCAGAATTCCCTTTCTGCTCAAACAGCTGCACAAGACTTAGGTTATGGTTTCCTTTCCTCTGGAACTCAACCTGAGATGCATACAAGGAAAAGCAAGCCTCAAGGAGAAATGAAGTTTTCTCAGACCTGTTTCCAAACTGGAGAGGTCTCTGCTGAAAGGATGTGAACACTCTTGCTCTTATGGCTGACACAAAAAATCCAGAGTCTGCAGCTGGGGCAGCAAGAGTAGGAGCACCCCAGGCAAGAGGTCATGGTCCTCCCCCATGTGCCACCTGTGGTTGCTGTCAGAGACAAGGTCCAGGGCCTGGCAGGTCCTTGCAGGTGCCAGGCTGACCAGTGTCTTACCCAGGCCAGAAAACACCCCACAGCATGAGCCAGACATTGCCACGCCAGCCAGGAGCCTGTGCTGTCCCGTTGGGGGATTGCTGCAGACCAGAGAAGCTGGGATTTGCTCTCCTGCCCCTGTTCCTTATGCAAACTCTCAGAGACCAGCCATGACAATGGGAAACTTCTGCCAGCACTGGAGAAGAGGATGAGTTCTGCCTGCTTTTGCTTCAGGGCAGACAAAAGAGAAATCTAGTGGAAACAAATCATGGCACAGTCAAGAAAGGAGAAGGAGGAAAATACAACCAGTACTGAATGTTTTGGTGTTCACAGTTTAACCCAGTGCAGACCATCCTCACTCCTTGACAGAAGCTAAATAACAGAAAACCATGGAGGGGGACAACCTCATAAGTGTTTCTTGGCCCTCACATTGATCCTTCCAGAAGAGGAAATTATCTAATTCCTCCCAAGATTATTGTAAATTATCTATTGACCTTAAGAAAATGTCCAGGTATTCCAGGGATACACAAGAGAGAATTTGGTGTTGTTACTCATAACTACAAAGTAAAGAAAAAAAGAGAAAATGCGGTGTGACAAACCAATTTGAGTGACTTGGCAAATGTGCAGGGTTAATTATCACTTTATTGCTAAAGATGAAGATAATAAAATTGTATGGCTCCATTCTTCTTGCTGTGTGTCAAAACTCCCATCATCTCGAGGTTTAATAATGCTCCTGAAATAACATAGACCTGCTCTTTGTGTATTTATATGCCCTTTGTGTATTTTCTGCTCTCTGACCTCTTATCTTTTCCAAGTCCTCCACCCTCCTTCTGTAAATGCTGGTGATCTTAATTTATCCTGTTGTGGTAGTTATGCTTAGTCACAAATGTATTTCTGTTCCATTCCCTGCAAGAGGACACTTCACAAAGCTTTGGAGTAATCAGGAAAGTCACCTCAGGCCAGCAGAAGTACCTGCCTACAAAACAGCTATAAACTTCTCTTCTAAATCAAGGCATTTTCTGAGAAATTTGAAGAGTTATGAAAAGCTTATTGGTGTCAAAGCTACTGATAAAAGTCAGATATTACATGCCTGCTCTGAAGGGAAATGGGATAAAGGACATCTCTTTTTGGCCTAACATCAGAGCATAAACTGAGCATCATTCATAAAGCATGAGGTGCTTCCTACAAAGCATCCTAAAGACCTTCTCAAAAGGTTTAAGAAAGTTTCCTAACATTACAACTTCCTCTGCAAACAGGAACTGCTGCCCATCAGGGTCAGCACCACAATCTCAGCACTGCAGAGCCCTTTATGTTGCATCAGTGCTGAATATGAATTTCATCCTAACTCATATGTGTTGCCAAACTCTGAAGCTGATGTCTGTGTCTGCTCCCTCATGCCTGTGCTGCAGGACAGCCTTTCTTTCCAAGTTGTGGTAAATGGAAATACCTTGGGTGACTTTGTCAACACTACATTCATCTCCTTACAGGCTCTACTGGCAAATCATTCTCTGGCACTGGTTTTGAAACCCCACAGATCTTCCTTGGGGACCTACAAAGCCTGAGGCATCTTTAGAAAACACACTTTGGGGCCTGGCCTGGCAACTTGGTGCCACTGATGCATCTGCCAGAAGCATGCAGCCACCAGCCATGTGACAAATGTGCCACCAGCCATGGGACAAACTGGCTGCTGTGCGAGAGCTCTGCTTTTTTAGAGCTGAGGGATGCATGATGCAGAGGTGTCAGTGGGACCTGAACAGAGTTACCTGAAATGACCTGTGACCCATGAGTGCAGCAAAATTATCAGACACTTGTTTTTCCTCCTGCTTCCTGCATTTTGCCACAAGGTTTGTGGTTACTGCAGCAGAATGATGCAGGCTCTGCCAGCTGAGGATGGCCACTGGCAGGTCACATGGAAGGGAAAGGAAAAAGGACAACAAAACCCTCAAACCTCTGCTCTCCAGGGAGGATGAAGTGAGTGTGGATTATAATGAATGCCCAATAAAGAATAACAGAGGTTGCTGCCTTAACATTCAACAGCACCACAGAAAATCCGTGAAAGGCCAGAATGGGCATGAAGAGAAAAGCACCACATTTCTCACTGCTGTAATTGCAGAACAGTGTGAGACCTTCACATTTTTCCACCTATACCCCCAGAAAGTAGTTATTTATCCATCAAGTAGCCAAGATCAGCTTCAGGTAAGGATGGAAGTCCTCACTTTCACTTTCAAGGCTCTGCCACAGAATGAAGGAGCTCCTAGACTGATGCTTTGACTTTTTAAGACAGGATATTCCCTGTGCATTATGAAGAAATACAAGCTTACAGATTGTAGAAGAAACCCCTGCAAACTGCCAGTGTTTTAAAGAAATATTTTTCAAATGACACAGTTAGGCAAAAATGTCCTGTTTTGAATAACTACAAGAATGTTCTCTCTGTGGGGAGATGTGAAGAGCAATTATGTTCCCAACTTTGCAAACGTGGATTACAGAACTGAAAATGTATTTTGCTTTAGAGAGGCTTGCTTTGATTTTGTTCAAGTAATACTTGAGAATCTGCCTTCCCAAATCTGCAAAACTGTGATAAAAATATTTTTAAAAGGTAGATGTGTTTCCAAGCTACACATAAAGGCTAGCAATTGTTCAGTAATTCCATTTAAGCCTAAAATGTTTGATGGCTCGGTGCTCTTGTCATATTTTAATGGTATTTGCTGTAATCAGGCAGATTTTTGTTCAGCTCTGTTCAGACATCCTCATTTTTAATCCAAAATTTGCATCTACATCCAATAAAGTATATCCTCCTTGACTGCATGCCAAAAAGCAACTCAGAGTTCCTCCAAATACAGACTGGTGAGAAGACTGCAGGCTCAGGTGGAGATATCATGGAGCCTCTGTTTCTCAGTCCTCAGGACATCATCCCTCCAGGACTGACATTTGTGAAGAAAGGAGCTGTATTTCCTGATGTGGACTTTTCTTCTTGCACCTCTGTTTTCTCTCTGGTTCCCTGGTGCAAAATCCTCAGTTTTAACAGCACTGTCAAGGGAGGCTTTGTAGGCACTCATTCAGTTTAGATCCCCAACACATCCTTCTGAGAAGACTCAGGGGATGTATCCCAAATTAGGCACTACAGCACAGAGTGACCTAAAATCACATGCTATTGGCAGAAAATGTGAGTCTTTGTCAAAATCAGCATCTACCCAAATATCCATTCTGATTGATATTATAGTTTGTTTCATGCTTTCTTAAAAACACCTGAAGGGGAGGGGAAGTATAACCATAGCTACTGAAATAAATGGCTGCTGTCCCCTGGGCTGTGACAGCAGCATTTATCTTTCTACAGCCCATGTGTGAGAGGCAGGAAGAGAATTCTCCAGCTTGGAGCTATTTTCTGTCAAAAATCTTGGTGTAATTTTTGTACAGTGAATATTTATAACTGTTGTTAGTGTCAATACAATTTTTTGCAGTTAGTGCACTTATTTACATTTTAATGGCCAAGCCAATAAAGATTTATGCACCTGTCATCTGAATTTTCCACAAAAGTGGTGATTGCTTAAAAAAACACCAGTATCTCCTGCAGAATACTCCCTCTCCAAGGATCTTTTAGATGCCTTCATTGTTTTGGGAAACAGTAGGCTAACAGCTCTAAAAGTCATAAGTTAAACCCAGCAAAATCCTGCATCAGTCTTCATGGCAAAACTTCTGCATATTGCAAAAGCACTTGCTCAGGAACCATTTTTTTCTCACTCTGTTTTTGAAACACTGTCTCATGAATGGCAAGGGCTGTTTCATCACTTTGCTATGTCTCAGCTGCACAAACTACAATACTTTGGTTGCTTGAGGAAATTCGCTGTTTAGTGATGACCTTGTTTTGATTTTAATGCAGTTAAAGGCATGGTCCAGATCCTGATCCATGGATCAGCTTTGTGTGCAGCCACACCACTCAGGAGGGACACGCAGTGCTCCAGCATCAACTCCCCTGCACACATAACCTCCTCCAAATTGTGAACTACAGGAAAAACCCTGAAGGCATCCCCTCTGTGCCTGCCCACGGTCTTGGCACGGCAGCCTGGGCTGCCAAGGCACATGTGTGCCCTCATTCTGGCCGTGCTTCTCCTGGAGGCAGCCAGCCTCAAGCCTTTTTAATACCCACCCAGAGGAGGCTGGTGAGACCCACAGCACTGCTTTGCTGCCAGGGCTCTGCAGGATCAGCTCCTTTTCCAGACTAGCTTGGTTATTTCCCTGCTGTCCACCCCTTGCTGGATTCCCCAGGGGTGGCTGTGGTGACAAGGAGGAGGAGCAGGCTCTCTCCAGAGCTGTGTGCCCTCTCGGGGTGTGCTGTCACTCCAGCTGAGCCAGCTCTGTTCCAGCTGAAGCTGAGGGTCTCAAAGACATAGAAGTGTGAGGATTCTGATCAGTTTAGCTGGGGTTCGATGTCCAGAGCAGTTTTAGCACAGAGTTCAGGTTCGATGCTGACAAAAAAACAAGGCCAGGGGCCAGGGTCTCGTAAGGCACCGTCCATAGGTCACAGCTCTTACATTCTCCACACGGTCACCTGCACTAGAGCTACAAAAGAGGCACGGAACAGGCAGTGAGCTGGAGGAGCCCCGGCCCCTCCAATGGCTTCGGTGCAGAGCTCTTGCTCTTAGGTACAGCCTTGCTCAGCCAGATTACGTGGCTGTGACCAGAGCACCGTCAAACCTGTGCTACTTGCCCTTGCTGCGGTCTCCAAACCTTTGAAGCTTGTGCAGGAGCACACATTTTAATCGTGACACTGAAAGATATTTTCTCCCGTACGGGCAATTCCCTCTGCAGCTCCGACCGTGCAGCGCCTCCATCCCCAAGCCCCTGAGCAGCCCAAGCAACGCCTCCGAGCATCTTCCCCAGAAAACGGGGCGGCCGGGGGTGTCTTTCACCTCATCTTTCAAAACCTCAACTCCACCCCCTCCCCGAGACCTTCCAGTAAATGTCACCCCTGCGGCTGCCCCCCGGCAGACGATGTTCGAGCCCCCCGTGCGCTGCCCGGGGCGGGGGTCCCCGGGCGGCAGCAGGAGGCGCGGTGAGCCCGGCCGCGGCAGCCGGGCGCTGAGCTCACCTCCCTCCGCCCCCCCGCTCCCTTCTCCCTCCCCCTTCCCTCCCTCCTCCTCCGCCTCCTCCCGCGCCCAGCCTGCAGCCGGGATCTCAGTATTATGGCATCGAGGAGAATGGAGACCAAACCCGTGATAACGTGTCTGAAAACCCTCCTCATCATCTACTCCTTCGTGTTCTGGGTGAGTGCGGCTCGGCGCGGCGCGGGCACACGGGCACCGCAGGGCACGGCCCGGCACCCCCCGGCCCCCACCTGCCCGGGGCGGGGGGCACCGGGGGCTCCGCAGCGCGGCTCGGCAGGGCTGGCACCGCCGGGCGAGCGGGGACGGGGCATGTCCGCCGGATACAGATCTGCGCGCACACACACACATATATATATGAGCTTACACACATACACACACATTTCCATGCATGAAAAATGATGGGTTTTGCCTCCTCTCGCGGCGAGCACATCCCCCCGAGCCCCCGCGGGGGAAAGTTGCAGGGGTCTCCCTGAAAGCCTGCATAGCCTGCCCCTTCCCCGCCGCCCGCCTGGCCGGTCGGACAGTGTCCCCTCTGCCGGACCGTGTCCCCGCTGCCGCCGCATCCCCGTCCCTCCGCGGGGCGCGGGGGATGCCGCCCCGAGCCCCCCGGTACCTGCGCGCAGCGGGGGCTGCCCTCGCCCCGGCCGCGGTACCCGCGTTTCGTAACCGGGCTCAGGCTCCCGCAAACCATTTTCCTGACCCAGATGCATTAATTGAGTTGCCGCGATTGCCTGACTGGCGGCCCGGCCGTGTTTTTCAGGCGACCCCGGGGCTGGAGGTTTTCGCAGCTCCCCGGCCTGTTAGTCAGCAGATCCCCGGCAGGAGCCGCGTATCGCGGCGGCGATCGGCAGGTTAAAGACCTTTTAATGGCACACGGTGGCAACACACGATAATGGCCCCGCTGTGTGCAGTTAGAGACCTGCTCCGCACATCATCGGCACAGCGCACTGAGGAGCATTTGTCACTTCCTAGCCGGGGGAGCTGCTTTTGCTCTCTCGGTTTGGTAGCTCTGCGCTGTGGAAAGTGCCTGCGAAACACACTGCCTCAAATCTTCATCTTTCTGCTTAAAAAGGCATTCTAAACAAAGAATTGCTTATTCATGGCAATAACGTTTGACATCCTTACAGCGAACATAGGACTTCAGCTGTTTCAACTTTAGCTTCATAGACTTTCCTTTTTTTTTTTAAAGCATAACCAAAACACATTTTTGTTTATCCATACTTATGGCAGTACCTCGGTATTATTGGCTCCCTGGTGCCCCCCCCCCCCCCAGATATTTAACATATTCCCCCCCCCTTCTTTTTTAATAATCTTGGTGGCAGCAGAGGTGTCTGATGACTGAAATGGATAGGAAGCCAGAATAATCTGTTGGGTTTTTTGTTGACAAGTAGATTCTTCTCATTAGTCTCAAGGAGGTAGGTGGCTAAGTTTATATACTTACCACAGTTTCAAGATTCATCCTTTCCAGTCCTCAGTTCTCAGCAGATCTGTAAGAAGCCCCTTTTCATTCTGTGATGAGTGAGCAACTGCAGGAGCTCAGGCGAATTCATGGCATCTTTTTAAATTGGGTCTTTTTTTTTTCTTTTAAGTGATCATTGTATCTGCTGCAGCCCGAATAAACAGAGGGCTTAGATCAGCATGCCCATTGAGCTAGCACATTTCACCAACGCTAATCTCATTTAAAAAGAGAGAATTGTACCCTGAGCCAAGTAGCTGGCTGAGGGCATTTGTGCTGCAGGCTGTCAGGGTGCCAGGCCAGGTTGACAGCTGGGACCTCGTGGGGTAAATGGCACAGCTGAGCTCGGGTTGGGGCTCCAGCAACACGGCTCTGCTGGTGGGATGCTCTGCTGTGAATTCCCTTCCTCTGAGCTGTGGGTCAGGCTCCTGTCTCCTGATCTTCTCCAAGGGCATGGCCCACTCTTCCAGTTACTGAACATTAGACAGCCTTCAGAGTCTCTGTCCTCTTCCTTGAGCCTGGAAAAGGAGGAGGAAATCAATGGTTGGAGACAGAATCCTGCAGCCATAATCAAAGGAGAATGAAGACTCATGCTTGCTGTTGCATCTGGTTTCTCAAGGCACCAGCCAAGGGACATAGGCAGGTCTCAGTGGGAGAAGACATCAAAGGATTTGGTAAAGACCCAGAGCATTTGACAGCAGATTCTAAGTCTTTATCAGTTCTTCTGTGCTAAAAGGAAGAACAAAAGCTAATTCATATTTTTGTCCTCTTTCTGGGCTCTGAACCCATTTAGAATAAATTGGAGCAGGAAGCCATGAGAAGAGCAAAAACATGGTTTTCTCTGGCTGTATGGTCATTTTCTTTATTTCAGGCAAGTTTGAGAGCTGAAGGATGTATGGACTTCCCTCAACCCCCCTCCATTATTTTCTGGGGTGATTTTTTTACTCTTAGAATCTGCTGGCTCCAGAATCAGTGTAACTCAACTTGAGTCCTTGTGAATTCTCAGGGCTGAAAATATGAGAAGGATTCCATTGGAGGAACTTTTTTTTTTTTTTCTTGGACTGAGCTAAATACCAGAAGGAAACCATGCCAGCACCACAAATGGCTGGTTTGTAAATTTTTATTCTGACGGCTTTCCCACATTTTTTGGAGAGGTTGTAAGCTGATTTCTGAAGGAGAAAGCTCTGTGTTGCTTAGCTGCAGTTTGTATGGGTTTTTTTCTAGCTGTGGCAATGGAGCTGTGATACAACACAGGGCAGAAACTCGTCCTGTGGCAGGGTGGTGTGTGGTGGCAACCCTTTGCTCGGTGGGTCAGGTGGTTACAGATGTGAGGGAGTGGGGAGAAGATGCTTCTTTCTATCCAGTGAGCTGTTCTGAGCCATCATGAAGGACTCCTGTGTGTTTCATGTTGTTTATAAAATAAGAAGGTCTGCGTACACAGCATGTTCCCCCAACAAGTGATTTTTTGTCAGGCTTAAATATGAATTGCATTTGTATTTGTGGGACAGATGTGTATAGGTGAAGGCTTTTAGTAGAAGCATTAAATGAGGCTGCACAGATTTCATGGGAGCTGTAGGACCATAATGGGGAGACACAGTTCATTCAAATTTCATACTGCATGGCTTGTTCCTTCCCAAATAGGTTTTGTTTAATGTAACTTGTTATTTTGATAGCTTCTTCTCCTCCCCCTCACCATACTTCCCAACTTCTTTCTGTAAATGTATCAACATGGTAAAAAAAATCCACAAACAGAGATAACAAGCTTTTTGTGTGCTCATATGTATTGTTATTCATAGAACACATTAAATGCCTAAGGTTACCGCTTTTGGTCCTTAAGGGATGTAGTAATAAAAATTCAACAGCCGTTTTTTTTCCTAATCAGAATTCTGTACTGAATGCATCTGGTTTGGAACTAGCAGATTAAAAAAAGATGATAAAAGCTCTACTTGGCTGTTAGCTATTTTTATTTTTTCCTTTTGGGTATCATAAATTGCTTGCATAGAAATCCAAGTTAGAGCCTGTCTTGTTTTTAAGAGTAAATGAATTTTGGATTTGAATTCTAAGTGAATTTTTTATAGGAGAGAAAAACCTTGAAGCACTCCTCAGTACCTTGTATTTGTCTAGTACTTAAGTAACCTTTGGTCTTAAAACATGTGTATAATTAATATTTCACTGTAGCCTTCTAAATATATTTTGTTACCAAATTGACTGCCAGCCTCAATGAGTTTTGGGAGGGAGCTTTAAGGGGGCATGCACTTGTCCTAAAGTTATATGGCTGAGGAAAATGGGTTTTGTCTTCCATGCAAAGCTTGTTGTTGCCCTGAACAGGCACTGTAGCAAAGTGATTGCTTTCTGATCCCAGACCCTGTGAGACACTTGGCCCCCAAATGAGTGCTCTGTGTGTGCTGTCCTGCTGGAATGGGGTTTCCTTGCTGTCAGGTGGTGTCATAAAAGCATGTAAGTAGAGTGTCCATTTAGAAATGTTCCAAGGTGGGTCACTGATCTGAAGAGCATCTTCCAAAGTCTTTGGGGACTGCAGTAGGTTCTTAGAACTTGGCGTGTCTTTGGCTATGTGACAAAATCAGAGCTAAGGTACCTACTCAGTGGTAGTTTGGTTTTCTGAGTTTTTATTGCCTTGAAAATAGACCTGTGCATCCTGGTGTGACCCCTTGGAAGTTGGCAGGTGGCAGGAGAGAAGTGGGGCAGTGAAGAGTTGCTTGGCTGTGAGGCCACAGCAGGGCTGTGATTTTAAAAAAGGTGGAAATTCTTTGTTTTCATACAGTTCCTCTTCTTTTAGCCAGCTCCTCTGGGAGTGTGGTGCCACTGGTGTGGAGGTCAGGGGGTCTGGAGATGGCCCCAAGAAGGGGGATGGGCTCAGTGCCCCTCTGCCATGGGAGGTGTGGGAAGCCTGGTGAGTGATTTAAAGTGCTCCTCCATTTTCATCTTCTCAGAATTCCCCCAAAAGGGGGGGGGGGGTCACTTGTGGGTGCTGGGAGTGGCTCTGCTGTTGGGACAGCCACCTCCCACTGTGGCAGGAGGGTGGAGGGGGCATTTCCCTGCCATTCCAGGGGCTCACAGAGCTGTTTTCCAGGAAATGACTGAGACAAAGAGTGAGTGTGGCAGCCTGCTTGGGAACACAGATTTATGGCTCAACTCCTGACCCATCCTCAAATGCAGCCATTGAAACTCTGCATTACAATGTGGATTAAATTTGTGTGTCCCTTTGAGTTACTAGTGGCATTAGTCATCTCCCCTATATGTGTCCAGCTGGGCTGCTGAAATAACTGGTTTTCTCCCCAAATCTTCTTTCCAGTGTTTCTGCATTGGTTCCTGCATTTTCCTGGTCTTTTTAATACCTCTTGCCATGCCTGTATTTCTATTCTTTTAATTCTTTTAAATATATGTTAGCAGATGGTTTTAGAGGAAATATTTTGGGAAATTTTTAGCTTTCCCATGTGGCTTAGATTGCTCAATCTCTTGGTGGTTCCATTTGATTGCAAAGTCAACATTGCTATACTTTTAGAAAGAAGTGTTATTACTCATATGTAGTTACCTGAAATCCCAAAAAAAGCCAAGCTCTCAAAAATGCACAGTACCCTCCCATCATGCCAGATTTGAAGTGTTCCATTGCTCAGGCACAAACCTCATGCAGTTGCCTCCTTATCCTTGAGTCAATTGTTCCCTGTTCTGTTCTCCTAATGATATACATGCAAGATTAAAGATAATGGTGTTTTCTAGTAAGCACAGCCCAAGGTGAATTCTGTTGGCTAAATAAATAGCTGGATTTTTAAAAACAACAACAAAAAAGGCTAGATGGTGTTTGAAACCATAACTCCAGAGTCAGCTTTGTAAATTCCTTCTTGGGATGTGTACACAGCTTGGCTTTGTTTAGTGGGGTTTTGATTGGGATTTTTCACATTCTGAAAATGGTGTGGTTTTGGTACAAATTAGCATTTTTCACCTCATTTAATGGAATAATTGACTTTGCTGTTGGCTAGATGCTCCTTTTCTGTTTGTGGAGCTGTGCTTGCATCTCAGCAAGTGCGACCCCTTGACCTCGGAGTTTGCATCAGGACAGTTCTGTAGTTTGAGGATGGTGACATTTTCACATTAATGGGTCAGTTTGGACTGGTGAAGGGGGATAATGGGTGACTTGGAAGTTGTTTCCGTTCTGTTTGGGAGGGCACAGGATGCATTCATAACCAAGCAGTGGCAGGAGCCCTTGTTTTTCACAGGGAAGGAAGGGCATGAGGCTATGGGGGAGTGCCACTGTTTGTGTAGTAAACATTTGGCTGTTTAGTGTTCCCCCTGCTCTGAGCAACCTGTTGTGTGCTAAACAGGGTAAATATAAATTCTAGGGAAAGGTGCTGGGGAGGCCTCTTTAGCACTTTTCCATGAGAACAGCAGTAGAGTCCTTGGATGCTGCTTCATTCCAGCCTTGCTTGTCAAGGAAACAGAGGCAATTATCGTAGGTAAACCAAGGGAATTTAAAATGGATCCAATAATCTGATTTTATCTCTGATTCTGTGACTATTTATCAATTCCCCGTGCTGTCAGGGAGGGAAATTAGGTTACCTGGTACTGTTAGTTGTCTCCATCTCTGGATTTTTATCATCATTTCTTCTGTTGTTGCAACTGTCCTACAAATTTACGTGCCAGTGAGTTAATAGATGAATATCTAGAAAGGCTCTTTGTGCATGTGAGCTTGCAGAAACATCTCCTTCAATCTTTCACATGCTGTTTAAACCCAGTGATGCTTGTTACAGAGATGCTGGCTTTGCTCTAGTGCTGAGTCCCTTCTGCAGCCACCAAATTTGCAATTTTCAGCCCTGTTGATCTCAGTATCTTGCAAACCTCAGGATTGAATCTTTAGAATAAAATTCAGGACTCCAGAAGTGACTGTGGGGATCAGATGACAGATATTGTACAGCCATTTTTATACTCATAATGTTGCTTCTTTAGGCTCATTTCTATTAATTAGCATTTAATCATCTCTCAGAGATGAGAGATGGGCAGAGCAGGCTTCTTTCCTTCTTAGCTCTCTCATGGTGGTGGGCAGATGGTTGAAATGTTCTGTCTCTATCACAGTTCTGGGGTAGCAGAGGGAAGCATTTGAATTTCCCTTGCACTAAAGGGACTCTGAAGCATGGCACACTTGTGTCTTACTGGATTATCATTACTTCATAGCTGAGCTGGCTCTTTGAGCTCTGGGAGGAGGACACAGGACTTTTAGGAGCTACTGTAATGAAAGAGTGGAAGTTAATGTTGTTAATACTGATTTTGCTGTAATTTCCACACAGTGTTTTGCAAGATGTTTTCCAGATGTGCTTTTTCTTCTCTATGTTTCTGGGGACAATACTAAAATCTTTACAAGAAGCAAGCAGCCTCCCTTGCCTCTCTGTTTCTTGCTTTTCCCATCTCCCTGAACTGCTGGGCTGAGTTCAGCTGGTGGCTGCCACTGTGTGATGCTGGCAGTGACCCTCTCCCAAAAGTCAGGCAGGATTCACCACAGTCACCAACAGCTGAGCAGAAGGCTGAAATTTTGCCATCATTTATTGTTGGGAGATATTTGCTGAGAGCTTTGAGGAAAGGTTGGATTTGGTTTGGACTGAATGTGGATTTGCATGGATCAAACTGAAATGTTAATTTTTTAGTTATTATAGTCAAAAAAGGATATTTTTCAAGAGTTTAATTGCTAGGAGAATGTGATGGGGTGAATAATGACGTGATGGACTTAATCTGCAGAAGTCTCTGGATCTTGGGAGGAGAGCTAAGGAAAAGGCTGGCATGCTTGTAAGGTTCTGCAGAGAAGTCAGAGAGGAGAAAAGAGTGGAACCCTGTAAATATCATAGGAAGAGGAGGACTTACATTACCCTTAAACTGGGAAGAGAAGGAAGCCCCTGCTGTCTGACCCACAGAACCACTCAGTGCCCTAATGCCTCTGAACAGAAATGATAGCTCAGACCTGCTGCTGCCACGGGATGGGAGCTGCCAGGGAAGCTGACAAGTTCCTCAGGCTCTTGTTCCTGACTGGGTTATGGGCACTGCTTCAGAGAATGCAGGAACAGGAACGGCAAATTGCACTGAGTGCCACCAGCAAAGCTCATCTGCAACTCAGCACACAGGAAACTCTGCCTGTGAGGACCTGAGTACCTCTCCTGCAACTGAGGATTCAGCTAGGCCATGCTGATTTAGTCATTTGATAAGTTTTTAAAACATTTGTCGTTTGGATGGAGTTTCTCATGGGTTGGCCTCCATCTGGAATCAACTTTGAAGTGAAGGAGAATTCCTTTTAGCATTTTTTGGCAAAGGAATATGAAAAATTGCTCATTTTGTATGTTTCTGAAAGTAAATGGGAGCCATATCAAAACCTGACATTTTTGATGGAGGTAGTCTTCTCGATGATATAAACTTAGTGATTTGGGAAATTCTAAAAAAATGAATTTTTCAAATAAATGAGAATTTCCTGAATATGTCAGGTAGCACTGAAATTCTTTTTTATTTTTGTACTGGACTTGAAACTGGAGCCAGTTTATGGCATCACAGGCTGTGTCATGGCATGTGTTACACCCATCCAGTTGGGCAGCACTGAGGCTTCAAAGTTGTGTCTGGGGCTTGGAGCTCAGCCACAGGTGAAAGTCTGGCAGAGTTGGGAACCTGAGGTCTGCAGGCCCCTGTAGCCTGCAAGGATTTACACCTGGATACCCACCTGGACTGGGATGTTTGTCCATCTTGAAGACAATACAGAGGTGCATGGCAGTGTGCAGATTGCTTGGACTGTAGAGGTACAGGTCCATGCTGTGACCTCAACCAAAGAAAAGGTGAAGGACATTGTAAACAGATTATGGAAACACATCCAAGTCAATTCCAAAAGCTATTTGAGATGGAGGATTGCTGCAGATTTCCAGCAATGGAAAAGGATTTTTGTTGTCTTCCCTAATAGTCTCCTGGCCAAGGCATTTTTATTACAACTTGCTGTGGCCTCCCCTGCATCAAAAGACAGTCAACACACCAGAAATGTGCCACACAAGTTGTGCCTTTCATTCTTGGGAGAATAGGTTAAGATAGGAGGCACTTTCCAGGTATGCATTAACAGAAGAGATAGAAACTCAATCCTCCTGTTTCACTTCAATAGTACTTAACATCTAACTGGCTCTAATTAGGCTTGGAATGGGGACATAATTAAGTGCATGTCTGTTTCCCTTTGAAAACAAAGAAAGGAAACAAATGCAGATAGGTTACCCTCAGTACCTGATGGCTGCATCTTGTGGCTGGGTTCATTTTCACTGGTGCAGCTGCCTTGTGCTGGATGTAGCATTTATTGCTCTGTGCTGTGCACTGATTGCAGACAGAGCATGATTCAATTTACCTGCAAAATAATGTCTTAGAGGAAATCAGCAGCTGATATTATTGCATGTTTTTGAGATTTTTTTTCGAATTTCCTTTGTTTTCAGGTCTGTGATGCTATGCCAGAGCTCCTTTTTTTTGTATAGCTGAATCTTTGAGTCAGTTAAAGCTGATCTAGTGTGCAGTTGCTTGTAAATGTTGAGGTCAACTGAATTCCTCTTTCCAGTATACTTCAGGAAAACTGCTGAGTTAAATTCTGTGGGTTCAAATAATCTAGAGGCTTAAATTGATCTCTCTTGTCCCTGAATAACCTATAGGACATCTGTGCATCAGCTGTAGTCTTCAGGGTTTTGTTTTTTCTCTGTGCAAGTGTGATCTAAAACCTCCTGAAGAAAGAACCAGGACCTCAAGATGCTGGAGAGCTGACTTTCAGGAATGTTTCCCTGTTATTTCCTGGAACATACAAGCCAGCCCTTGGTATATTCCTTGCTTCCTGTTCTCACAAAACAGGAGCTGATTCAAAGGGATTGAATCAGGATTTTCCAACAGAAGGTCACACCATTTAAAAAGAAAAAAAAATGTAGTGCACAGAGACAACCTTACAGGTTTATTTCTGTCATGGCAGGTAGGACTGGGGACACATAAGAGCCTTCCTAGGAGGCAGTGTGACCTTGCTGCAGTTACTGAATATGTGCAGCATGTCTGTGCAGCTTTCAGAGCACTTGTGCAAAGCTCTCACTGGCAGGATGGGGCAACTGCTGGTTTTGCCCATGGCCTTGTAGATAAATAATTCCTTATGGAAAAAAAACCCACTCCTTTCTAATCCTTTCCCTATTGGTCTCCAAATTCAAAGTGATGCTTTCACTGGGCATCCTCCCAGCATGGAAAGGGCAGCTCAGTGCCCTCTGTCCGGCTCAACACTGACTTCACCCCCCCTCAGCTGTGTTTTCTGGCATTGTCACCAGAGAGGTGTGCAAGAATGGGCCACTAGTCCTTGTCCCATCCAAGGTGGTCCCTGCCACAGCCAGGGGACAGCCAGCAGCCTCCTGGCCAGCACAAGAGTCCTGCCAGGCACGTGTTGGGTGGGCTCTCCCTCTGTACTCACCACTGAAGTTACAAACTGCAGGAGATGTGCTGGACCAGCCAGTGTGGTCATAAACAGTATTTCATCCAGCACTTGTGTAATTTTCAACAGAAACCAACAACAAAAATAAAACCTCCCACTCCCAAGACTTTTGTGTTTTGTAAGCAACAGCTGGTGGCTTTGTGACAAGATGGTTGTACTCAAAATAGGTTTGTCTGTGCTAGAGAGCATTTTCAGCACATGGAATTATCAGAATGATATGGAAAAATGTCCTCAGTTTCTGTGAGCTGGCATGATATGCATGTAACACTCTTTAACACAAAACAAACTTGGTCCCTGTTGTACAGAAACCTGAGCATGCTGCACCATAGCTATTTTTTAACAGAAGTATCAGATTGAATGTGTTCCCTTCCCTCATGCTCACTGACCTCAAATTGCTGGGGGACCAGACAGGATTAATCCCTCTGCCATGAAGAATATCCAGTATTAAAGCAAGGAGCTTGGTTGTTTCCTAGAGCAATGCAATCCCCAAATGATAAAGAATATAACTGAACCACAACCACTTAGTTGATTTCTTCCCTTAATTTCACTTAATTTCCAGTGTCATAACAGGTTTTAGACCAAAATTAATTCCTATTTTTTTCCACTATTGAATATGAAAAATATTTAAGATTGAAGACCTCTAAATCTGAAGGATATAGAGAAGAATTTCATGCTAAGTCTTAGCTCTTAGGCAATCAGTCAAGTTATTAATGATATAAGAGTAAGAGCCACCTCATCAGTGAGGAGCAGACAATTACCCAGATTTTATTCTAGTACCATTAACCAGCTTGTCAGTTGTTAACCAAGCCCAAGTCTTTGTGGCACTACAATTTCCCTTTTAGAAACATATTTGCTCTACATCATATGTTAGTGCAATACTGGTAAGCAAAAGAATATGGAATAAAAATACATTTCAAGAAGAATTACATCAGCTCTGGTTGATGGGCATGTGTGGGTGGACCCAGCTTGGTCCATATGAAAGGTGTAAAATCTTACAGCATCATCTTACTCTGCTTAAATTCAGTGGGAAACAAACATGACCAAACTTTCTTATGCAGCCAGGCAATGTTTTTTGAAATTCACCTGTGCTTAATATTCATGTTCAGTGAAACAGACAGTTACTCTGGCTTGGATTCCTCAGAATTCCCACAGACATGTGGTTGGGAGAGTTTATCATCCATTTGTGTGCTGGATATCTCAACAGATAAACTTTCTTCCCTTTCCTCTTTCAAATAAAATCCTGCCTCTGGTCTCTAGACTTGTTTTGGGTACCCTGTGATTTTGCAGCACAGCATCATTTTACAAGAAGATATGTGACCCTCTGGTGTGGCGGTGCCACTGAAGTTTAGATGGACTCTAAAAGAGATAAAATTGTGTTTAAAATTTCGCAGCTTCTATGAAAACAAAGCCTCTTAACTAAAAGAATACAAGAGCAAAAGACTTCTCTCTGTGTTGATGAGATGGAGTAGTGTGTGACCACCTGAGTCAGCTGGTGGGTGAATAATTTCTGAGTATTGTGGCTGGCATCAGAGGGCATGGCAGAGTCATGCTATTTGGATTAAATTCAGAAAAAAACTGGACCCTGGCTGTACCCTGTATGTTGATAAGATGGGATTTTTTACAACATTGACAACTGTATGTTGTATTTTCTCTATTCTTAACAAGCATTGTGCAATTACTTATAGTAAAACTAAACCTTTGGATTTATTTACCAGTGGTAATACTTAAAAAATAGTAGTTGGTGTGTTCAATTGATAAGACAGAGACACTGATGCAAGTCTAGGATGTGGCACAGCTGTGAATTAGTTATTTTAAGTCCCTAACTAGAACAATTATTATGTTGTAGCATTCAGTTTGACATCTTACTTCAACTGCAGGAGTAGAAAGCTGAAATAATAGCTGAAATAATAATTAGGGTTACCTGATGTTGCTTGTAGAGTATGGGAATGCTTCTGAGAAGTTTAATGAATATTGCTTGTGAAGGCAGATTATGATGGAGCAGCTGGTTGTATCTGAGCTATGAGATTCATACCCCATGATGCTTCTTTATTCTGAAGCTACATAAACAATGTTCTAAAAAAAGCTTTCAGGCTGCCCAGCATCTTGGGAGAGGGAGTGGAGCTGCTGCTGCATGAGAGCAAACCCCAAGGTGAGCTGTGGGCTTCCATGGCTGGGAATGATCCACACAACTCTCCTGATTTCACAGATCAGGCAAGCCCTTTTGTGGGAGAAAAAAATATTCCTGTCATGCAGGGCATGGGGGGGGGGGGGGGGATAGTTTTTCTTCAGGGAAAGAGCTGCACATTTCTGTAGATGGATATCCACCTTTATTTCGGGAGATCATTGGTCTGGGGCACAAGCATGTTGACACAGCTCCCCGTGGAGAGGAGACTTGGTGTACCTGCTTAAGAATGTTCTCCTCCTCTTTGTGCTCAGTGCCAGTGATCTGTTATCTCCATGGTGTGTTCCAAGTGTGGCAGGCAGGATCAGGTTTAAGTGGTGACCTCCAGAACAAGGAGGTTTGTTTGCTCTTACCCTGCTGTGGACACAAAGACACAGAGGAAGATTTTGCTCATGTGGAGTTCTGGTTCAAGACCAGGATGCAGAATTTTGTCCTTTGTGGATTCTGCCAAGTCTTGTGAGTGGGATTGTCAAGTGCTTCTAGGAGCTGGACTGACTTACTGGCTCAAAGAAGGGTTTCTCTCTGGTTTACTCATGCAGTGGATACTATGACAGCCACAAATAATTATTAGCAGTTTTGTTTGATAAATTGTAATCAGGCAGCTAAAAAGAACACTCTGTGTGGGGATGCAGCTCTCAGGACTCCTCTTTAGCCCATGGAGAGAGCACTAGCACCTACAGGGGCAGAGGCTGTGCTGGGAAGGACAGTGGGAGCTTCCCAAGCTGTCATTTAAGGCTAGAACATGTTATAAGGAAAAGGTATCAGGTAACTTAATGCTAGGAGGAAACTTTTAATTTGGGGATTTCTTCAAGTAGAAGGGAGGTTGTTCATGCTGAGAGCCTATTCTGTAGCTTGTGCTTTCTCCCACACCTCATTGAGACCTTTCTGGAAGAAATTAATGCTGGCTGCTCTTGGTTTTGTGTCAGAGTTAAATTAAGGCTTTTCACTAGCCTGGATTAAGGTGTATTTTGGTGTTTGGTGGGTGTAGGCGGTGACAGCTCATGGAAAGATGTGATCATTCATCCTAGTGTGCATCTTGAATGTGAGTGGGTGAATGACAGGCTGGTTTTCTTCTGATGGCCCTGTGCAGCTCTATCTAAAATCCCTTGTAATGCCCAGCTGGCCAGGCTGGGAGCAGAGCAGAATGCCCTAAAGCAGTCTCTGTTTTGTTCTTACCCTCTCCTATGGCTTGGTGAACAAGAGGGCAAAGGGCTCAGCAGGGACTCAGCAGAAGGTAATTAATTTCTCTGGCATTCCTGGACCATGCTGCTTTCAGGCAGAGAGAATTTTCAGGTTAGCCACAGCATGATTTCTGTTTCCCACTTCTCCTTCCCCCTGAGTGGGTATCATGTAGGGACAGAGATTGCTCTGTGGCTTAGTTCATGCTTTGTTTTCTTTTATCACCTTATGTGGTGCAGTTTAAATTACACTTTTCAAATGGTAAATTGCTTGGGAAAGACTTCTTAATGCCATTTCCCCTGGCAGTTTATTTCATACTTTTCATGCAAGTTGTACCAATCAGTGTCTGGTGGGGCTGCCTGCTAAGCAGTAACAGATGGCCCATGCTAGTGAGGACAGGAAGGATCACAGGGGTAGGAGCCAGTGTTATCTACATATGTGTTTTGGATTGCATCATGAATGCTTCCCAGGAGGAAGCACAGCTGGCACTGGAATTGCAGGGATCTGATTTTTGGCACTCTCTATTTGAAGTCTTGGCATATGTGAAAATCAAGGTCATGTTGGGCTAGATCAATAATATTGAAACTTTTCTTGGATAAAATCACTTTGCTTGCTAGTTTTTTTGGTTTTTTTTTTTCCTTTGTGCTTATTCTGTAATCAAATGTACTATGTGAGAGAAAATACCCAGAAGAGAGCAGCCAGGTCCATGATGTAATCTTGCTTCCATGTGTGCTCTACCACAGGATGGCCTGAAAATGGAGTAACCAGTGCAAAACTGCAGGAAGAAAACCAGAATTAATCATTGGTGGTTTGACCACTATTTCCCCCTCTAGCTTGCTCTGGCACTAAAATACTTGAGTGCCATGCTAGGCAAAGGGCCAAAGAGGAGAGGGGGATGTGTCAGAAAGTGGCTGCCTTGAAGAGCTCATGTTCTGGGCAAGTTTCTTCCTAATGCTGGGCTGGCAGCATCCCCTATGCTTCAACCTGGTTTTCATCTGTAGCAGTGGGCACATCCCCAAGGGGGCAGGGAAAAAGCATGAATGAAGAAAGCTGTGATGTTAAACACAGTCTGTGGAGGCCAAACTTTGGTTCTGCCAAGGCTTAGCCACAGCCACCTTTGCTTTGTGTGCTATATTATATTGGATGATTGTCCAGGTGCCAGCAGGAAAAGGCCAAGACATCCCAGACATGTCCACGTGATTGAGATATGGCACACCAGGCATTTCAGAGGGCTCTTAGAGTATGTATTGGTACCTGTCTTCCCTTCAGCTAAGAGACAACATGAATAAAAACGTGAGAAACTTCTTACTGAAAAATTCACTATCAGAAAGTCATTGGCAATTCATTACCTTGTGGTTTTGGGGTTTGTTTTTTTTTTTTTTTTGGGGGGGGAGGGGTTGGTGGTTTATTTTGGTGGGTTTTTTTTTTCTTTTTGTTGTTGTTGCTGTCCTGTAAGCTTTCAGTTTAGAAAATAACATTTCATTTGGTTTTGACATTTAAATCCTTTCCCTTCCCCTGCATGGACAGAGGCTGAGCAGTCCTTGCTTTGTGTAAGGCAACTAGAGCTTGTGTCAGTCCTGGGATGGTGCAATTACAGAACCACTGAATGGTTTGGGTTGGATGGAACCTGAAATATCCTCTGCTTCCAATTCCCTGCTGAGGGCAGGGATGCCACCTGCTAGACCAGGTTGCTCAAAACTCCACCCAGCCTGGCCTTGAACTCTTCCAGGACTGGGGCAGCCACAGTTTCTCAGGGGAAACTTGCAGTGCCTCACCACCCTCTGCCTTCTATTCTCACCAGCAGAATAATAACCTGTAGTAGATAAAACACATTACAAGTGCCCAGAGAATGATGTGGAAGATAACCTAAGGCAGTCCTGTCAGGATATGCCCTTATCCTTGGGCAGCTGAACAAGGGGAAGACTCTTCTTGTCAGCCTGGCCTGGAAGGATTTGTCTCACAACTTGCTTTATGAACTTTGCACTTTCCTAGTGTTACATCACTGTGTTGACTGTGGTTCCTGCTGCCTTGATGTGTGTCTTTTGAGCATAAGCAGAAAATGTTGGCAATGTGTCAGGGAAGAATCCATGAGGAATGCCTCTAAAATGTCCTGGGAGAGAAGAGGAAACCAAGGAAGGTGGTGACAATTCCTCCTTTCCCCCTGGCCCATGTACAGAAACTTTCTTGGGTTTAGGGGAAGGGCAGGTTCTGCATTCACTTAAAAGCTTTTTTACCAACAACTTTGTGTGTGGAGGCAGGACTAGAAACACATGGCTGGTCACTCAAGGGAAGGAAAGGTAAGTTTATCCCCACTTTCTCTGGGGGACATGGAATATATGGCCATGCAGAATGGTCAAATGCATTTACCCTTGATGCAGGTGGCAGCTGGGTATTCCCTGGTTCTCCTGTTAGCTGTGGAGTGGAGTCCCATGGCATTCCTTCTGGAGAACAGCAAAGGAGGGAGCACCTGGTTTTGGATACAAGCAGCTGAAGGGATCAAAATATTTAATGATAACACTCCCTTGCACTTCCCTCCCTTAAGCTCTGCTCTTGAGAAATAGCTCATTAATTTGTTAGTGGCTTGATGAGAAAGGAGGGGGTGGAAAGCCACTAACAAATGGCTTTGGTCCAGCTCAGGTCTCTCTGTAGCAGGAGGAACTTGCTCTTTCCTCCCTTGCTGCAGTGGGGAGATCAGGAGCTGGATGTTGCTTCCCCTGTTATTCCATAGATTAGTTTGGCTGCTGCTCATGCACAGGCTGCTATATACAACATTTCTTCTTGATGGACATGACAAGTTACCAAAGAAAGGATGTAAGGGCTGTAGGACTTACACATATTCCAAAGTTAACTGCCACATTTCTCCCAAAACTTCACACCAGAGTTTAAATGTGAAAACCTCCTCTCCCTTTCAAAGATCTGTGTGTATATCACAAGTAACAGGCAAAAAGATCTTTACCATAATACTTTGACCTGATAAATCAGTCTTGCAGACAGATGGAAATTGGCAGGTTCCTTTTGTATGGGTTTGCAGGCAGTGCTAGAGGAAAAGGCAGTTCATCACTTCCTTAGGAAGGAGAATATCCTTGCCATAACACTGTCCATTGCTGGCCTTGTCTCTGACTCACTGTAACAATGAAACATCAGTTTTTTACCTGACTTTGAAACAGGAGGACTGTAAAATGTAAGTGCTTGTACTTGGTTCCTGTTGTAGGAAGATGTGGATTTTCACATTACATATTTCAAATTGGTCAGAGGAGGTGAGGAGGCCTGTAGAGACAGGAGATTTTATTATGCTTTTTGTTTCATCAAACAATATGTGAAAGATGATTCATACAGAAAAGTTGGAAGAATTTAGGTAATTTAATCTGATGATGTAGGTATTTGAACAAAGAAAAACTCGAGCACTGTTTGTTTTGAAACTCTCTTTATGAAGGGACATGGTTGCTCACAAATATCCCAGTACTGAAGTTTTAGATGTCTTTGCTCCTGACATAGCTGCCAGTGTTTCTACAGCACACCTGGGTTGCACTTTTGAGGCTCCCAGCTTTAGGAGTAGAAGACCAATGGTGAACAGTTTGTCTTGAAAGACTCAATCATAAAATGGTATTTGTGTATATAAATACTAACATCAGGAATAATGTTGAACATCCTGGATGTAATCCCAAAGTTCAGAGCTCACTCTGCTTCTGATGCTTCCAGCAGAAGCAGTTATCCCATTTTCAATACTTCTCTCTGGCTAACCAGCAGGTTCCCTCTGATTTTATGACCTGCTCCACAGGGAATGCCTCATCCAAAACACTGTGTGCTCTTGCACTTCCCCTTTTCCTTTTTTTTAAAAAAACTGATGAAATCATCTCTCTCTCTTTTTGTTATTCCCTCCCTCCTCCCCCCAGTTTAAAGGTTTGCCACATGGTTTTGGGTTGGTTCAGAAAAACTTGCCTCCCCCTTTGAGGGCTCCCTCTGTTTGAAGCTCTTCTCTCTGTCAGAAATCTAGATGCTGGGACTTTTGGGCTGTGATACAGTCTGGGGATCCAAGCCCTCACTTGCAGGCTGTTTTCCCTGTGCTTTTGTCCTTGTTCAGTGTTTTGGGAGGGATCTGCCTCTTGGGAGCTGCTAAAACAAGGGAGGGGGCAGCTGCACTGCAGTGGCAGGGGATCTGGCTGCAGGGCATGGAGGGTTTATACCAGTGCTGAGTGGCACAACCACACTCAATCCATCCTGTGCCAGCTGTATCTGGGATTTTATTTCTCTCCCAGTGAGGCTGCAGTTATTTGCTGTGAGTGCTCAGTGTGGCAGACTGCCCTGCCCTCACCAGCACCTGTGCCCTGGGCAGCATTGCACACCCTGCACACCTTCCTGCTGTGCCCTTCAGCTGTGCTGGTTTGGTTTTTTCCTGCATTCAGCAGTGTGCAGGGGAAAAAAAGGAGGGAAAAAGGGGAAAAACAAAGGGAAAAAAGACTGCATTGCATTTTTAAAAAGGAAGGGGAAGGAGTGAGGAGAGGTGGAGAAATAGAAAATAAAAGTGTGAAGGGAAGCACCTTGGTGCACTGCATGGTGGCACAGGGGGCAATGGCATCAGCTGAGGCACCAGCACACCCAGAGATGTCAGGAGTGCAAACTGGGCTGCACCCCTGACCTGTCTGTGCATGCTGGTGCCTCTCCTGTCATGTCCTTCACAACTAACCCCCCTGGACAGCACAGTCTCCTGTGCAGAGATGAGCTCTCACTCGCTGTGGGATTATTGGCAGCAGCACCCAGGAATTCCCCAGGGGTGCTGCTGTGGGCAGGCTGCCTGTGGCGTGGCTCACACTGGGCTTAGTGGTGTCCAAGTGCCTCCCCCTGTGCCCAGGCAAGGCAAGGCTCATTTTGAAAACAAGCAGAGCCCAGGGCTGCCTCCTGTGCTCCTGTGTTGTCCTCCAGCAGCAGGCAGTGAATGCTGCTGGCCTGGGGTACCAGGGGGCTCTGGTGGGGCAGCAGCCCCTTGCTTACCCCCAGAGCAAGGCTGCATCAGCCCCTGCCCCTCAACCCCTGATGCCATTGTCAGAGTTTCTCTTAAGTCCATAATAGCATGGAATGCCTTTGGGGTAGGAATTCCTCCTGTCTTGCCTTTGGGCTTTTCTTCCTTCAGGCAGCTTCACCTGCCAGGAGTGAGGGTGGGTGCTGCTGCTTGTTTCTAGCTGTGTGAAATGTGGCTGTGCAAAGATGCCAAAGCAGAAAGGGTGGGCTAACAGAAAGAGAGAGAAGGAAGTGTGGAGAAGCATGGAGAAGGAAGGCAGAAGTTAATGTAGAAGGGCAAAGGGAAACAGGTAATTGAGGCAACCAGACAGTCAGTTGTTGGCCAGTACAATAAGTGGTTTGGCAGAATAAATCAGGGAGGTGAAAGAGGAGATAAGGCTGGCAGGGCATTCTGTTTTATGGCTCTGATCATTGCTTTCTGGGACATTTCACTTCTGTGTCACTGGGTTTGGTGCTTCTCTGTGGGGCCTGTTCATGCCCCTCTCTGCTCCTCTGTGCCTCAGGGTGAGGAGCTGCCGCCCCACTGACCCCCTCTTTGGTGGGGGGAGGCAAAGGGGAAATGGTGTGGGAGCAGGATGGTTTGGGAGATCTGTGCATCTCAGGGGTTGTGCTGGGATGGAAGAACCCTGGGAAATGGGTAGGGAAGGACGTCCCTGTGCTTCTATTCAACTTGCCATCATGGCATAAAACCCCTTTATCTGCAGGTTAGTCTCTGCAGCAGAGCCAGAGGGGCTGGTGGGAGGGGAGGCAGCATGACTCTGAGGGCAGGGAGGAAAATTTCCAGTTGTGTGGGTGCAAAACTCCCATCAGTCCCTTTCCCAAACAGCTTTGTCATGTTGTTCCTCTTGGTGGCATCAAGATTCACAGAGTTTTCACCAACAAATCAACAATGCCAATGTCATTGGCCATGAACATTGCCACTACAAAGACATCTGTGCCTTGAATCCAGCCCCACACCTTTGGATATGCCTGTGAGACTGTATTTTAAAGCTTTTTGTGCTGGAAAAAGGAGTGCCTATCAAGGGTACTTAGGGAACATCTCTGGCTGGAAGAACTTCTGTCACCTCTGGGGGACTTGTCACAAAGCCAGCTACAGCAGCATCTTTGTCATCAGTTACCCTGCTGTTCATGAGTGTGAACACTGAACCCCCCAACGAGCCAAGCACTTCACTGGCTGCACCCCATGTGTCTGTTCCATGTGCTGGAGGTGTTTGTGCAGTGGGGCTGGGGCCTTCAGTGCAATCCTAAAGCCAAGGGGTTCCACATGCCCAGTCAGCTGTGCAGGACAGCAAGCTTCAAGGGTCTTACTTTCTGTTCCTATTTTCTCCCACTTCTTTCTTTTCTACTGAATGAAAAAGCCAGTATCACTAATGATCCTATTTTTAAATGTAAGTTTCAGAAATTCATGAGCTGCCTGGGTGGGACAGAGCATCTCTTTTGTTTAAGTGCAAATCATTAGATCTTTGCCTGAACATGGATGTTATGGAGAACCTTAAAGAGATTTTTCTGGTGACATTAAGGGACAGAATATGTTGAGACACCCAACAATAGTGAAGTTGAGCTGATGGTGGGCAAGTCTGTTCTGAGAAAAGAGGACTGCTTCAGAGCATTTGTAGTAATGAACTTTCTTTGTGCTCCGCTTGTTTGTCTCCTTTGTTCTCCTAAACGATGGTGCATTTCTGGATAATTTCCTCTGCTGGTGAGCTACCCCCATCAAGTTGAAAGTTGTCTATTTTTAAAATGCCAGCTGCCTCTTGGATAAAAAAGCCAGTGCTGATGTACCGTTGCTTGCAATGCATTATTCAAAGTCCTTTTTAGACTCTCTCAAATAAAGAGCTTCATTAATATTTCAGCGGTCGCTGTGATTCTCTCCAAGGGGGCTCCATTCCTTTTTCTCACTTGACACCCCTGTCTTTCTCTGTGTGGTGAAGATGATTGGATTTCCAGTTACCTTTGGTAGAGTGAACTCATCGTTTTCTGCAGGAAGTGGATCTTAAAAGAAATCTGACCTTGAGATTGGTGCTAAGCAGATCCCTGGCACGCCCAGGATCTTATCACAGCCCTCAGTGATGGAAGAGGTTTGGGAGTGGAGGGGCTCTTCTGTGCACCAAACACCAACTGTTGGGCACCACCATTCTGATCATTCCAGCTGGCTTTGCTAGCTTAGATGGGAGGTAGGGAGAGGGATTGGAAAAGGAGAATCACAACAGGTTGGATCTCTAGACATAAAGATTTGCTTAATGAGGTTTTCTTATGTAAATATTAAGTGCATTTGCACTGATTTCAAAACCACACTAAGGGTTATTTTCTTTTTTTCTTGCTGTATAGAACCTGTGATAAAGCTGGGGTTTTGAGAAGGAACAGAGTGATTTCTTCACTTGAGGTACTGGTGGAAAATTGGCAGCAGGCAGGTCTGGAAAAAGTGGGCTTAGCTCTAAAGAAGAAAGGCTGAGACAAAAAGCATCAACCATTCTGAACTCACTGCAATGTGAGCAGTTTTCCTAATGTATAGGGTTCTTACTTCTTTTCTTGTGATGCCACAAATAAAGATTCCTTTGGTTTGATTGTGCATGACAGGTTTTGGTGCTGGGAGACGGAGATCTAGTGATACAGAGCTGCATGATAATTTTAAGAGGTAGTTTCTCAGTATATCAAGCAATTAAGTGTCTGAAGGGAAGACAAGCATTCAGAGCTGCTGCTCACCCATGAAACAAGAGCAGGAGAGAGAGAATGGTTGCTGAAAATCATTGCTACATCCCCTGAGTGCACGAGAGCTGCAGGCTGGGGTCTCCCCTGTGAGTGGAGGAAGGGATGATGAAGAGGTAGATGTAAGTAGGGTGGGGACCATCAGTCATCAGAGAAATAGAACAACCACAAGCACAGAGGGGATTCACACTGTGGGTACCTGGACACTGTGTTGGCTGCCTACAGCATGCCTGGTTTGCATGTCAGGCAGCTCTTGCACTGTCAGAGCTCTTGCACTGTCAGGCCCCTTGTCAGGGCACTGGGCAAGGGGAATCCTGTGCCTTTGCTTGCAAAATACTAAAAATGCTGTGAGCTGCAGTTGCTGAGCATCCTGGAACTTAAATTCTGCTTTGCTGTTGAAGAAAATGACTATGACCAGGCTAGTTAAGCTTGATGTTTCTGCCCTGAATCAGCAGTAAAGTGATATTCTGGATAAGAAATAAGTGTTCAGTTTGGGGGTTTTGTGTTGGGTTTTTTTTCCTGTGGGTGCTGCTGTGCTTTAAAATATGGTCTGTGTTTAGCTACCTTATTCAGTATGAGATTAAATGTCCTTTAGTTTCATGAGGTGAATGTTAGTATCTAAAAGCTGCTATTCTGCTTTCCCAAAATGTGCAGAAGTGTTGCCCCAAATAATCACTATTTTCTGAGAGCTGCTGATCTCAGAAAATAGAGATTCCCCCACCCCAGACACACTTCCCTGGAATCATTCATGACTTTTCCAGTGTAATTTCTTTAACATTTTTAAAAGGATCTTGGCTTACAGGCTGTTCAGAAGGTACAGGAGAGCCCCTTGCAGGGTGCAGGGGGGACGGAGGGGATGCCAAAGCAACGCTGAAATATTTTGACCGAAATGTTGTGTCTTGCTGGGAAAGGGCTGAGGATGGGGCATGTTGGCAGCGATTTGCCATCGGTGTATGGTTCATGGTAACTTTCCCATCTTTGCTTTTACATCTGAAATGATTTAAAATTGCCACAGATGGACCTTCTGGGCAGAATTATCCAGATCTGGCAGCACAAAGAATACCTCCTTGTTCTTGTGCCCATTAGTCTCATGGGAGTGAGGAGTGAAATTCTTTGCCAGACTTTGCATATGTACCTCTGTGCCTCTTTATTTTGTGTCCTGTAGAGTCTTTACCTTCCATGGGTGTCTTCTGCTTATGCAGGGACAGCTATCTGGCGTGGATGGGGCTGTTGGGGTTCACCCCGGCAGCAGCTCTTGGGGCAGCTGGGGAGAGCGGAGCCGCTGCGCTGCGGGGCCAGGCGGGGTTTGTGCCATGGCCCCTGTGCCGTGTCCCTGTGTGTGTGCCATGTCCCCTGTGTGCCATGTCCCTTGTGCCATGTCCCTGTGTGTGTGCCATGTCCCCTGTGCTATGTCCCCTGTGCCGTGTCCCGTGTGCCATGTCCCCTATATGCCGTGTCCCCTGTGCCATGTCCCTGTGTGCCATGTCCCTCTGTGCTATGTCGCCTGTGCTGTGTCCGTGTCCCATGTCCCTGTGTCCCCGTGTACCAAGTCCTGTGTGCCGTGTCCTGTGTCCCATATCCCTGTGTGCCATGTCCCGTTTGCCAGTCCCCATGTGCTGTGTCCCTGTGTGCCATGTCCCTGTATCCTGTATCCCTGTGTGCTGTATCCCTGTGTCCCATTTTCTTGTGTGCCATGTCCCATGTGCCATGTCCCGTGTGCCATGTCCCTGTGTGCCGTGTCCTGTGTGCTGTGTCCCATATCCCTGTGTGCTGTGTCCCTGTGTGCTGTATCCCCGTGTTCTGTGTCCCGTGTGCCATGTCCCTGTGTGCCATGTCCCTGTGTCCTGGTTCAGGGTAAATTTTGGAGAGAACCCCCAAAGGAGCTCCTCTAGGAAAACAGATTCAATTGGCCTCTCCTCCCAAGCGGTCTGGGAGAAAATACCTCCTTGGAGAAAAGTGGAAAAAACCTGTTTATGAAACAATAAAATCTAAACAATATTAAGCAATATTGGTTGGGTTTATTGTTTGCTTACTGCTCCAAAAGAGATGACAAACTCAGAAAGTCCCCTCTGTGGGCTGTAGCTCAGCTCACTCAGTCTCTTATCGGTCTCTGCTCAGTCCCTCTGGTGCTGGAAATGCCACGGCCCAGGCCCGGCCCAGCGGGCCACAGGTGAGAGCTGCCAGTGCTCCTCTGGGTGTTCAGTCCAGCGCAGGTTTAAACAGGTCCAAAGAAAAGGGAAAAATAACCACAGTCCAGAAAACTTCTTCTTTGCCTCAGCTAGCTAAAACTAACCAAAACAAAGGAGAGCTCTGTCCTGCTGTCCGTCCATCCGCAGACAGCACAGTCCAGGAGCAGGAAAGTGGAGGAGTGAGTGCAGTGTCTGCAAACAAACTGCACGCTTCTTCTCTCCCCCTTCCCTCTCTGGAACAAGCCCTAAAGGTGCAAAACTTATTATTCAGCATAAACAGAACAAGACGATTGGGGCTAAAAGCATATAGTCAACCTAGGACACCCTGTCACCGCGCCCGCAGCGGATCATCCCATCACGCGCTCCCGGGCTGACCTTAATCCTCCTAATACGGGATCGCCCTCCCCGAGAGGGACAGTAACAGCCCCGGTGTCACCAGTAAGAGAGGGACAGTAACAGCTCTGGTGTCCCCATGGTGGTAACGCGGTAAGAGAGGGATAATAACAGCCCTGCTGTCCCCGTGGTGGTAACGCGGTAAGAGAGGGACAGTAACAGCCCCGGGGTCCCCGCCGGTGGTAACGCGGTAAGAGAGGGACAGGAACAGCCCCGGGGTCCCCGCCGGTGGTAACGCGGTAAGAGAGGACAGAACACCCCGGTGTCCCCAGGTGGTAACGCGGTAAGAGAGGGACAGGAACAGCCCCGGGGTCCCCGCCGGTGGTAACGCGGTAAGAGAGGGACAGGAACAGCCCCGGTGTCCCCGCCGGTGGTAACGCGGTAAGAGAGGGACAGGAACAGCCCCGGGGTCCCCGCCGGTGGTAACGCGGTAAGCAAGCCCGTAGCTCCGGGGAGGAAGCGTTCGCCGGGTACTGAGATGTGGAGGATGGAAGGAGTGCCCTGGGGAAAACCTGGAGAGATGGGATTGCTCTATGCCCTGTTGCTGTGTTGTAATATGGCAATTCTTAATGTGAGCAAAAAACATGCTTTAAGCAAGTAATAAACAATATTATATTCTTCTAAACTATAAAACTAAATATTCTACTGAAACTATATTCTACTAAAATTGTAAAACATAAAGTAGGTAATAAACGACACGGTTACAAAGGTTTCTTTTTAGTTGAACTGAGACAGGGAATTGTGGGAATCCTTAAATTCAGAGGGTTTTGGGAAAGCTGCAAAAAGCAAGCCTCAGAGACAGCAGAACTACAATTAGAACTAAACAGTAGCCATAAGATTTGTCAACAGGAAAGTTATAAAAGAAGGAGAAAGTGAGGACATATAGAACAATAGTCTGTGTATTAACAAATAGAATAATTCCCTAAGCTAAAGAAAAATATATCTAGCAAAATATTATGAAGTTCTACACTTAATAAGAGAGCTCTGTGCATTGTATCTTAAGGGTACCAAGCAGGTATAGTATTCAAAATAAGCAATTATTGTTTTAACCAAAGGTACGTGTGCTTATAGTGGTTGGATAGAGCTACTGTTGATATACTTTTACTTTGTGTGATTGGTCAAAAGACTTTTAAAGTAAGTTGTAACGTGAAGTTCTTTGTCTGCTGCCGGGAATGTGAGGTGCTGGCATCTTCCCATGGTCATAACCATGTAATGAGACTGATGCTGGAAAATAAAACAGCTTGAGACACATTCCCAGCAGTCCTGTCCTGTTTCTGATTTGTACATGGACGTCCAGCCAGCAATACCTGCTGTGTGTCCATCAGGGCTTCTGGAATTAGCACTGCCTGCTGGGAAATTCCTCCTTCTAAAGTTGCTTTTCCTGACCAAGACACTTTTCCCCATTCCAGCAGGGCTCCTCAAGGTACCTGGTCTGGCCACTCTTTGCTCCTTTAAATCTCTGGAGATCTCTGCTGCTTGTTCCCTGTCCAAGGAAGGAGGGAAGGCATCTCTTTCTTTTGTGTCCCGGCCCTGCTACTGCTGCCTTTCCTTCAGCAAACTGTTAATTACAATTAAATGCCAGTTACAGTCCCTGTGTGAGTAATAGGTGACTTGCTTCTGCAAGGGCTGCAGAAGGGTCCCAGCCCAGGGGACCTCTCTGAATGATCTCTGGAGCTGATGCTCCCATCTGGTCCATCATTATTTTACCCAAATGGTGGCTGCTGGAGAAATTTGGGCCATAGTGTTCAAGGACTGACTGATGTGAGAGCAGATGCTCAAAGAGAAAAAGGGTGCTTGGGCCTGCCTGACCTTGCAAATGGCTTATCTTGGGAGACAGGAGCCAAATCTCTTCCAAAAGCCCTTTACATTTGCTAATGTTAATTTTTTTTTCCAGCATGGGAAGCAAGAGCTTTCTGCAGGAGTGGGGAGAAGAGAGTAACCAAAAAGAACAGAAGTCCAAATGGTCTGGGCAGATTTTTAATCCAGTGTCTTAGAGGATCAAGTCAGCACATAAAAATGCCTTTTTGTAGCTTCAGCCACTTCTTTTGGCTGTGTGCTTTCTGGAAATGTACTACAACAATCAGTATCAGCTCTGGTTAGCTCCACACACCACCCAAGTTTGGAAGGTAGAGATTTTCACAAAGGGACAAAGGTTTTAGACTATTATGGTGACACAAGTGGTTCTATCTTTTCCCTGTCCATTTTCCTCTTCTTCCAAGTCAGTTCAGAAAAAGGTCTCCAGGAATTTTTTTGCTGAGTCCCCCTCCCAATAGGAAGAAGACTTTCTGCAAGCCTCCTGACTCCTATTTGCTCAGAGAGAGACCAGGGGATTTAGTCAGAAAAGCTGGTGTGGTTGGAGGGCAGCCAAGCAAACAGACACTCACACAATCAGTGCTGCTGATAGAGTGAGACTCTGCTAGAAGTGACTCAGAGGAATTGGCTAATATGTCCTGCAGCTACAAAGAAGTGCTCAGAGCAGAATGTTGTTGTCAGCACAACGTCTGGTGGTGCAGGAGGTAAACTTGTTTTTAATGGAAACTGGGAAGTAAGGCTTGGAAAAATGTCAGGGGCAGCCTTGTAGGTAGAAATTGAATGCTGTATTCTTGGATGTTTGCAGGACTGTAATGATTATTTAAGAGAGTAGAAAGTTAATTTATTAATTAAACGTTCTGTCATCTTGCTTCTCAGTGCCAGCTTCTCTGAGTCACCACTTACCAGTCCAGCTTTCATTCCTACAAGTGTCACAAGCTTCAATTTTTACCACAGCTTGATCTGCATGTACTGAAAACTTCACTCTGCTCATTTAAACCTGTGCAAATATAAATGTTGCCTGTAGTGTACCCAGTGTGGTTAAAATTACCTCTTTTGTGGGAGACGTGTCAAAATTGGCTTGGATTTTCTTCTGGGAACAACTGCTGATGGCACTGCAGAAACACTGTTGGGTTGCACCAATGGACAAGCAGAAAAGGAGAGTGTTGGCAGGGTTTGGTGGGTCTTTGGGAGCACCAGAGAGCCCAACTGCTGCAGTGTGAAGCAGAGAAATGGCACATCACAAGTGCCTGTAGTGCAGTGTCTGCATTTCCTTCTGGTTTTTGCATCCTTGCCCTGGAGTTGGGGGTTTTGCCAGGCATCAGTGCAGTCCCACGCAGCTGCAGCCTCTTCACAGCCAAGTTTTCAGTGGAGATCCCAGCAGGGAAAGCTTATGTGAGCCTCAAAAATGGAACTCAGAGCAATGAGAAAATCCATGGAGCATCTGTCATGCTGCCTCTTGCCTGGACAAATGTCTGGTTTTAAATCTCTTTGGGAGGATGTCTGTTTGGAGCTGAGCTCTCCCAGCTCTAGGGTGCTCTGGGGAGGGATCTCTGGCACAAAGTTGCCCCTTGCTGGTGCAGCAGCCCAGAAAGGAGGCTTTTTGCTCCTGAAACTGCACGAGCCAAGAGGATTTTGCAGAAGGATGCTGAGCAGAGCCTCTCCCTCCACTGGCCAGTGGGAGCTGGGCACCTCGCTGCCCTCCAAAGATGCCATCACCCATCACCCCTGCCAGAATGCTCCTGCTCTGCTGCTCTCAGCAGCTCATGGCCTCTTGCAAAAGCAGAATTCTGCTTGTTTGCCTCTCTGGCATCAGGTGAGGAGTTGGTTAAGTGTGTGTACAGCCCCTGCAAGAGCAGCAGCAAAAGAGGGCACATCATTTTGCTATGTTTGTGCATAGCTATCTCAGTCAAAGGCTCACAGGCTGAAATTTTCTTCCAGATGAGAAAGTGAGCCTCCTGTCCTGCAGGCTTTTCAGTAATGCCTCAAGGGCACATTTCACTGGGACAAAATGGCTCTTTGTGATAAGTACAGTGACAGTGCTATTACCACACAGTAAATTAGGTCTTGGGTCTGAAATGAAGCTATTTGGACTTTTTAACATTATTAATAGGAGAGATTCAAAGGCTCTTCCCCTCTTTTATTTTTCTGCTATTTTCCCCCTTACTTGCCCATCTTTGCTTTTACATCTGAAATGATTTAAAATTGCCACAGATGGACCTTCTGGGCAGAATTATCCAGATCTGGCAGCACAAAGAATACCTCCTTGTTCTTGTGCCCATTAGTCTCATGGGAGTGAGGAGTGAAACTCTTTGCCAGGCTTTGCATATGTACCTCTGTGCCTCTTTATTTTGTGTCCTGTAGAGTCTTTACCTTCCATGGGTGTCTTCTGCTTATGCAGGGACAGCTCTCTGGCCACCTGAGGTCACGTGTGTTCACACCTGGACTGGGGAAGGCACTCTGATTTGCAGAGTCACCAAACCAAGTGTGCAGCAAAGACCTCCTGAAGGAGCTGGGTTGCAGTTTCTTCTCTGCCCACGATGCCCAGAGTGAGCCAGCTGAGATGCAGGGCAAAGCGGATTTTCTGTGGATGAATCATGGGTTTTATGGTCATTTCTTTGCT
Source organism: Serinus canaria (assembly GCF_022539315.1). Classification (NCBI taxonomy): domain Eukaryota; kingdom Metazoa; phylum Chordata; class Aves; order Passeriformes; family Fringillidae; genus Serinus; species Serinus canaria. The sequence continues at coordinate 106,261,241 of NC_066313.1, forward strand.
CCCACCCTTCTCTGGAAGTGTGACTGCTGCTGATTCCCAGTGTGCCCAGGCCATTCTCTAGAGCTTTGTTGCCTTCAGTTTATGGAAATTCTTGCTGAAATGTGGATCTTGATGAGATTTGCTTAAGTACTAGTACCTAAAGCACTAAAATATTAAATTATTCTTAAAATAATGTTTGAATCATTTAAATAAAAGCAGAAAATAACTTCTCTGGAAGACCTATAGGTTAAACAGATGAGAAATCCAATAGTGCAGCTAAGGAGAAGAAAAAAAATCACTTGTTCTGGTTTTCCTTCTTTTGCAAGAAATTGCTTCCTTTTGCAAAAGATTAATTGCTTACTAGCAATTCCTGGCGACCTAGAGAGCCTCAGGCAGTGACTGTGCAACTGCTGATGTCTCTGTGTTTTGCTGGTTTTCAGGAGAACCCCTGAATGCATCAGGAGATTGTCTGAAGGCAGTGAGCTCCTCTGTGGAGAGGACACAGCAGTGCCCCTGCACGGGCTCTTGCCCCCAGCATTCAGTGTTTTTTGGAAAGTGTAGCTCCTTGGTGAGAGGAGGACTGACTGCCTTAGGAAGCTGCACAAATGTCTAGCTGGAAAGTACAATTTACTGTCAGTGCACTACTCTGCAAAACCATGGTCCCTGGCATAATTTGTCCTTAAATGACTAGTGCCATTAACTTTAATGGCTTGCATAATCAAGCTCTCACATTATCCTACCCCACACTGTATTTTAGTTTGCTTCTCATCCTCCTGCAAGCCTGTTAAGAGTGGTGTGTGCTGGATGACACAGATACAAGTGCACAGGCTCCAAGCCTCTTGGCCATTTGGACACCTAAGAAGCAAGGATGGCAGCCTTATTAATGTACTTTAGAAAACCTCTGGAAGCATGTTTGACACTAGAAGTAATGTCAGGCTTCATATTTCTGTTCTCAGGCACTGTCAGCATCAGTAAGAAACAAGGATTGAGACCAGTAGAGGATTTGTGCAGTGTGCACCCAGCACTGGGGAATAATGGGAGCACTGGCCTTGGTCCAGGAGAAATGTGACCCAGTAAACTCCTTAAAAGACAGTTCAATCACCCTCTTTATTATGCTGGAGCATACAGGCTGTGCACAGGATGAATGGCATTTTCATAACTGCTGCCAAAGGAAACATTTTCTCTGCTGTGTAAAGTAATTTTCTCTACTTTGGAGTCTGGGCTGGCAGCAAAAGAGGGCTGCTCCTCACCTCCTCACAGGGGTGGGTGGTAAGGGTGCACCTTGAACTGAACCCTTCACCAGTGATTTAATTCCATCAAGCCTAAGCACAGCTTCATTGCTCTGTACCTTTGCAGAGGAATCCACTCTCTTTCTGTAGTCATAGAGATCAGGAGAGAAATAATAGAGGGAAAAAAGTTCTGTTTGAAGAAAAACAGCACAGACCATGGATATCTGGATGGGAACAGCAGTGTGATTGCTTGGCTGGAGGTGCAGTGAGATGCCCAGGCACCTGAGAACTGTGAGCTGCTCTTGTAGGAGGCTGGAGCATAGAGCTCCTGCTGGCTCTTTCCCAAAAAATCTTTAATAACATCAGAAATAGCACTGTATCTCCAGGTGGGTTTTTTTATGCTTCTAGCCTTTGCCCTTTCCTGTGGTTTATTGCTTTCCCAAAATAGGTTTCCTGGGAAAAAAATTTTCCACTAGATTGACTCTGAAGTCAGAGTGACAAGCTGTTTATTTATTTAATTGGTTTTATGTTCCAACCAATAAATTAATCTTCTCTGTGTTTGATTTTTGAGCAAGCAAAGCTAAAAGAAGGGGCACTGCATACCAGAGATGTGGGGTTCTCTATTTCATGTTTTATCAGCTCTTTCTTTAAATAAAAAATTTAATTAAGCCTGTGTTTCTCATTACAGTCTGTGCAAATGTAGCACCTACAGAACGTGAACTGGGCTTGAGAACAGTTTGCTGTTCCTGTGCACCTCATCATTTTCTCTATAAGAACAATTCCTGCCTATAATAATTGTGTTATCCCAGTATATTATCTTTTGCATCTTCATTCATGGCTCTTGGAGGTTTTCCTGGTGTTCTGACAACCTGAGCTTCCCCAGCACTCAGACTGTTTATTTCTCACAAGCTTCTGAAACTGCATTAGTTTTTTTTTTTCTTACTTTTTTGAATCCACATTTGTTTTTTTATGCATCATAAGCCACAGTGCTCACAGTTGTGTGTACACCCCATCTGCACACAAAACAAGAATGAAATATGCAGGGTTCATTAGTCAGATGTGGTGAATGGCTTGAAATGTTTAATTAAAGAAAAAACACAAAAGGCCCAGTGAATCAGATGCTCACAGAGTAATAGAGGTGGGGAAAAAAATTTGTGAATTATCTGCTATTTAAATGTAGGCTCCCTCATTTGCCCACAGTTGGTTCCCACCCATGTTTTTTTGCAAGGATGATCAGTCAGTAAAATATTTGACATCCTCAACTTTTTATTTCTTATGGAAATTTTTCTATGCTAATTCTTTTGCTTTGATGTTAGATCTTTTGTCCTAGATCTATTTTAAAGCTGAGCATTGCTGGATTCTACCATGTACCTTTGTTTAAGAATGCATTGCCCATATATTTCCTAGCAATGCCATGGTCATTTTGTCTTAGAACTGAAGCTTTGGAAAAGTCTCTTCCCACTTAGGATGAGTCTATTCCCACTCAATTCTTATGAACTAGCTCGCAAAACCAAACTGGTGACATCCTTGCTAATCAGCCCTTGCAAGATTAAAAAACCAACCAAACAAAAACCAAACCAAACAAACAACAACAAAACAAACAAGATAGACACAAAGAAAAAGCAAGTGCTTTGTGTCTTGTAATTGCTGTTAAATTTGCTTGTGTTTTTAAACCTTTCCTGAGGATTCATGCTTCTTGTGGGGCTCTCCTCAGTGGTGAAGCTGAGCAGAACAGAGGTTATTTCAGCTAATTACAGGGTGATGTTCTATCTTGAAATGGAGGATGAGGAATGAACAAGCACTTTGAGTGCTCTGCCCCTATTCTGCCCTGTGCAGGCATGTTAATAGCTGGATCTGTTAGTATATTTTTAAGGCTGTGTTCAGTCTCAATAGGGTGGTGTTTGTCTGTGGGCCTCTCTCAGTCTGTTGGTGCCCAGTGTGTTTGTGACAATGCCTGCACTGTGTCTGTGCCCTGAGCCGAATGGGTGCCTGGTGGAGGGACTGAGATGTTAGACTGGGCTGTCAGAGATGCTCCTCATTTGTATTCTGCTCAGGGGGCCAAGCCACCGAGGAGGAGACGTGCCAGAGTGCTTTCCTTACGAGAGCCCCTGCCCTCTTTAATTTTCCTTTGCACTTCTTTACCCCAGTGAACCTTTCTCTTTCGAGGTGTAACTGTTCCTGCAGCAGGGAGCTTGGCTTTAGATGATGAAACAGATAGGATGTACAGTACCTACAAACCAGTGAGTTGTTTGGGGCTGGTTTATTTTTGGCTGTGAAATGTTGAGTTAGGAAACAGAGAGCTGCATTGAGAGCATCTGGTGCCTGCCCTCTTCCAGGCTGAGAGGGGGGTTAGTGTGGGCAGAGAAATGAGAAGTACATTGTGGGAGTATGGCCTGTGCAGAGCTGCCTCTGAAGCAACAGCTCAGCTCTTTAGGGAATGGCACATGCTCTTGGAAACCTGTGAATGAGAAGCTCGCAAAGTGGAATTGTTTTAAACCAAAAATGCTGGGTTTGCCCTAAATCCAAAAGGCTGCTCGTTTGAGACCTGGCATGCTAATGCAGTGTGTTTCTCCTAAAATGGTGCAGTGATGCATCCTCAGTGCTGAGGGCATGTGCAGATGAGTGCAGTGTCCTCCTCTGCTCTGCTGGTGAGACAGTGTCAGCCTTTGGGGAGAAGGAAGGATGTTTAAACAATATGACGTAATTTTGTTACTAAATTCATGAGTACCTTCCTGTTCAAGACCTTCTGAGTTTGCCCCCTGGTTTTCTGGGAAGAGGAGGGTGTTGATTTTACATCCTGACATTTTGCATCTTTCCTTGCTTTAACTGCAGCAGTTTCCAAGTCTCTTGGTCCTGTTTTTGGGACTGCTGATGCAGCACATCCCCATGGCAGGAGGAACCAGCACCCCTGAGTGATTCCTTGTGCTCCACACTGACAGAGCCAGGCTACTCCAGCTCCTCTCCTGGCAGACAGTGATTAATGTAAAGTTCAACAGCACCAACTTTTACCTTCTGCCACATGAGTTGTCCCCACCAGCGAGAGAAAGGTCTGACTGTTCTGCTGTGGGCTGCAGTCTGTGTTGCTGTCCACATGCTGGTGTGACTTTTCTCTCCTCCATCCTTCCTGCACTTCCCTTTTGCCCTCTGACCTTGGAGACTTCTGTGTAAAGGTGAGATCAAACAGTCAGCCTGAAAGGAAAACGCAGAGCAGAGCAAAGGCAGTTTTGGTGAGGATTGCAGGTCATGTGTCAGGTCGAATCAGTCCCTGATGGAGACAGCAAAGAAAATGTAACACTGCAAGAGCAAATGTGGTTTTGCTGAGGAAAGGTTCGTGGCTGGTTTTCATTGCTTCAGGGTCATCTGCATGGCTGCCCAGAAACCCCTGCACTTAAACTCATGTGGTGCCAAACTCTTTCAAGTGAGGAAAATGAAGATCAGGAGGAGGTTGCTGGACACTGGCCAGGGTGAGTGCCTGACCATTTGTGTGAGCCAAGTCAGGAGCAGGACAAAGCAGCTCCTACCCTGGTGTCCCAGGGAATGCCATGACAGGAATGAAGATGCCCATCCCTTGTACTGTACTATTATTTTCCTCTGAGCCTCCCATTGTCTGTTCACTTGTCCTGGAAGACAAATATCTAATTTTAGGTTTAGACAGTCACAGGTGGAATCACAGTCAGTTGCAAACCAGGGGTATATTCCTAAAGAAATCTGTTTTCTCTATCCCACTTCCCTGTTGCTGGAAGCAAAAATCCTGCTTTCTTCTAGAGTTTCACCAGTTTTTGGTTTGGTGGGCACTGCAGGAAACTGGCTATGTTGCTGCCAGTATTAGGAAAAGAGGAGATTCTTCTACTTGAAGAGCATTTTGGTTGAAGGCCTGGTAACCAAAAGAAAGTTCAAACAAACTCAGCAAACAGTGTATCCTGAAGCCTTGGTAAACCAACACACATGATGGCAGAGCAAGCCCTTTTCTTCCTGGCCTATGAATGAGTAAAAGTGACTCCTAATTTCAAAACAAAGAAAAAAGTAACAGAAAACCAGTTATTTATTGTATTTTAGTAGGAATGTGGATCCTGTATACAGAGCTAGAACAAGCATGCAGTAAATCCTGTTACTTCTTTTCCTTCATCATTGATGGATGCAGGGAAGCAAACTAAAGGAAACCACATCACAGCAAGTGAAGCAAGGCAGAAATAGCAGCTGGGCCTGTTTGGTACCTAATGTGTTTGGAACTGAGTATCAGAAAGAGAGGTCCCAGCATCCTCTGAACAGAGTGGGGTGATCTGATGAGGTCCCAAAGCCCTATTGTTCCCATGCATTACACATTTGTTCCCGTCACAAAGATCACCATGACAGTGGAATTTTCTTATGTAATTAGAAGGAATGTGATCACCTTCAACCCTGGGAGCAAATGAGCTTCTGCGGTAGCAACTCCCATTCATGTGTGCACTGCGTACCAGGGGGAAGAGGAATACAATGGATTTTATGTGTCTGAGCAGAACACAGTCTGCAACTGGAAATGCCACTTCTTGAGAAGCAATTTTATGTGCTGGTGACTGGACATTTTTCAGTTGAAATTAAATTCCTCTTGGCCCTCCTGCTTATTGGGGTTTGAATTGATGAGTAATTTCTCACAAATCTGTGCATCATCTCTGTTTTGCATCTTCCCTTGCTGCTGCTCCCAACACTGCAAATTGATGGCAAGAAGAGAGCATGACTCAAATTGTTACTTGTTAAGCCTTCTGGTTTTATCTCATATAGGAATTTTGCTATTTGAAAGTAAATCTTTCAGCCATAACTAGACCTGTGCAAAATTGATAAACAGGTGGAGGAATCACCCTGTCCCAGCACCAGGCCAACAAATATAGTCTGTGGTACTGCCTGAGCAAAGCCTGTGAATTAACTACATTTTAATCAAGTGAAGTGGGTAGCTTGGGTTTTCTGAGACAAGTGTTTGAGTAAAGGATCAGCATTTTGTTTCCCAGTATTTTCAGCAAGCTTAGAAAGACATTCTGGAGTTAAACAGGCAACCTTCCCCAAAATGCTGTCCTGACTGCAAGCTTTCCAGGTCCTTAAGCGTGATCTCACTGCCTCTTTCTCATACTTCAACTTCCGACTAGACTGAGCCTCAGATGCAGATGTCAGCATGTTCCCAATTATTATGGCAATGTCCTTGAGTGGAGCCATCTCCAGTCAGAAAAATCTGTAGAGTTGAATATAGCAAAGTGCTATTTCAACTCAAGTTTGGCTTTCTTCCAGCTGACATAGCATTTGTTCCCAAAGTCAATTCCAGGACAATTTTTTTTTTCAGCTCTCTCTTTTTTCTCCTTTCTCTGTTCCTTTCCCCCAGAGCCATTTCAGGGAAGAGAAGTCACTCAAGTTGTATTGGCATTTGAAAGATACAGCTGAATACGAATTTATAGTTATTTTTCAGTTGGTGTTCTGTGCCATTTTTATTAGAAATCTTTTTCACAGACTCATCTATAAGAGGAGGGGGGATATCTGAATGCAATTCATTTGGAATTTTCATATTTAGAAGTTTGCCCTTCTTCCCCCGTATGGATAGCTGAATTGTCTGACTTGCTGTAATGTATATTTTGGCATTACTGCACTGAAAAACAGAAAAATGTCTCTGTTCTTGCCTGATAATGCTCTTTTGCTATGAAGAATTTTTGCCAGAATCAACCCATCTTGTATTGTCGTGTGAAGTTTCCAGAATAATAGTGGATGCTGACTTCAAATATTTAGAGTTCTCTGATTAGAAGAAATTATCTCTGTGCTCCACAGTAGGGGAATTGTGTATGCCTTCCTTGCCCTCCCTGCCCCAAGGGGACTGGAATGAGTGCTGGGGTGTAAGAAAGCAACTCCTGCACCCTGCAAAAGGCCCATGAGCTGTGGGACAGCACTGCTCTGGCTTTGTAATGTTTTCCAGAGAGGCCCTGCCCCACCAGGAGAGAGCCCAGTGCAAATGGGCAGATCCCTGACCAGAAATGTAATCTGAAGGGTTCTGCTTTTCTTACTTGCAAGAAGCTAAGCCTGATGTTCCAGTGAGGATACTACATGAGCTGTTCCTGTCTGGAAGTTTCCCAAGTTGTGTCTTAAAAAAAAAAAGACTCTGGATCCAAAGCTAATGGCACATCTTTCAAATAAGTGTTTCTCTAAAAATATGCTGATGTCCCACATGAAATAACCTCAGTGAGTACCCTGAAGCATGTTGGGATGCTCTGCTCCCTTGTGAAGTAAAGGTTACAGCCAAAATATTTTTAGAAGGGAAATGTAAAATCCATCTGAGACCTGCCAGTGCTGTGCAGCATCTTTGGCTGCACTGATGAGGAAGTTCCTGGAAGTGTCAGCATGGGTTTCAGGAAGTTTCTGGAAGTGTCAGCAGGGGTTTCTGGCTGAGGGGCTGGGTACACAGGTGACTGTTTCAGTGCACACAGACAAACCATCCTGTACTGATTACCTGTACAAGAAATCCCAATTCCAGCCAGGCCCTGAGCCAGCCCTGAGGATGCCTGCCCAGCCAGCACAGAGCACAGCCTTTATCCCAAAGCAGGTGTTGACCATGGGCAGTTGTCTCTGTTCACTCTGCTGGGGGCTGAGAGTGATATGTGGCTGAAATCTCTCTTCTTCTGCTAATCCTATGTCAGCTTAATCATGTCCTTAGTAAAAGGCACTTCCCTGCCTTCACATTGATCAGACAGCACAAATCATTTGTGATTTAATGGTTGGTATTAATGGGCTATTCAATGCATGTAAACCTCACCAAGGTTTGTGGTAGCTCTTATGGTTGTAATATTGTTGTAGCTCTTAGAGCTTACAGTTGTACAGCTTGAGATAATGGAAAACTGGGAAAAAATGAGATGTGGGGAGAATGCCACAAGATTGCCAAGGTCCTCTTCCTGCTCCTGGGTGTGATCAGCAGTGCTTCAGTGATGCACCACTGCTGTTAATTTACCCTGTGTTTGGAGAACTCTGAGCAAAATCTATTCCTGTGCTTTGTTATCATTATATGTAGGTTTTATAATGTTTGATCTGAGTCATTTTTGCTCCAGTTCCAGCCCATTACTCCTTATCTGCTGTGGTTATGGAGAAGAGATCATTCTATTGACTTTTGTAGCACGTTTCTATGTACATAGCAGTCCATTGTCACCCTGCTCATAGCATTCTCCTCACTGGATAAAAACAATGCCATTTGCTGTAACACCTCCTGACAAGTCCTATTTTCTAGTTGTTTTTGTACTCTATTCCTTTGGTCCTCTTTTATTTACTTAAAGTACTCAGCGTGGGAGATAATTTTTCATCCAAGGGCTCAGAAAGCTGAGCAGAGCAGAAGAATGACTTATATTGTAGGTGATGTGGGCTCCTGCATTTAGTAATCCCAGTTTGTTCAGCTTTCATAACAGTATGACTTCACCCAGGCATGCTCCCCTTACAGCCTGCTACTCTCCAAATCTTCCTCTGAAGAGCTGTTGTCTGAACAGTCAGAACAGTTTTCCCCAACCTCTCTTTGTTGGTTGCTCCTGAGTGCCTGTAGTAACTATACTTCTGGCCGTGTTGAATTTCAAAGCATGTCTTCAAATGATGAAATAATCTCATTTAATCTTGTCCTCTGGTGTAATTGCGTTCCCTCCAGACTTGTGTGCTGCAAATTTTAATAAGCATGTCCTCTACTTCCTCCTCTCCTTCACTAATGTTAGTGGGGAATAGAACCAAGAGCAAGAAACAAAAAAAAGAAGGAAACCTACTTGACATCTCTTTTTGCTCTTACAGTGTCCCTTTAATGACACCCATGTGGGTCCTCCATTTGTTGCTGGTTTTCACCAAGACTTCCTTGGTTGCTTATTGGAACATCTGTGAATGCAGCATCCAAGGAAGTGTGGCTATACATGAAGTAAAAACTACAAAAAATATTTTTGTACAGAGGTAGTTGGAGCCTTCCTACAGAAGTGAAAATTCATGGGCTACTAATATACTCCCTTCCTCTTCAGTTTGGTTACAGTCAAGTTGGAACAGCGAGTGATTGTCCAAAACAATGGGGGTGTAAGTGCAGGTTCCTCACATTAAAATCTTCATATGAGACAAAAATCATGCAGACAAGTGTAAATCAGTCATAAAAATAAGGATCTTGGAGGCTGGGAAGCAGCAGACATTGAAATGGTCCATACTCCTGGCTTTATGCTCAAAATGTTCAAAAGCAGGAAACTGGGTGCTGGCATTCAGGAAGATTGGCACTGAAAGCTCCCATGTTAAAAGGCCTCATAGACTTGAAAGCTAAATTATTTCACAGACTGAAGGCAAATGTAGGTTCAAGCGCTATGTAGGTCCCCAAATCCCTTGCCAGTGTGTGGGTTTTGCAGTAGGTTCTTTTCATAGTACTTTTGCACTTCTCCCTGTGTGACAGCTGGGGAGATTGGAGATGGGGTGTGTGGCACCAAGTGCTCAAACTGAAATAATCCTGAGAAGAGTCTTCGTGCCTCTTTCTCTTTGGGTTTCTGATGAGCACAGCAGATGTCTGCAGGGATGGGAGATGCAGGCTCCTGCTGTGAAAGAATGTAATAATGAGAAGCATTTGATGAGCTGACTGTGTATCAACTCATCTTACTGATGAGTTGATACTTTAAGTATACAAATTATTACAGCAACTTTGATCAGATTTAGTTTAGGTGCAACTAGAATTGATTCCAAGAGAGGCAGCTTGCGTGGATAGAAAAGTAACTAAGATGTGCTATCTTGTAGGCTTTATTGTTCCTTCCTTCCTCATCCCTGTTTCCCCATCTACTTAGCACTGATTTTATGTTAAGTATCTCTTTAGAATTGTCTTGTTCTGCAGTCTTTAATGTTTAAGGTTGTGTGGCATCATTTTGGTTGCCTGGTTATCACGAGTATAGGGAAAACAGTCTTCTTGTTAAATATGAGTCTTACAGAGATACTCTGGCAGAGTCAAATTGCAAATCCACGTGTGCCTTGTTGCCTGGAAAGGCTCTGGCTATGGAAAGGAGCCTGGGAGACCTGTACAGGGTGAGAAATGCAGGGGCTGGGGCTAATGCTGCCCTTCAGAGCAGTCATTGGGGCTGAGGGACTGGAATACTTCCAGGAAAAGGGTACTGATACCAAAGTATCTTCACACATCGCTGCTAATACTGGGAAGGAAAGTGCCTGAGGGAAGGACAAACCTCTGTAAACAACTCTGAGATGGAAATATGTGCAGCAGCCCTATGGGTTGTTTTGACCTAGGACAGGCCAGCAGGAAGTCTGTAGCAAGCTGTTGCTTTCTCCAGGTCAAGGAAAACATTTGAGGAATAACCTCCCCATTTTATTTTGCTTTTCATTCTTGGGAAACAGTGGGGGTTGGAGAATAAATGTGCAGCAGTTATTGTTTCGTGGCCTGTGCCCCAGGGCAGGGGGTGCAGCCTGGTAGCTGTGCTGCTCTCTGGTCACCTGCCTTCCTGTGGAAACTGCTGCAGGTGCCCTGCCAGCTCCCACAGCTCCGGCTCCTCTTCCTCCAAAAGATTCCCCAGATCTGGAGTGGCTTGGAATATATATGCCTTTCTCCATGCCATAACTTGCCCTGAGCTCTCTTACATCAAGAAGGGCCGGGTGGTCCCTGTCACAACGTGGGGCTGGAGGAGCTGCCATGGGCCACTGTGGTATTCACATGCCTTCTGAGCAGAGAGAAGCTAGGAGAAAAAACAATCCTTATCTCACTTGCTACTCCTAGTGTTTGCGCATGGAGAATGTGTTAAAAAAGTTGTTTACCTGAAAGAATTTAGTAATTAGATTCTAGTAGAAATTGTTTATGTTAATTAACCTATCAGGTCCAGCTGTATGGACTGTCAGTCTGGAAACAGTCATGGGTTAGTTAGTTAGTGACAGTTTTTGTTGGTGTAATATTTGTTGCAGTGTGATTTCATGGCTTACCCCAGAACCCCGGGTTTCTCCCCTGAAGATTCCCTCCCAGGTGTGTCAACCACCCCTTCTTTCCCCACCCTGACCCCTGCAGAGCACTGTCTGTCAATCCTGGATTCCAGAAGGGCATCAAGTGATTGGGCAGATTCAAAGGATGCCCTCTACCCCTGGGGGACACTGGGCCATCCAGGTGTCCTCTGTCCTTGAGACCTCCTCTCATGTACATGGTTGGTGGCTCCCTACCCCTTCCCTCCCCCTCTCCCCCAGGTAAAAGGGCCAGCAACCACGTACTCCAGGAGTTCTGTTGGAGCTGCTGCTGGATTCAGAGGCCTGTGGGCCAGAATAAAGCTCTGGATCCAAACCCTCCATCAGAACTGACCCCTTTCCTTCACCATTGCCTTAAAGCTTCTCTGGCAGAGGGAAACCTGAGGAGCAGCCCCTGTTATGGGGGAAAGCTCCATCCCACCACCACCGGAGCTCCGGCGTGCCTGGACTTGTCTCCACATGCCCAGCTGCAGCACACAGCTAGCCAAAAGTGTCTGGGGTGAAACACCACACAGCCATGGCCAAAAGTGTCTGTGGGGTGAAACACCACACAGCCATGGCCAAAAGTGTCTGGGGTGAAACACCACACAGCCATGGCCAAAAGTGTTACTTGGGTGAAACACCACACAGCCATGGCCAAAAGTGTCTGGGGTGAAACACCACACAGCCATGGCCAAAAGTGTCTGGGGAAACACCACACAGCCATGGCCAAAAGTGTCTGGGGAAACACCACACAGCCATGGCCAAAAGTGTCTGTGGGGTGAAACACCACACAGCCATGGCCAAAAGTGTCTCTGGGGTGAAACACCTCACACCCAGCCAGCCAAAAGTGTCTGTGGGGTGAAACACCTCACACCCAGCCAGCCAAAAAGTGTCTCTAGGGTGAAACACCTCACACCCAGCCAGCAAAAAGTGTCTCTAGGGTGAAACACCACACACCCAGCCAGCCAAAAGTGTCTGTGGGGTGAAACACCACACACCCAGCCAGCCAAAAGTGTCTTTAGGGTGAAACACCACACACCCATGGCCAAAAGTGTCTGGGGTGAAACACCACACAGCCATGGCCAAAAGTGTTACTTGGATGAAACACCTCACACCCAGCCAGCCAAAAGTGTCTGTGGGGTGAAACACCACACACCCATGGCCAAAAGTGTCTGTGGGGTGAAACACCACACAGCCAGCCAAAAGTGTCTCTGGGGTGAAACACGACACAGCCATGGCCAAAAGTGTCTGTGGGGTGAAACACCACACAGCCATGGCCAAAAGTGTCTGGGGTGAAACACCACACAGCCATGGCCAAAAGTGTCTCTGGGGTGAAACACCACACAGCCATGGCCAAAAGTGTCTGGGGTGAAACACCACACAGCCATGGCCAAAAGTGTCTCTGGGGTGAAACACCTCACACCCAGCCAGCCAAAAGTGTCTGTGGGGTGAAACACCTCACACCCAGCCAGCAAAAAGTGTCTCTAGGGTGAAACACCACACACCCAGCCAGCCAAAAGTGTCTGTGGGGTGAAACACCACACACCCAGCCAGCCAAAAGTGTCTGTGGGGTGAAACACCTCACAGCCATGGCCAAAAGTGTCTGTGGGGTGAAACACCACACACCTAGCCAGCCAAAAGTTTCTCTGGGGTGAAACACCACAGTGCTGCTATTTGGTTCAGCTGCAGGGGCCAGACAAGCCAAGGCACGTCCCGTCCACAGCATTGGTAATACCAATAATATTCTCCAATACAGTGTAATAAAGTAATCAATTAGCCTTCTGATATCATGGAGTTCTGCACATCATTCTTCCCCCCGTGGGGCATCCAAGCACCAACAGCCCCCACCCCAGGGCTGGCGGCAGCTCCCAGCGCGCTCGGTCGGCGATGGGGCCGTGAGGTGGAGGGGGCAGGGACAGGTCATTTTTGGAGAGCTGCTGGTGAATGTGTCAGGGAGCTGCTGCCTTCACACGGCCCCACAGCCCTGCCCTGAGCCCAGTGCTATAATTAGCTGGTGGCAATCAGCGCCGCTTGCTGCTGTCACAGCGGCTCAGCCCGACTGGAGTGAATGCACAGAGCCACGGCGCTCCTGCTTTAATCCTTGTGTTTGCCCAGTGCCAAGGCCAGCTGACTTTTCAGCCTGGATTTCAGACTGATTTGTGGCTTTATTTTTGTAGTTCAGGAGTGGATAGGTCTTTGCTTTCCCCAAGTAAATTCTAGGAGATGTGCTGAAGCATTAATAGGCCTGACAGCTATTTCTGTGCAGCCCCTTGAATTTACAGGAAGCTTTCGTCAATTAAAAGACCTTGCTGATTGGAATATGTGCAGATCCATTTGTAGAACAGCCTCAGTACATTCCTTTAACCATGTCCTTACCATGTTATCTCACTCTGCTTGAACCACTTGGGAATACAGGAACCCTTATGGGGTTTGAAGTTCTATTTTCTGAAGTCATTTCCTTATGTTGGAAGATCCTGGGTCTTTTTTAGCTAAGATTGCTCTCATCATTGATTAATTGGCAAAATTATGTACCCCCCTGACTTCTGACTTGCATAATCTACCTGAGAAGGAGGATGGAGAAGAGATTGTGACAGTGCATACCACCAAATGTTTCTGTGGGAGCCAAAACTAGGAAAGGAGGATACCACATTCTGTTCACTCTATTTTTGTTTACAACGTGATAAGCCAGGACATCAAGATTTGTACTGGCTTTTAATAGATTTTGGGATACAGTTAACTTAAATTGTTCTCAGTTAAGGTACCTGCCTGCTCTGGCACACTATCCATTTCCATTATTTTGTTCTGTGGTGGTAGGAAATGTGCTTCCCCCCTCTGAAAATTATCTCTGTACCTAAGGTTTGGGATTTTTGGTGATATGTCAGCTTACAGCATAAGCACTTCTCTGGCAATTTTTAAGAGCTTGACTGTGAGAAAGGAGAATGAGGTCTCACATCCTGGTGAGCGGGGTAGGATCCAGTAGTCTGCATTACATCAGACTGAGCAAGACTGATTTTGACCTGATTCTATCAAACTCAAATTCTGGCAGTAGGAGCTGGAAACATGAACTCTTTATGGTGCCTGCAGGGTACAATCAGCCTGACAGGGGGACAAACTATCTGGAAGTAAACTGGGCACTAACAAACTTGGGGGCTTCTTTTTTAGGAGTGGGTTTTTTCCTCAGTCTATTAAATAAGTTCAAGTTTGCTTGGGGTGTGCACTGACAGCCCTCCTTGGCAGCTGTGACCAGCCCTTGGAGCACAGCTCTCCAGGCTTTGCCTTTAATTCCAGTTACTGGTTTGCATGGAGTCTCCTCTAATGCCTTCATGCAGTCTCCTGCTCTCCTAGGCAAGGGTAAAGCCATTTCTGTGAAAAGCACACAGCAAACTCAGCAGGTCTGTGCCTGGATCTCTGTGGTGAGGCTCTGAACCACTAATCTCTCCTGTGGTTGCTGATGTGCATTTGGAAGAGTGAAAGGACATCATAAGGCTTTCAGATGACTGTGCAGTCTTATCTTTCAAAGTCAAAAGTTTTTTCTTCAAATCCATACATATGTTAGAATCCTGGGTACCTTGTTTGTACCCATCTCTTCCCCTTTATCTGCCCCCTTTCATGAGTTACTCACTGATTTATAAATAAGTAAGGATGCAAGTACATTTTGGGAGATTTTTCATGTGTTGTTTATAGAATAAATTTGTTTGGTAGAAAAGATAGCTCTAAAAATCTTTTGGCATCAGATAACAAGACTGCAATCCTGAGGACCTGCTTCACACCCAAGCTGCCATAACCTGAAGGAATTTTTAGGAGGCAGCAGTGCTTGCAGTGTGTGATACTAGAAGTGTCTGCTGCCTGTGGAACTACTGCACAGCCTCGGCAGCTGCATTTACAGCATGCAACAGCCAGATCCACCTCAGCAAGCAGAACTGCTCTTCAGTGTCGTGGGATTTCCTCAGAGTTCTGGCTGAACAGAAGGATGGGGACATCTCCTCACTGAGACATTTGGAACTGGAGCCCTCTGAAGCAGTTTTCACGTGTCACGTGCTGTCTGTACCGAGTGTTTTATGCCGAGGCTGGCACAAACCGATTTGTTGCTCTGTTTACCTTGTACTCCATACTGCCCTGTGTTCCAGAGAGGAAGGGAGAGTGTTGGGCCTGCTGCTCTCATGACCTGGGAGTGGGATTATGAGGGGAAGCAGAGCATCCACTGGAGCTGGAGCTGCTGCCCATATATCTGCTGCTCACATAAGCGATAATCTCCTGCCTTCAGCACGAAGCATCCAGAACAAAGTGCTGCCCACGCCGCTCCCCTGCTGACATCCATCCTTCCACTTCCCATCTGCTCCCAGCTTTCCAGGGCATCAGCTCTGTTCCCAGCTGCTGGTCCTCTTCACAGACCCCCCAGCTCCTGGGACAAGCTTCCTGAGGAGTTGCCCGCTAATCCAAGCCCTAAGGGCTGGCAGATTACCCTTTCAAAACACAGTTCCTCAGATTTTTTTGTACTTGGATGTTGATCCGTATGTAGAACCATTGAATGCCATGTATAAAATCATACATGCAGAGCTCCTACAAAAAGGAATGAATTTGCCTTATGGTATTGGCCCATTTACCCGGCTTCCCTCTCTTCACCTGATGGCTTTCAGCCCTGATTCAGCCTTGAGTGTCTTTAAGCCTTAGAGGTGTTTTTCAGTCACTCAATCTGCCATAGAAATGTTTTTCTCCTTTGGACCTCCAAGTTTCTGTGCCTGAAGGGAGTCAAATATGTAATTTAAACATCCATAGCTTTGAGCATGTTCTTGGCCTGCTCCTCAACAAGATGTGCTCTGCAAGAGAAGTGGGAATTTTCCCTTCCCCTGGGACTTGTAGCACTTCCATCTTACTTTGGAGAGGACCCAAGATACCCATTTTTAAAATTCTTACTCTCATTACAGGAAAGTGTAAGTGTTCTACATCATGTAACAGACTTCAGCATGCTCCAAGCCTTGTATCCATCATATTGAAGGGATACAGAAAACTAGCTGTGGTAGGATTTGAAAAGCATTTCTGGAAAGGTGACATATGGATGACACAGGGTAGCTCTTTTTTAACATTTCTATCTCTCCATCCAAGCCCAATCGTGGCTTCACCACCTGTGAACAATCCACAGTTTCAATCTCCTGCTGCAGTCACCTTGTATGCCCTTCCTCCCCATCACATATTCCAATTCCTGCTCTCAGACTCTGCTACAGAGTGACTTGAAGGGACTCTTCAGTTTTGGCAGGAACAGTGTGGCTGCTATAGAGTCTCTAATGCATCCTTCTGCGTTTTATTCATCACTGAAACAGGATTTGGAGAGGGTGGGGATTCTGAATAAAATGTGTAAAATTTTGCTGCCAACAGCATGATAATTAAAGGAGAAGATTGCAGCACATGTAAAAATATTGTTACATGTGCACAAAGCAGGGCTGATCTTAGTGTTGGAAGCTGGGTATTTCTGAGCCGTGTGTCTTTAAGACCTACATAACGCTGTTACATTACCTTAGGGTTTTTCTTTTGAATTTCCAGCTTCAGAAAACCAAGCTTGATTTTCCTTTTTTCCTTCCATCCCCTGACGATGCTCTCAAAACCTGGGGCTGTTTATTTGAAAGAAGACTCCCTGCCTGTAAGATATTACGGTATGATAAGACGCGCTGCAGTAAATAGTGGTAGGATCATGTGGACATCCCTGTCAGAGCTGCCATGGCCGGGTGACTGTCACCTCCCCTTCTCAACGCCAGCTCCGTGATTTAGGGCAGCACAACTAATTTTTCTCTATTGCTCCCTGACATCTCGTGGCAGCACCAGGTAATGCAGTTAATTGCTTAAAATTTTTCCAAGAGAGCAGCTCTGACGTGAGATTTTGAATCTTCAGTAGCTTTGCTGGAAAAGAAACTAACTTAGCTGTTGCTATTGTGTTTTGGAATGATTTTTCCCCCCCCTGGGGAAGAACACTTCTCTAAGGAAGGATTTGGAAGAGGCCAGACCTTCCAATAAATTGTGGGTATATGTATATGTATATATATATATGTATGTATGTGTATATATATATATATATATAATGTTATACATTAATTTTTTTAATTGAAAGCTTGCACTAACATGGTTCATTCTGTTTTAAAATGTTTCCAGTGAAATTTCACCAAGAACTTCTTTGATGCTTGGAGAGGAAGAGGTTGATGATAGCAAATGCTGCAGAAGAGCTGAATGCCGTTGGCTGGCTCTTTGATATTTTCTTGCTCTAACACTTAATTCCCCAAAAGAGTTAGAGTTTTGCTGCTTAGCCTTGAGAAAATGGCAAAGTCTGGGAACAAAAGTATGCTGCATTCTGAGCTCGAGAGAAACATACTTTTGCTAGAAACAACTGAGTATTTTATATATCTTTCCTCCCTTTCTTGAGTGCTGAGTAAGGACAAAAATGAGGATAAAACAAGCAGAATGGGCAGTAAATGCACATGTTTGTGTGGCAGGTGCAGCAAAACTTAAGAGTAAGACTTGATGATCCTTCTGGGTCCCTTCCAAGTCAGACTATTCTGTGATTTCTGTGATTTCAATAGATGAGCTCACTGCAATTCCAGCTTAGAGGTTTGGGGTTTGTGCATGGCTGCCAAGAAGGTGTCAGTGAACCTCCCCCTGGTGCTCAAGTTCTGTGTCACTTC
Organism: Serinus canaria; assembly: GCF_022539315.1. NCBI lineage: Eukaryota > Metazoa > Chordata > Aves > Passeriformes > Fringillidae > Serinus > Serinus canaria. Next base: position 106,279,050 of record NC_066313.1, read on the forward strand.
GAAATAACAAGGTTTCTCTGTGAAGACCAGGAAGGGACGGATAAAGCATTGCTAATAGGAAGGGTGGCTTGCTCTATAATGGTTTGTTTTCTCTTCACAAGTTCCCCTTGTAATACCTGTTATTCTCCTCTCTGGGTAGGAGCAGTGAGACCTTGGTGGGAATGTGAACTGATAGTGGTTAATTTTGTATGGCACACTGCAGATTGGACTCCTGTTCTAATTTTAGGCAGAGTGCCTGAAAATCCATCTTTCTTTTCCTCTTTAATCCCCAGTGCCAAGGTAAGAAACCAGCCACAGCTTCTTACTTGTGCAGTGAGTAGTGCTGTATTCCAGAATGGGCTTTTCCACCATCTTTCCTGGTTTTGCATCTGTGCCACCTTGGCTGTTCTTTTATATGGATGGAATGATCAGCAGCTCGTCCCATCTTTCTCTGACAATTTAATGAGGTAACAGCTGCAAGTGTCTTATTTTTATATTCTCTTCCTTGTGTTTTGAGGGTTTATTCTTTGCTTTGTTCCAAAGCTCCTCCATCCTGGATTTTGCCTGAGAGGTTTCCCACCTTTACCACTCAGGCACAGTTGCCATTTGTTTATCTCCATGACTCCATGGGTAGATGGCCACACATCCCAGCTTTCAGTGCTTGAAGGGAGAGCAGAGCAGGAGCAGCAGCTGCTGTCTGCCCCTAAAGAAAACCTGAGGCAAATGCCAAGGTTTATGTCCATTGGCACTGCAGGGCTGAATTCTGCACAGAAGAGACCAGAAAACACTGGCTTTGTTCAGCATGTGGGACAGTTCTGTGGCAGCCTGAATTTCACCAGAGACCCCATGTGTGTCCATGTCCCACTGAAATACCTGTGAAGCCCCAACCTTCCAACATCACAGAGGATGTTTTGGAGAGAGCAGAAATGCCCCAGCACAGTAGGAGATATGGTGCCCTGAACCAAGCATCTTATCTTGAAGGGCAGCCCTTGGAGGGCCCTGGCTGATGGAGCCAGGCTGTGACCAAAAGGAGTGAGAGCTCCAGAGAAAGGTGTCAAGGCAAAAAAAGAGAGCAACAAGAGGATACCTTGAGCTTATTATCCCCATCCTTTGCTTTATAAAGTTCTAACAGAAATTGTGCCATAGGAAGGTGCTCAAAATAGTGTTTCCTTCCCCCTTTGTCCTGTCATTGGTCAGACCATGAGTTTAGTCCATTACTTTTCACAGGGACTTTGGTGATAATACCAGAACATTGTTCTAGCTAGAGTGTTAGAGTCATTTTATCCTTGTTCATGGTGTTAGTGTGCCATCCCACACAGAAAACAAACCCCCTAAAAATTAAAACCTGCACTTTACAGGGATGTTCATAGTCTGGATTATACCCAAATCCATTATAGTTTATCTGGTAAAATATTTACCATAGGTGTTTTCCCACTGGGAATGACAGCTGGACTTGACTGGATGCTTAAATGCTCAGATGTTTTGAATGAGGAATCCAGGGGAGGCTCTTGGTTGATGGCAGAGGCAGCATTAAGGGACAACGCCAGCCTGTGAGCTGCCACAGCATCTCCCAAGCAATAAAACTGCACACTGCAATCTTCTGTGTTGAAGATGACTGGATCTTAACCTACACAGGCAATACTTTCCTGCTCACCAGAGAATGATTGATCACATGAAAGTCTGCTCAATCCTTTTGTGGGGAAGGAGAGAGTGCAAAGATCTTGGGTTTGCAGTGAACCCAGGGTCTCTACCTCCTGCCTTGGAGAATGGTGTCTCCTTCTTATCAACTGCTTTCCTCTGTGTGCCAAAGAGTAGTTTGTCCTCTCCTTCCTGACAGCTGGCTTTTGTGTGAAAGTGAAATAAACTCCTTGTGCTGAAGGTTTCATGCAGTGCAGTGGCTCCAAATCCTGCAGTGCAGCCCACACCTCAGTAGAGGGGTTGTTTCATGGCACTTCAATATTGTGTAGCAACCCGGGGTGGTTACACCAGGCACTTCTGCACAAAAGTACTAATGCTGTGTGTTTAGCTGCATTTGCTGCAATTTAGCAATTGGTTCCAAATAGCAGCAGGACAGCTCTGTGCTTGCTGTCACACAGGAGGTATGGCTTGGGAGCCAGTAGCTCAGCTTGTTTGTGAAAACATCCCAGCACTGCCTTTCAGCATCACTCTGGGGTAAATGAGCTCAGGACCTTGCCACCAGGGAGCCAGGAGGGGTTTGCTGCTCCTTCTGTACATTTATTCCTCTGCATTGGAATAGATGATTTTGATTTAAAACCTTCATTTAACATTTGACACAGAGATTTTTTTCCTGTCTGGGTATAATTGTTAAAGTAGGTCAAGGTTGAGATCCAGATCACTGTAAATCACTTCCCTTTAAAGGCAAATGTTTTGCTTTGTGGCCCAAGGGACTGAAATAAAGTCTGACAAGGTGCACAGACCTGCATTTTATTCCTGGCTTTTCCATGCTGCCTCTGTCATTTTTTTCTCCATCTGGAGAGCAGTGCTTACCTTGCTCTGCTGTGGTGGGGATTAATTAATCCCTCTATTTGCACAGAGCTGTGAACATGCCCAAATGAAGCGCTGTGATTTGAATTGCCTCGTGGCTCTGTGCAGCCTCCTGTGACAGCAGAGGCTGGGGGTGAATGGGTGGGCACAGAGAGGCCCCTGGGCCACCCCACGTGCTGATTTCTGAGCTCTGCCTGCCACCTCCCAGCCAGCCCAGATGGAGGGGACACCAGGTGTGACAGACCTCTGTGCTGGGCAGAGGTTTGTGCAGATTCCTGTTTTCTGTGCCCTGTGGCTGGACCAGCTGGCAAGGAGTCTTCAGCAAGACTGGCTTGCAGGTTACTGTGCACTGTCTGCTAGGAATTTGGACTTAAATTTAAGAGCCAAGTCTTAAGTTATCTGTTGTTGTTTGGAATCCATGAGGGGATTTGATCTCTGCTTAGAAGATGTCAAACCACCACAGAATGACAGCGTAAGCATCATGTGCGAGTGTCTAAGGATGCAATGGTCACTTACCCATCCTAAATGCACATTATCAATTCTGTGTGTAATCTACCTGGCATTTAAGGCCTTAAACCAGAATGCTGTTTTTAGAGGGCCACAGGCTTTGTGCATTTTTTTGGCAGAGGGCTCCTTGATACGCTTGTGATCTCACCTCCTAGAATTTTCTTTGTTTTACTGGTTCACAGTAAAATGGGCAGGTTAAAGGTGTAACAAGGATATTACCCAGTTGTAGTTTCTGCAGCAAGCATTTGCATACCAGAGATTGATTTTTCCCTAGCATCTCCTTCTACAAAAGAGATGCACTAACAGAGCATGTAGGGCTTCACAGATGGGCTGTAAAAGAACAATAAGAACATCGTAGCTGTGTTTGCTGTGTCATTTCCTTCCATCTTTTCATTTGCTGTCTTACTCCATCACTCTTCCTTTTTTTTTTCCCCTCTGCCTTGTCATTCCCTATTTGCTTTGCTCCTTGCTGGCAGAGTTATTTCGAGTGGAAGTGGATGGTTCACATCACATGGTGATGCTCATGCAGTGCTGCCCTCACCAGCCCAGCCAGCCTGGCTGTTTGAGAGCTGCAGAAAATACAGCCCACAACAAGGGATGGGAACCCAGAATTTACTTTGCTGTCATCATGACATCCAGTGATGTATTCAGGACACCAGCGAGGAAACAGAATAAAAGAAAACACAGAGGGAAAGGAAAACTCCAGAAAAACATTTGAGTTACTAATTATATTCTTGGGAACAAATTTGGGATGACAATGCTGCATGGACAGGGTTGTCTCTGGTCAGCCTGTGTTGACCTTGCTGGAGCAGTGGTGGGGTTTTTCCTTGCAAGGAGGAGGAGTGTGGAAAGGACACTTTTCTTAAGGATGCTTTTCTTAAGTTTCCTAAGCAGAAGAGATGCTGCATAGGTGTAGCTTTCAGAAAATTCAGTTCAGGCATGAAAGAGGAGCTTGTGGAGGAAGTTTGAATTACTCCACTCCACTGAAGAAGAAAAACAGCCTGATCATAGCTACAAAAATCTATACAGCAAAACCACATTGTGTCACCATGTTTCTGTGACAAAATGCAAACCCCATTCTGGCCATGAACATGCTTACTGCACTGTCTGAAAAGATGCATTTTGATCCAGTAACAACTGGATTTCATCCACCTTTATTTTGTCAAGTTAGGCTGCATTATTCATTCCTGCTAACTGGAAGTTTTGGTGGCCATGGGAGCTGTGGTGTGAGACCTGGATGTTTGCTGGGAAATCAGAGCTTGGAGCTGACAGACTCAGGCCATGCCCCCCTTTGGGGTGATACCAGTGTGTTGTGAGGTGTGGATTGCTGTCATTGCCATCTTTCTTTACATGCTTTGCCACAACTTAAAGGACTTGATGATGGTATTTGATATAAAACAGCACCTGTAAGGGTGAGAATTGATTATTGATTATTAGATGGTTGTCCATATATGTGTCACTGCAACATGTGTACTGACCCGCCTTCTTCATTTAAAGCCCTCAAAAGTTCCCTCTGCTTTCTTCCTACCATGGACTACATTCCACAGAATAATCCAAAGCCTTCTTGAGGGCACTCTTAGTCATCAGTTTCCTCTTGGCCATCCCAGGAACTGCTTTAGACCTTCTTGCCAGCATCCCTCGTGCTCACTGCTGTGATGTGAACTCCTCCAAGAAAAAAACCAACAAGCTAACCCAGTTGCCTTGGGTAGTGTTCATTCTACTAATGCACATTGCTACAATAAGAGGAATGACTGTCACTTGAGATAGCTGGAAAAGGAAATGAGGAATTTATTCAGGAGAGTGCAAATTGCGTGGCTTTCTCTTCCAGGGAGCCAGCAGGTACCAGTGGTTGGTGTGAGGTAGAGAATTGTTTGGTGTTGGATCTGTGACTGTGATCCTCACCATGCACATGCTGTGCCTTCCTCATTCATTGCTTGCTTCTGTCTCCTTCTTTCCCCAAAAAGTAGAAGGATACAGGCTGTTGTCTTTTATTCCCTGGCTGATGGAAGAGCAGCCTTTACTTCTCTTCCTATGTGTTGTGTCCTTGCTGTTAAAACCTCATGTGAGGGCCTTTCTGCTGCCTTCCTACTCAGCCCAGCAGGGAGCCAGGGCTCCTTTCCATCATCCCTGCCTGGGCTGGCAATCATGTCCTCACACACCAGCCCTTGTGCTCTGGGTGGTGGGAGCCTGAGCCTGCATTTGTGTTCTGCCACCTCCATCTGGGGAAAGCCAGTACTGCTGTGCAGCTGGGGCCCCTGGGGTGGGGAGGCAAAGTTTACACCTTGGCTTTCAGCAGGAATGCTCAGGCACTCCCACACAGCTTTGGCTGCTGGCTCAGTTCTCACTGCCCTGGGTTGGGTTTGGTTTGGTTTGGTTTGGTTTGGTTTGGTTTGGTTTGGTTTGGTTTGGTTTGGTTTGGTTTGGTTTGGTTTGGTTTGGTTTGGTTTGGATGGGAGGGAGGGAGGGAGGAGGTTGGATGGATTAATCCCTGTGGCCCCTTCCTTTGGCTTTACTCTTCCACAGGATGCTTTTCCTTGGCTTTCTCAGCCCCACCTGGCCGTGCAGCTGGTGGTGTGGGAGCTGTGAGCAGTGCTTGGCTGAGTGGAGGTGTCACTGAAGCCTTGCCACCTTCTGCAGCTCCACCTGGGACTCAGGCAAGGCTGCACCATCACTTTCTTGCCTTCAGTCACCTCGTGCAGCTCTACACCTCCAGGTCTGTCATGTGCTCACTCGACCCACCAAGGCCTGGTTTTAGCCTCCACTTTCCAGGGAGGAGAGGCCTCGGTCAGATGTGCTTGGACCAGGGACCATGGCAATTCCTTCCAGCAGGGTCTGGCTTGGTGTCCCTGGTTGTTCTGGCCCTCACCTGGATCTCATCTCTCTGCTGCCCTGGGCAGCTCTGGGCTGTGAGATGGGAAGCACCCTCTTGATTTTCAGACTGAGGTCCAGAGCCAAGACAGGACCTTAAGCCTTGAATACACTGAAGTGGGGTTTTGTAGGAGGGGTTTGATCAAAACCCACCAGGCTTATTTGTGAGTTTGTATGGGGTGAAGGGAGTGGCTTCGTGTTTAGGTTTGATCAAAATATTTTTAGAAGCAAATCAATTACACACAGCATTCCTCAGCTTTCATTTCCCTGTCAGTCATTAGAAATATTGTCTTTCACCTCTAAATTGAAATAAAGGAAATAAATTTTATTAGAGTATCTCTATCACTACCTCTTAAATGCTTAAATTTGGTTCAGAACTAAGTATTAATAATTGCATTGTATTCATTTATTTTTAACTTGACTCTAAGCCTGAAAGCAACCAAGCAGAAAAAGTATTTAATGACCAACAAACTTAGAGGGGCAGAAGAACACATAGCCCAGTGCTGTTAACATCCTTCAGCAAAAAAGATTAAGTACTGCTGTCGTCATTTAAGCTTTGGGGGGTGGGAGAAGGGAGAGAGGAGATGTCTGATCCACTTAATGCAAAGTATAAATTGATGTCATTTTAATTTTCTTCTTATAAGATTTACCACTTTACATGTAAATACCAGGCAGCACTGTGGCTATGCTGGATTTCTGATTCATATGGAGAACGTGTTCATCTGCTGGAACTTAACTGATCACACTGAGTTAAGGGGAGGATAATAAAAAGCTATGGAGTGAATAATGGAAGGATTTAAAAATGAGGCATGGGGGGCAGAAGATAGGATACAGAGTAATTTTGGAGGTAAAACTACAGTTGAGAGTAACAATATATTTCTGGACATCTGGCTGATCTAAAGTCTGTCTGATGATTGTCGTGTAATTGTTAAACCTGCTGCCTTTATGTGTGGGATTAGGCCTTTTTAAATATGCATGCAAAAGGCAGAATGGTTATCGATTCTGTGCAGCATAATTTGTGTGGATCTTAGTTTGGAGTCAAATGGAGTTTATTTCCACTTTAGTTCACACATACTCGGATCTTGTTTAGCTTTTTTCTCAAATGCAATGTCAAAATGAGCATCTGGGAGAAGCTTAGTGATAGGGAAAGAGTTTAAAATAAAAGTTACCATTTTTAGAGGGATTGATTTATAAAGGAAAAATGAGCATCTTTTTAGTTACTAAAAGTGTATCTTCTGAACAGTTGTATTAAATTTACCATCTAAGGATCCTACATCTGTATTTAATCCCTTTCACTGCCACAGATCTTTAATTAAAGACTCTTCTATCTTTATGCCAATTAGTTTGAGATCCTAACCTTTGTGCTTAACAGACATGGTTGCAGGAGCTCTGCTGACATCCTCAGTGCTGTTTGCAAAGAAAGAAAACTCCAGGAAAAACCCATCAATATCAGCCCCCGTAGAAACACCCGAGCATTTCATTAGGGGCTGTAAGCTGGAGCGACAGTGAGCTGGAGGGAAGGCTTTATTAGGCCAGAGGTGGTAAATGGAAAATTGGCAGCAGAAAATCAAAGTTTGATCATGAACAGCCCCTCACAACTGCAAACAGCATCTCATTGTTTGTGGGTTTGCATTTCCACCATGCCCACATCACAACTGGGTCAGGCCACGTAATAAATAAATATCCCAACCTCCACGAGCAGGAAAAAACAAAATGATGGCTCAGAGCCAGCAAAAGCTGCTCTGCAGCCATCTGCTCAGCATCAGCCCAGCACCAGCCTGCATGCTGTGAGCAGGGAGTACAGATCATTCCCCAAGGCCTGATGGTCAAAATGTCACTGATTTTATGTTCTTTGCCGAGGATATTTAATGTGATATTAAATTCCTTACAGCAACAACTAAAACACCATCTCCACTGGTGTTTTAGTTACATGTCTATATTAGAAATCCACTGTAAAAATGTTGTGTCTATATTAACAGGCAGAGGGTAGGGAGAATACTTTGATTTGCTGTTCTAAGGTGGTTTAAATGGAAAAAATGAACACAATTGAAGGGATGTAAGAGAGGGGATAGATTAATGCTGGCATGGGAGTGATCAGAAAAGGTGATATTCATGTAGAGTCACATTTCCATTTAGGTACCTAAAAGTGCTGATAGGTCCTGAAGTTTTCAGATGGTCAGGCTGCTGGACCTCTGTGCAGTGAAAGACATCTTTTGGAAATTGTTTTCTACCACATTTTCTCTTCTGAGTATTTTGGTGCCTTTGAAATGTCCTTATTTAATGGTTAGGCTTTTTACATCTCTGCACTCTGGTTTAAGTAGGGATGGAAACTGCAGCCTCTGTATTTTATCCTCCTCCCTGTGATGCCCATTCTTGGGTGCAGTCTTCATGCTTTAGCAGTGCTGACAACCACAGTCAACACTGGGTTTTTGGACAAGAGATGGAAAAAGGAAATAGAGGACATGGGAGCTCCCAACTCTGGTTTAGGGTTTAGATACCTAAAATCTGTTAAAATAAGTGACCTGTAGTCTATAAAGTTTTCATGGAGGGAGAATTCTAAGCCTTTATTTCAGTTCTGCTGTCAGTTCAGGCAGTATTTTGTGGGTGTGGGCGCTCTTTGTCCTTGGGGGACCAAAACACTCTTAGGTGTTAAAAAAGTAAAAGTGACACCTGAGAACTCTGTTCAAGTAATGCTGGGTGGATTTAGAGATTTAGTGTGATGGGGATTGAAAGTGTAGCAAAAATTGTCCAGTGTAGCAGGAATTGTCAAGTTGAACATAAAAGCTGTTAATGAGATCTACCCTTGTTCTTTTCTTCCCAGCCAGCTCTAATTTAAACTGGCTGTGTAACCAATTTTATTTGTGATCCACAGAGTCACCTAGGCCACGCGTGCTTGCAGAAAGAAAAGTTAAGAGCATGACTGAAAACTGCCAATAAAGCTGCCCTTAGACCTTGCAGTGCTGTGAGCATCCCTGGTGCTGCTGCTGAAGGAGCCCCCAGAGCAGCCCAGAGAACTCTGGTTTCTGCAGCAGTCATGGTGCCTTCCACACTCATGGGGTAATAATCTGAGTGTGGACAGCCCAAGTCATGCTCTGCTCCAGAGGGGATTTCATCAGGGCTCTGTTCTGTAGTACCCACGTTTCCATGTGCTGGAAGTACGCGGTTTGCACAAGCATTTTTCATCCTGCTTTGCCCTGGTAGCTAATGCTCACCTTTTGAGCAGCTGGTGCAGCCCTTTCATCTGGAATTCCTGAGCTCTGAGACCAGGCTATGCCAGAAGTTTGTATACACATACTCAGGACATTACACAGTTATTCAAGTTCCCTCTGTTTTGGTGTGAAATGCCTCAATTTCCTCCAGGGTCCTCTGTGTGCCAGTGCTGGCCATTTTCATCCTCAATAAACTTTCCTTAGGATGTCCCCCATTTTTTGTGACACTGATAAAAGCACGTCAGCTCCAATGCTTGCAGAATTTCTCTAATAACTCCTGCTGGCACAGGTGATTGCAGCTTCCCCTGTGTTGGAAGCTCCTTTGTCATCAGGCTGTTTCAGTAGAGCTTTTTTGTGTTTTCCACGTGGTGCTCTGTCAGCAGGTTTCCTGCAGGGAGCTCAGATGGTTCCTGTGGTATTTCTGTTGTATAAAAAGTGAGTCAGCTTTTCAGAAAGGGTTATTTGGGTTAATTTGCAATAACCAAGCTTCAGTGAGCCTTGCTTTCTGCATGGCTTTATCCCACTTCCTACTTACCTCTGTGCCTTTATTTAACAAAGCAAGTAAGACAAACTAGAAAAAAATATTTTTATGGTATTTTTCTTTTTGTGGTCAAAGTAGAACATCTGTTTAAACTGATAAAACATTGGGGGTTTGCTTCATTTAGCTGCAGTAATGCAGGAGGTGCTGCTGAAGATGTACACTGATCATCTGGATATGAAAGTTAATGCTGGTTTTAAGTTTTTAAAGGAATATTTTCATAATGTTGTTGCATTTTGATGGGACATTGAGAGTTTAAGAAATAACAGTGAAGATAGTATTTTACTGATGGCTTGCTTCCAGGTGCCAGCCATTCCAAGAAGTGGAGGCAATGGCTCATGCCCAGTGGTATGACCATGCCTGATGATAGATATTGCATGAATAATAATTTTCATAGCTGGGCCCTAGTTTCCCATTTATATAGATACTTTATCAGCTTGTACAATGAAAATTATATCTACATTTACTTAACTTTTTTCCTAATATTTCTAATATATATTTTTTTTTTACTTTCTTCTTGTATTTGCATTCCAAAACAGTGCAGTTGCTGTAATGATACATCAGGGGTGTATTTACTTGTGCTGACATTAAAATACCCATTTGAATGAGAAAATATTTTCCTCAACAGAAGTGTAAATGTGTTTTAGAAGCCCTTACATTTCTGTATTTATCAGCAAATTTGACTAAAGTAAGTTCAGCTCACTTTGTCATGTTGGCATAAAGCATTTGGCTCTGTTTGAGCAATTCCATTGGGGAAGAGGGCAAAGTACATAGAAAGAACATTTTTTCATTACAGTTTAAACATTGCTTTGCTTTGAGGCATCTCCTGGGGTGCACTTGCCTAAGCTTTGTTTTGTGAGGCAGCTTGATCTCACAGAGGCATCATTTATCCCATGTGGAGTATCCTGGGATGTGTTCTCATCTGGACACCCATTTATGCATTTGTGCCTTAGCATCCAGCCATAGCTTTTTGCCTCTATGAATAGCATGCATCTAAACCTTTAAGTTTAGGTTGCTCTGCTGACCAAAGTGTTCAGCCCCACTCCCTGAGCCAGAGGGACCATCCAGACCTCCCAGTCATCCCTCTCCTGTCTCTGGCAACACCACACTGCTCCTGGAAGAGATGCACCAAGTCCCTTTTCTGTGTCTAGGACATGGATGTGGTTGGTTGGATGTTTCTCCTGTAATTTCTCTAGAAAGACACAAAGTGGGAACCTGGAAGATGGATAGTAAGAACTTGGTGGCCTGAGAGACAAAGGGTTTTGCCTGATCTCTTGTAATGGTGTAATGGTTGTTAGAGGTTGTTTCTAAGCCATTTGCGTTTTGCAAAGAACTTTTTAAGTCAGATTGTTTGTCTTTCTTGCTGTGTTACAGAGTGGTACTTTAATTGACAGGGCATTCATCTGGTGTTTCATTCATGGTGTTTGGGTGACTTACAGGTCAGTGAGCTTCAGCCCTGCTGTGCTTAATTCACAGTGTATCTGGAATATCTTTTGAAAATATGCCCCTATTGGCACAAACAGAAGAAGATTAATTTTTGTTAATTTTAGATATTCACGTTTCTTGATGTGGCATGTTTTGGGATGCTTTCTATGATCTTGATTCTGGGTTTCTACAGCTGCAGTGCAGCAAAAGGCACTGCAAAATGCATCAAGACTTTGCAGTGTAGAAACTTGCTACTAAAGTACCAAGTTGAGTCTAAGTGAGGTGGGAATGGAAATGCCCATGTGGGAAACTGCCATAAGAAACAGCAGGATAAGGGTTAAAGGAACAGCATCTTTTGCTATAGAGGATCCTTTGTGTGAAGTTCAATCAAGGAACCAAACAGCAAGAAAATAAAGAATAATATTAGACTCTCTCAGAGAACTTCCTGTCACTTGTTGGGTTGTGTCTTCTCCAGACATTGATTTTGGAGCATTCCCTGCCAGTAACACTTAGATGGGAATAGCATATTTTGGTTTTGGAGAAGCAGAACTTCCTGGGACTGTTTGGCAGGGCTTTCACAGCTGTAAGCAGCCTTTGTTTTCTCCCTATGCATCCTTGGAAAGTGTCGATTCCCAAGCTTTCACCTCTACAAGATTCAGGCAGGAGAGCTCCCCAACAGCCTGGTGTGCTTGGAAACCAGAGGGTCCCCCTTTTAATATAATCCATATCAAAATGCAGGTCCTTATAATTCTGTGTGTTAATTAAGTAGGCAGATGTGGTCCTTTTGCATGTGCCTGGAGTTTGGAACAGAACTCTTCTGTGTGTTAACACTGTGCTTGGCAGCATGAGGTGGAGAAGGTGTGTCTGGTCTTTTCCCATACTGTTTGGTGCCAAGGTATTTAATTTTTTCTTTAGTTATTGTTGTTATATATGGATGAGGGTAGCAGTTTGATTTTTGTTTCCTTCCTTGCTGGTACTGCTGCTCTGTCATTGCTCCCAGGCTCTGATATCCTGGGCTGAGAGAAGCCTGTTTGGCAAACCACCGTGCTGCTGGTGTGTCAGCCTGGATGAACAGTGTGCATCAGCTACAGCCAGCTAGGATGGCAAATTTGGGAGCCTCATCCCTGCCTGGAGCCACTCACAGTACAGTCCTAGTGACAGCTGCTGGCAGGGTGTAGTAAGAGCTGGTGAAGTAAAAGAGGAAAGCTTGGTAGAGTAATCAGCTAGGAATTTTTATGGCTCGTGCTCAGCCTTTTAAAGTTTTCTATTTTCTGTCGTTAGTAGGCGGTTCCCTAAATTGGAACCTATAAAGAGCAGAGATGAGGCTTGAATAAGATCAACTGGTAACAGTGCAAACATGAATTTTACAACAACCAGTCAAATGAAATAAAACAGAATGATGTGTATAATGACAATAACATTAGCTTGCCTTACTGCTCATATGAATGCTAGTAAGATAAATATTGAATATCTGTAAATAAACTAGCATTATACCAGCATGAAATCCCCCTCCAAACTGTAATTCTTCTTGAGAAAGATGCAGTGGTTTTCTTTAATCTTTTCAACAGGGGCTCTGCAGTGAATCATTTCCTTTAATTGCTGTTCTGAAACACATACAGGATTTTTAATGCCTACTTTTTATATTTGTCTTTTTTCTTTCCGTTAATTGCAGTACTTCCATTCAAGCTTGAAAATGAAATTGCTTCCTCAACATATTTCTTCTCTGCTTTATGTAAACATAGGGGGGTTTATTAGCCCAATTTCCAGGGAAGATGGAAGTGCACTAGCTCTGGGCACACAGAGAGGCTTTAGTCAGCTGCTGTAGTCACAGGCACTTTAAAGGAAACTCAGAAGACTTGGCAGGCAGAACAAACCTCATCTCCTTCTCTCACTCTGGGGAATTTATCTCGTGCCCAGGGGACCGAGGAGCAGCACCAAAATCCATGGGGATGGCTGCTCATCTCTGTCTGTCCAGTGCCTGCTCCAAGAGGCTCAGAAAGGGTTTGCAAGTTGCACTCTGGAACTGTGTGCACCAGAGCCAAGGATGAGATAAGGTCCTTCCCTTCCTTTCCTTTAAACAACCCACTTGCTTAATTTATTTGCACTGATTGCAGATTTGGTTAGCAAGTATGTTAACTGAATATCAAAACCTGATTACAGCTGATGAGATGAACAGGAATAAAGAAGCCTGAAAGTATTTAAAAATTAATCATCTTTCATAGCAATAAGATATGCAAAATCCCATACAGTTTGGTCCATCTGTCATTTAGGACATCATTGCAGCTCTTTCAGGAAAAGAAAACCTGAAGGATTAAGCAGCAAGTGACCCTCAAGTACTAGATGTAGAAATCTAAAGAGTTTGATTTAAAACCCATGAGTCATACTGCATCTCAAATAGCAGGAGCATTCCTGCTCAGTGTTGGGGTATTTTGGCGGTTTTGCCAAAGGAGATTTCACAGGCCAGGTGGAGGCTCATGGCAGGGAAGAGGGGTCTGCAGATGGAAGCAGCAGCCTTTGCCTCCCAGGGCTCTTCTCAAGGGGAGTGGCAGCAGCTCAGCCACAAATGGCACAGACCTTTCAGACATTTGTCCCTGTGCTCCCACGGGAGCTGTGGCAAAGCTTCTGGGTGGGGTGAGGGAGTCCTGCATGGTGGCATCCCACAGCTGCTGGACCCATGCCAAAGAATGAGTTTCAGTCAGTGGGAGACCTGTGGTTCAAAGGCTTTCCTGGAGGCATCACTGTGCTGGTGGGGAACAGAGTTGCAGGTTACGTTTGTCTTTGCTATTGTAATTATTTTTTGTATTTTTTACTGGTTTTGCTGTTGTGGTGGTGGCTTTTGGGGTTTTGTTGTTGCCCTTTTTGTTGCTTAGATTCTTTTGTGTTGCTTTGGTTTGATTTGATTTTTTGGCTTAGTTTGCTTTTGCTTGGGTTTTTTGTTTGGTTGGTTTTTTTCTTGTAGTGTTGCTTTGGTTTTCTTACTAATCAAACATCTGGGTTGAAATTTTTTATTTCTGCTCTGGCTACATTTTTTGGTTTTGTGACAGCTGGAATTCAGCAGTTTGAGTGCAGGCTACATAGAAAATTTCTTTTCCCATGCATGCACATATGGTCATACACACTCAAAGGGGTCAGTATTTGAATTAGGCAACTCTGACTTGTTGCAAAACCCAACTAACATATGAGGAATATGCCTTTATTTTCAGGCACATACTCAAGTGAATCCCCACAAACAGGAACTCCAGTATCTCAGCCATATAAGCACCAGTATATGTCTATGTATAGGAACATAAAACACAAATCAGTTGTTTCTTTTAATTTTATCCTGAGAGTTTTGATAAATGGTTACAGGTTCTTAGCTATTTTGAAATCATATTTACAAGCCATGGTGTGAAATTTTGATTCTACAATCCTGTTGGGATTTGGGGCAGATATTTCCTTCCTCTCTCTAAAAAAGCATTGAAGTATTAAAAGCAGCTTCTGGCTTTGGCTTTGGGTCCTGTAGCAGGAGCAGCACATGAAAACCAGAGCTGCACACACATGAACAACAGAGCAGTGTGAAAACTGTCATGTAGATGCAGAACCAGAGTGCTGGACCTTGGCTGGGCAAAACTGGGCGGTTTTAGAGGAGAACAAACCTTACTTTTGCCATTTTTAGCCTTGTTCAGTTACCTTTTTCACTTCCTTGACTGTGTTGCTGCTTGTGTTTGGGAGGACAGGCAGTAGCTGAGGTGTGGGTGAGAGCAAATGCAGATGGTTATGGAGAACAGGCTTGGTTTTGAAGGACTGACCTGGGTATGCTGAACTGAGAACATTTTATTTCTCTTGTGAGCTGTACAGCAGCATAGTGGGATCCATCCTGTGTGCACTGGCTCCAACAGCAGACCTCCAGAAAACACTGGAGCATGGTGCTTGAAGAACATGAGAGGAAAACATGGCTCATGTGAAAGGAGGAAGGGAAACAACCAGAAGTCTTAATGATGGAATAAATGTGTCCTTCTGGGGAAAAAAAAATAAAACAGTCCCTCAGTAGGAATGGCAGTCCTCAGCTCATTCTGAGGATGCTTAGGAGAATGTAAATAACCAGTGATTTTCCATAAAATGGGATCAGGACATGAGGGGCTTGGTTGCCATAATAAAATCCTTTTTCTGCTTTAAACAAAACCTTATCATTACATGTGCCCTCAAGCTGATTTTTGGATGGACTGAACTGAAATTAATGCTGCAGCTGACGACCTTCCTGCCAGAGGCAGCCTGGCTCTGCAGGGATGGAGGCTGAGACCCTGCTGTCCCCCCTTGTTCTTCACAGCTCCAGCCTTTTAGGCATTCAGTGGGACCCCCCAGCTCTCCATTGGTGCAGCCCCCATCCCCTGGTGAAGGGATGAAAGCTGACACCCTTTGCAGGCTCTGGTTTTGTTGCTGTTTTTCCCTCCTTCCCTCTCTCAGAGGAGGAGGCTGCTCCCACCCTCACCACCCTGATTTGCACCCTCCATGAGTTCATGGCCAGGGTGGGCTCACTGTGTTCCCAGCTGGGCTGTCCTGGGGCTCAACCAGCTCCCTCTTGTCCTTGGAGTGTGATCCCCCCACTGCAGGTTTGTGTCCCCTCACCCCTCCTCATCCCCACACGTCTCAGCTCCTGCTCAAGGGACTCTCCAGCACCTCCTGCTCCCTCTGTCCTGCCATGGACCTCCTGCAGCATCTCCTCATCTTCCTGGAACAGCCTCCTCTGGGAATTCCTCACCTTTGGAAATGCACCACTGCCTTGGGTGTGCTGTGTGCCATGAGTGGTTCCTCATCACACATGGTCAGCTGGCACTCAGAAATCCTTTTCCTCCACTATTATTTGCAAATTCAGGGACTTGAAACTGCTGGAATTGGTCCCAGCACCATGACCTTGCATTTGTTACCACTGAATTTATCATCTCACACCTCAGTGCCATATTCTGCTTTTTCTGAAGGTTATTAGGACTGTAGTGGCTTGAATCAAAAATGGTTCTGAAAGAGTTTCATGCCACTGCTGTTGTGTGCAGTGACTAATGAGCTTGTACATCTCTTTTTAATTCTTTTCAGGTTTTCTTACTGCTCAATCCAAACTTTGTAAGGATGTTACATGTGCAGGGAGGAATTTATGTGCTCATTGATCCACTGAAATTACCAAAACTCTGTGACTGGGGTCTCTCTCAAAATCTTCTCTGCCCTGGTCAGTGCTGAGGAACAAGGGAGTCTTTGTCCTGAGATTTGACTCAGCGTGGGCTTTGGACACAGTGTGAGTCTCATGGGCATGGACAGAACTAGAGGCTATTTTTCAGAGTGTTTCACTTTATTCCTTTGCTTTGTTCACAGAGGGATTATAGAAGTTTAGATTTTGCCTTGATTTATTAGGAGGCAAGCAAACAACAGGAGCATTTCAGAAACAAAGTATTTAATTAGGGGTAGTCTTGTTTCAAAACATTTTATTGTCTTGCATTTTTTATCATTTCAAGTCTTATATCTCAGTAAAATAAGTGAACTGTTCTAAAATTTGGGGCCAACCCATGTCATGCTGTGTAAACAACATTTCTGTCACCTCTGTGAAGGGATTTTAAAGTGAGAGTATGAGGGAAAGCTGCTGCACTTAAGCTTCCAAAACCTTTCAGCCCCCAAAGGTTAATATTCTCTGGCTGTATCACTTTGCTGATGATCAGTTAGTTCCTTCTGTTCTGTGTACTCCCAGACCTCCAAAACAACCCCAACTCCTCTGGCTAGGAGTGTGCCTTAGCCTTGCAGAGTGGGATGCTGCTTTTGAAGTCTCCACTCTCCGAGTTCTTTTTCCTGAGATGTTCAGTCATGCATATTTAAAGCTACATTTCAAGAAATTAGGTCTGAAAATTCCCAGCAGAAATGTATTTTTGAGTTTTATTTTTATCCAGAGATGACCACAATTTTGTCTGCAAGCTGGCTTAAAAGATACATCAATTAATGGAGCCACTGGTGATTAAACTGCTAAGCAGAATATCTTCTCTCATTTAATGAAGTGCCTTACATAAAAATAAGTATAATTCTCATGATAAAGAACTTAATTTTACTGAGATGTCCAATTTCTTTTCTGAAAGTGCAAGGTGTAATAAAGCTACATCTTCAGCATAAGAATTTGGCTGTTTATTATAACTATTCATCAAGGGCATGATATTAGTATAGAGATCAGGTCCCAAATGTCCTTATTCTTCCTGAATCTTCCTACAAGTGGCATGTAATCAATTGTTTCCTTACGGAAAAGAAATCTCTAAAAATAGGTATTTGCACTGTATTAGCAAGAAATCCTGAGTTTTGAGCAATGCTGCAAGGTTGTTTTCAAGTTCTTGTCTCCCCACTGCAGTGCTTGTTAGTACTTGGACTTCTTGGGCCATGTCCAATTTTTTATCCTGCAGCAAACAAAATTACTGTGATGTTTTCTTCCCTGCTGTTCATTAAATGATCATTGGCCTCTTCTGGTTGCAAGGAGAAGGTTGCACTCACCTCTATGTGATTTTTAATCTGTTTTCCATACAGAGTAAGTGATTCAGTCCTGGTTGTCATTTCTGCCCCAGCCTGCAAGGAAAGCACCCTTTGGACCTTGGTGTGTGGTTGGTGTATGGATGGGTGGGGGTGCTGGGGAACACCTGGGTTGTTTATAAAATATCCACTTCCTTTCAGAGGTCACTTAGCTCAGTAGTTGATAGAGGCACTATTAAAGTTAGGGATTAGTACGCACTCTGTTGTCTGCAGAGTTGGTGGTGAGTAGCCAGATCACCTCCACGATAATTTGGTATTCACTTTGTCATCTGTGTGACAGCCAATGTTTCAATTTCTTTTCATTTATTTTTTTACCAGCACTACAGTTTGACCACTGAGGGCCTTAATCTGATGTCAGCTCACCTGTGACAGCTATTCATGTTCTTGTAATAGTGTCCCAGCTAGGACAAACACTGCAAATTAAAAATATTATTGAAAAGGAAATAGGATAGTAGTCAGCTCACAGAAAGGAGCTGTGCCAGAACAGGTTGTTAAGCTTGATATCAGTGTGTCTAATCAAAATCTCCTCCACTGTATTTCAGGATAGATTCAGGGCTTGTCCCCTGACCTGAGTGCACTGGGTACTCAGCTCTGACGCAGAGGTGACATGAGAGCAGAGGCAGCGTCCCCTTGCTGTGGCTGGCCTGTGCTGGGATCCCTAAGGGTGGTTTCCACATGTAGTTTTAACACACAGGAATCTCAGTTTTGCACAGAAACAGCAAGGGCTGTGGTGGATAGTCAGTGCTGTGACAGCAGCAAGATCTGAATGGGTGCTGAGCAGCAGGGCTCATAGCTCAAACAGATTGCTGAGGTGAAGGGATGGAGCAAGATTCCTTGTGCTGGACATTCCACACATGCAACAGGGAGACAAAACCCTGAGCCCAAAGCGTGGCAGCCTGCCCAGGTGAGACAGGCAAGGTGTCTCAGAGAGGAATGTGAATTAATCTTGGGGCATTTTCCCTTTAAATCCTTTTGTCTGTGTCTTTTTAGGAAGGATTTATTTACATGGAAAGCTGTAGGGAACAAAGAAGAAGAGAAGGGACAGGCCTGAGTTGCAAGAGCAGAGGGACAAAGTAATTTTGTTAGGCACTGGGGAAATGTGTTAGGAAATGGTGAAGTCAGGAGCTAGAAGACCCCAGAACACTTACATACAAGAATGGCCTCTGCAGGTGTTTTTTCCTAACACAGTGACCTTTACAGGCTCTCTCAGTTTGCAAAGGGGCCAGAAATGATGATTTAGTGGCTTGCACTTGTTGCCTTCTTCCAAAGGTGCAGTTGGTGACATCTTCATTTCCTGCTCACTCCAGCAGAGATCAGTCCTGTGCCAAGGTGAGCCAGGTTGGGTTTGCAGGTGTAGTCAGGATCAGCAGATGTGAGGACAGAGAGTTCAGGTGTGTTGCTGGCTCACAGGCATTTCCATGTTCTGCTGTATCTTGGCCTAATGCTTTGTCCCTGCCTGTGAAGAGCTGACATTGAAGCTCAGAGGAAGATTTATATTCCTTTTAGTCACTTGCCTGCCTGAAGAGGGCCCAGGGGCTGAGGAAGGAGAAGACTCAAAGCCAGCCACTCCCAGTGCTTGACAAGCTGTAAAGCAAGAACATTTTGAATGTGATCCATTGCCTATTTTGGGAAAGTTATAAAATTTTCAGAGGTAGGCCAGTTATTTTTAAGTCTCTCTGGACATGCTTTTAACGCAGGATTTGTTCTGGATGTTGTCAAGGTCGGACGTTTTCTTCATGAAAAAGTTTCCCTCCTTTGGGAAAATGTCTGGAAGAGCTAATTAGCTGTGTGCCTTGGTCCTCTCTCATTTCCTCACAGCCTGCTAAACCTATTGCTAGACCTTTCAGCTTCAGCCAAGATGGATTGAGATAGTTCTTGTCTGCCTTCCCCTGGCTTCATCCATTTTATGCACATTATCCATTTTCTGGAGCCTGTTTGAGGAGAAAGTTGCAGGACAGCTGTGCAGAGACAGCATGCCTCCACCAAAATGCAGGGGGGCTGGTGCTTGGAAAAGGAAGTATTAGGAACTGAGAAAGTGAAAATATCAGCAACGTGGTTATTTTCCTTGTATCTGATTCTTTGCTGCTGCTTTGAATTTCTTTTTAAGTTGCCCACATTTTACATTCATTTAGCAAAGTTGAAAATATGAAATGAAATAGAGGAATTATGCTTACAGTGAGATAGATCCTCATTAATGAAGTTGCCCTCCTGCATCTCATTTCGGTAGATAAAGAGCTGGTCCAGAGAAATGCTGAGCTCTTCCTGCTGCTTTTGGGAGTAGAAGGGATTGCTGTGTGCTCTGCAGCAATCAGGACTGGCTTCCAAGTTTTATTTTGACAGACCTTAGGAATCAAAATTGCTCATATCAGTAATGAACAGGAGGACATGAATAATGTGGACCAATAAACCAGCAATTCCTGCTGCACATTTATCTTCACCTCTGTAATTGACAAACTTTAAATATTCCACATGGCAGTCCTGAGTGTAAATAAGGGTTTGAATTAGGGTCTGGTATTGACAGGGAATGCCTCAACCAAGGCAGGAATGATGAATCTGACTCCGTGTTCTCAGAAAGCTCATTTATTACTTTATGATGCTATATTATATTAAAGAATACTATGGTATTCTTTATATATACTATACTATACTATACTAGAGAATGCAGACAGGATACTTACAGAAAGCTAACAAGATAATAAATGAAAACTCGTGACTCTTTCCAGAGTCCCGACACAGCTTGGCCCCAGTTGGCCAAAGAGTCAAAACAACTCACAGCAGAATCCAGTGAAACAATCACCTGTGGGTAAACAATCTCCAAACACCTTCCACATGTGAGCACAACACAGGAGAAGCCAATGAGATAAGAATTGTTTTCCTTTTTCCCAGGAGAAAAATGCTGGGTGAAGGCATTTTTCCAGGGAATGTGAATGTCAGAGTCTTGAACCTCTGTGGCTGTGAGGAGTAGAACCTCTCCTGCCTCCTGTATCAGCAGCAGCAACCTTCAGATTGTGCCACCGTGCTCTGTGGGTTTTGGGATACAGCAGGCTCTTTTGGGAGTGGTGTGCATCCAGTTGAAATGAGTGCATAGTGTTTTCCTGCCTAATTCTGACAGAACTAAAGACTGCACTTTCAGGAGTTATTTTCTGAATACTCCTCTCTGCAGACTTTGCTGCTGTTACCTAGAAGAAAGGGATTGATAGTTTAATCTTTGTTTTGGCATTATTAAAAAAAAGGAATTCTCAAACATTTTTCTGTTGCCTTTTCTTGAGGAACTGCATGTGTTTAGTATTAAATCTGATTTTAGGAATGCCCAGCATTATCAGGGCATCACTCTCTTGTGTCCTGTGAAGCTGTGGCACACACCCTTGTGTCAGTGCTGCTGGCCACATCTTTGTCTGTGTGTCTCCAAAAATGAGTTGGTTTATTGGACAAGTGGAGTTAGAGCTGACATTAAATTCTGCTGTATTTCTGCCTGCCTGTTGTATGGCAACTTTCCCACCACATCCAGAACTGGGAGCAGTACTGCTGATAACACTGGAAACATCTCTGGTGGTGCTGAAGGAAGGTAAAGGACTAGAGAGCCTGTCTGACTGAAACCAGTGACTGGTGGGATGTGCCTGAGATATCATGCTTGAGGAGAGGCAAGAGGCAGAGCTGGGGGTGGGGGAAGGTTGGTTCACAGATTTTTTTTTTTTTTTTTTCAGCCAGAACAGTCCAATTCATCTAGATTAAAACATTCTGTGGGAACATCATGATTTCAGTGGTGTTTTTGTTAGAAAATGTCCAGGTGGCCCACCTGCTTCATTTCCTGCCATCTCATCAGTCAAGGGCTTCTGGGGTGTGTTTGCTGAGCCTGAGCTCAGAGGAACTGAAATGTGAGACCTGCTAGGGCTAAACAATGTGATTTCTACTTGTGTTTAGCCTTTACAATCCTTGCCCTGCTTGGATATCTCCTGTGTTTAGTTGGGTTTTTTTCTTTTAACCTTTAAAATTTTGACCTAAATGAAGGTCAGGACTAATAATGTTTTATGGAATGCTGCATCTCTGGTTTCCTGGCTGAGGAAACATGAGTGCAAGGGGCTTCCACTGCAGTGAACTTTTGTAAGGAAGATATCGTCTACCTTTGATGAAATCCAGGATGAAATAGCTTTCTAATAATGTTTCAAACTAGAGAAAGAACACAGAAAAGAAACAGAAGGTGAAGGGAAAATCCATCAAAACAGTGTGGGGGGCAGAACAGGGCGCAAGCATGAAAAAGAGAACCAAAACCAGCACAAACCTCTTGCAAGCCCATTTGGGGACACAAAACCTGTCTGAGTTTCTGGGGCTTGTTATGATCATAGGAACTGGTCCCAAGCATGGATAAATCTTGGCTGCTGGCAGGAATTTCTCCAGTGATTTTCTCTGGTTGGGTGTCGATATGAGCTTTGCCGGTGTTATCCAGGGTGGGCTATTTCTGCTTAAACCAAGGCTTGTATAAAGTCCAAGGAAAACTTTGGGGTTCTTTTGTAAATCAGAAGCATTTGGTAAGTTTGTGACAAGGCCTTGAAATTTGGGATTTTGGATAGTTGTTCTCTTTTACTTTCCCTTAAAAACACCAAAAGAGAGGATCCCACATGTCTTTACATTTAGATAGAAGTGTCTGGCAGTTGCTTTTTGAAGGAAACTTCTTCCTTTTTGGTTTTTTTGGAAGTTTTCTTTTTCTTTTGCAAATGCTTGTTTTTCTGTACCACTCCAGATGTCTCATTTGGGGCACCGTGGGCTGTGCAGCTGCCAGTTCATTTCTTCTGGGTCTGCTGAGGATCTGGAGTGGGGTTATGACACTTTCCTCACAGGCTGTAGCTGTCACAGCATCTCCAGGACAAATCTTAAAATTCTTGCTGGGCCATATGAAGACCAGGTTTTGCTGTAGGAGTACACTGGTGGAATTTTACTGCTGGCTCTTCCAGGTGTTTGTAAAGAAACAAAGGTGTTTGATTTAGGTGTTTGGGTGCTCAGAGGGTCTCTAAAGGTCAAAGGGCTGGTAATCACTCTCCTCTGACTGCCAGGATATCTGAAATACTTTGTACATCTCCTGTATGAGCATTGTCTGAATTGAAACTTTCCTGGAAAGGGAGTAGGGAAGACCAGGGTGGGATTGTGCATTGGAGAAGATGCTCTGAGTTTCCTTTTAGACCTTTCAGGTGTAAAGGGACACACAGCACCCTGCTTTTGCAACTATTGAGCCTGGTCACAGGTCACAGAATTAGGCTGGTGGAGAGATTTTGGGTCAAAGGAAGGAGATAAAGGGAAGATGTGTGTACTGATGGTGAGCGTCTGGAGCAGTGTCTATTCCTGCTGCCTTGTTCTCAGGCCAGCACTGTCCTGCTCTTCTGTCTGCCCATGTCTCTCCTGCTTTTAAAGAAAAATCTAAAAACCAAACCAGAAACCAGCACATTCCTTGTTCCTTAACTGTGTGATGGCCCAGAGAGATAGTGATAAAAAGTGTGTCCTGGAAATAAGGAAATGTGGTTTGCCTTGGGGTGGAGGTAGGCATTAGTCACACCACTGCTTGTGCTCTGCTGAATAAAGGTCATGGAAAGGTTTGTAGGGAGGTCTTATGGGTTTTTTGTCTTCATGATCAAAATTCCATCCAGCAGGGCTGCAACCTGAGGTGCATCTTCAGTGTGTGTTTGTGGAAACATCCCATCCCCTCTGCACTGTGCCAAGCTTCCTAGGGCTTTAGACCTCCCAACAGACTCAGGGATTTCCTTAAATCCCTGTAAATCAGAGCTCTATTAAGAAGCAGAAGGGGAATAAACCACCAAGAGGCTTTCCTCCTTTTTTCCAAAGTCTGTGTGTGCCATAAATTGAATAGCTCCCCCCCCCCCCACCGAGACCTGGGGAAACCAAACTCTTAAAATGCATAGTAAAGGGTTAGTAATTGTTTCAAACAGCCAACTAAAAATGCTTTTTATTAGAAGGCTTGAGCTCTCTTTCATATGTGAAGCTGCCTGTTCATTTTGGCAGTGAAGGCTGCTTTTATGCCTCCCTGGGGATGGTGGTAAAACTTTCAGCAGCTTAGGCACAGAAACCAGCCCTTTGTGGAACTGGAGGCGAGAAACCAGAAGTTGTTCTGCAGATTTCCCAGTCAGTCTCCTGCAGCTTGCTTTCAGATTTTGCTGATTAATCCCCTTTAGTTCAGGACAAGGAGGGGTGAAGATGGTGCTGTGCAGGGATGGGACAGACTTGGCCAGGGAAGTTGCTGTCTGTGGGTTGGAAGGCTCCTCGGTGATTTTTTCTGACATTCAGCTGTTGGCTGCAATAGCGAGGAATCTGCACTTTTCACACAGTTGCACTGAAAGATGGACAAGAGCTGGATTTATTCTTATTGCCAGTGTGAGCAGGAGAGCAGAAGTGTCTGCTAATCCTGTCCCAAAGTGGCAGCAGAAATGCCAACACCTGCAGAGGCTGATCAGGGGGAGCAGGGGACACTCGGGCAGAGGGACACGTGGAGCTGGCCGTGTCTCCCTGGGGCTGCAGGAGCAGAGAGCTGTTCCTGCAGGGGTACACAGCATCCTCCCCTGGCACTGATTACTCTTGGATGTTTGTCCTTCAGTGGCAGCCTCAATGCAGCAGATGCTGGAGTTCTAGTCTGTCTGTCTGTCTCTCTGGAGTTCCTGAGGCTCCCTCCTGCCAGCAGCACAGCACCAGCACATCCCTGCAGGATCACTGTGTGCTTTGGAAGGCTTTGGATGCCCTCCCCAGTGACTCCTGGTTGGAACCCTGCTTGCTGAGAATTTTAGGCTTTCTGTGCTGACAAGCACTGACTCCCAAGAGAACAATGCATTTGACCTGAGTTTGTGAAGACTTTCAAAACTGAATAATAAAACTGAGATTATAAGTGTGTAGTTTAAATAGAAGTGTATAGTATCACATGGTAGAAAACTTAGAATTCAAAGTTTTAATATGTAGTGACATATGTAAAACAAAATAAAAATTTTAAACCAAAAGCTAATCCTTCTTCTTCATAAGTTTAAGTAGTAATGTATAATTAAATTTAAAAATCCACATTACGAACCAAAAGTAGTTAGTTATTAAGTTAAAAGGAAAAATAATTTAAATATCATTTCTTAATTAGACAGTTTATCCTTAAAAAGCCTTATAAAGAAGAAAATACAAGTCCATTTCTAATATATTAAAGTACTATAAAACTCACAATAAGACTGTAATATAAATAAAAAGTAATAAACACCTAAATCCAAACAAAAAATACATCTCACACATTTAACACCAACCTTAACAAATAAAAAAAAATTAAAAAATTTAAAAAATAAAAAAAAATCCACAGGTCCTGACAGGTTTGTCCCCTTCTTCTACCGGGCAGCACTGACAGAACCAGAGGACACAGTCTCCAGCTATGTCAGGGAAGGTACTGGTTGGATATCAGGAAAAAATTTTTCACTGTGAGAATGATAAAGTACTGGAATGCTCTTCCCAGGGAGGTGGTAGAATCACCATCTCTGGATGTGTTTAATAAAAGGCTGGGCACGGCAGTTGGTGCTATGGTCTGGTTGAGGTGTTCGGGCACAGGTTGGACTCGATGGTCTTAGAGGTCTCTTCCAAGCTCATGGTTCTGTGCTTCTTTGCAGATCACTGGAGTTATCCTGCTGGCAGTGGGCGTCTGGGGCAAGCTGACCCTGGGCACCTACATCTCCCTGATTGCTGAGAACTCCACCAATGCCCCCTACGTGCTCATCGGGACGGGCACCACCATCATCGTCTTCGGCCTCTTCGGCTGCTTTGCCACCTGCCGTGGCAGCCCATGGATGCTGAAGCTGGTGAGCAAACCCCGGGGCCTGAGGAGGGTTTTGGATCAGTTGGGATTCCCCCCAGTGTCACTGCAATGGGTGATAATTAGCACTGACTCTATGATTCACAGAATCCTGATCAATCTCTTTATTTTATATATATCATTATTAAGAAACCCATTCCTTTCATAAACAGTTATGATACAGGTTGGCCTAATCGGTCCTTTAATTAAAACACCATCACCACTGGCTAATTAAGAGCCCACACTTTGGTAAACAAATCTCCCTAACACATTCCACATCCTCACAGCAACAGGTGCAGCAGGTTAAGATAAGAATTGTTTCTCATTTTTTTTCTCTGATCTTCTCACAGCCTTTCCCTGGGAAATTTGTGCCTGTTTCTCTCTGTGACCAGAGAGCTGCTGCCACATTCCCACCCCTGACACATGTTGGTGAAACTTTTTAGGCACATAAGTGAGATTTTATTAATTATTATTTTCAACATGTGTGCCTTTTGGATAAAGGGGGAGAAGAAAAGCCTTCACCAAAACCAGGTTTTGATTGACTGTGAATGAATTTTGCTATACGTGGCACATAGGCCCAGGTGTTTGGAGCAGGGTGGTGCTGCTGAGTTGCTCTATGAGTCATTCTACCATCATCCTGGTTTTCTGTGGGCCAGATAGATAAATATATTTACAGTCTTAAAGATGCCCAAAGCATCATAAATGTGAACTTCTTTCAAACTGTATTTTAAGGGGTCAGTTTAATACCCTGATGTGAAATTATGGAACTAATAGTTGGAACCTCATGAAAGCAGGCCAGCCCTTCTTTTTCTCCTAGCATTCACTAGGATAGAACAATTCAGCCCAAAAAGCAGAGCATTTTTAGTATGTTTGGCTTCACCTCAAAAGCAGCAGGGGCTCAAGGTGCACCGAGCAGAGGGGAAGTTGTTATCCCTCAGTCCATTTTAACCTCTCTCTAAATGAGTTTTTCTGCTCTGAGTTTTCCAGCCTACCTTAAAATTCAAAATAACTACAGGTTAAACAAATTTACATGATAAAGTGTGTTTCTAGGCATATTTAGGAGCAAAATGCTGCTTGTGTAATGATTTGAAGGGTGGAAATGGCACTTGTGAAGCACTGAACTAGTGAGAAAGGGCTTGACAGCACAATGCATCTCCTGCTACAGTATTTTGGGACTGGCTTTCTGAGGAGATGGGATGGTTTTTCTCCAGTTTTAACTGCATTTTTAAAAAGAAAGGACATGTTAAAGGGAGTTAATTTCCTCAAATGATGGCAAGGAGGGGAAAAGGAGAGGTAGCAACTGCAATTCCATCAGCTGGTGGCCAGCTGGCAAGAACCTCACTGCTGTCTCTTGCTGGTGATGGGCTGTCAGGGCATGTGCAGAGGCTTGCTGGAGTCACTGCAGTCCAGATGGGAAAGGGATAAAGGTGTATGATGGTATAAATCCATAGGAAATCAGGCTCTGCTAGCTGCTCCATAACTTTCTTAAAGCTATGCCACTAATACGAGCACATGGTGTTCCAAGCATGTGGGTTTATTTTCTTTGTACATATAAGAAATATTTCTAAACTTCTTTTCTCTCCTGAACAGGCAGTGTTTTGACAGCTGCATTAATTAGACAATTTTTTTTCCTAGTTCTGCTTTCACCATTGTGCTCCTTTCCCCAATAACCTTTCATGAAAGCTGTTTCCCTTTTTCCACTAAATCTTGCTAGGACTGACTTTAATTTAAAGTATTTCCTTTCTTAATTAACTGTTACTTAGCAGGTGGAGTAAAAAGGTAATTTTTCCTCCAGAAAATTTAGCCCCAACTTCAAATTTTACTATCCCACTTTGCAATTTTTCTTTACCTTCTTTATTTCTGCTTAAATATATTTTTAGTACTTGGTGAGTGCCCACACTGAAAGCACTGTTTTCAAGGTTTAATTGGCTCCTGATCCAAATGCTGCACCTAAAGCCAAATATGGACCTTGGCTCAGCAAAGTATTTGGAGCATATGGCTAGTGTTACTTGAGAATATTTCCAGTGAAGGCAGTGTTTCAGTTCACTCATTGGAGAAACTTCAGGAACCAGGCAGCAAATCCCAGTCTGGCAGTGAGGTAGATAAACACAAACCAAAACACCTGGGGAAGCCCACTGAGCTTAGCAGAGCACCATGCAAACAGGAAGGGTCTGCTTGTATTCCTTTTGGCAAGATCAAAACCTGAGTGACTTGGATTCACCTCTGGCACGTGAGTGTGTTTTAATTTCTCTAAGAATGCTGAGAAACGTGGGAACAGAAATGCCAGAACAGCCAGTAATTAAGGAATACACATAAGTTGTGAGTTGTATAAACACATCTATTACATTCAGGTCATAAGCTGTGTGTCTCCTCCAAAAGACTTTGGTTTCTTAACATCTTTGAAGGGTGCCTAGAGGGGAAGTTACATTTCATGTGATAATATCTGTGCTGAGACAAAAGCCTGTTGTGCTCTGACTTCTCTTGCCTCCTGCCTTTTCAGTATGCCATGTTCTTGTCCCTGGTGTTCCTGGCTGAGCTGGTGGCTGGCATTTCAGGGTTTGTCTTTCGCCACGAGGTAGGTGGAAATGTGCTGAGCTGGAAGGTGGGAGGTGGAAGTGTTTGCAGCTGGCAGTGCCTCCCTGGCAGGGCAGGAGCTGCTGAGGAGTTCCCTGGAGCATGTGCAGGGCACTGAGCTTGGCTCCAGCACATCTCCAGGGATGGGGCTGCTGTGCAACCAAAACTTGTACAGCTCCTAAAAACCAGTGCCATTCCAAATGAGGGGATTTAGCCAAAGCTCTCGCCCTCAGCTGCCTGGTGATTTACTCTGGAGCTAACAGGTTTTGTGTGTCCACCATGGAAGATCTTCTTTACTCTTTTACATATGCTGAGGGCTGCAAAATAGATTAAATGCTTTTCTTGAACACAGCTTTTTCAGCCGGGCAAATGCTGGTTTATGTAAGGCAGAGACAACTTCTGCATCACACCAGACTTGCTGTTTTGTAAACCTGTTTTTTTCTTGGGGGATGGGAGAGGGGGTGGGGAGGGAGTGGGATGGGATTTCATTTCTATCTTGAGAATAAGGAGAGATTAGAAGTAGAGTGAGGGGGGAAACTGGGACAGGAAGAAGCTTTTAAAGAGTGTGATGGTCTAGATTTGTAGTGACACTCCTGCTTTATCCACTGTAATCAGGTCTATCTCTGGCTGTAAGTCCATGGACCTACATGCCACTGGTGCTGAACCAGAGCAGCCTCAGGGACCCTCTTTGTCTCTTCTCTTTGTATGAGCTGGTTTTCCAGTCTCCTCTTTTGACATTTCCATTGCTATAGAGTTTTCTGCTGCTCCCCCTTGCAAGCAGTGCATTGTTTTTTACGTGGTCCTGAGGTGCCTGTCCACCTGCTGAGGATTCCCCTTTCATCCCATCTAACCTGCCACAGCCCCAGTGTCAGACTGCTCCCTTTTGGGAGAGGTAGTCTCCTGTGAAGGCCACAGCCACGTGGGTTGCTCACATCATCTCCTTCCCAGCCCCTTTCCCACCCAAAGTGCCATTCCTGGTGATGTGCCTGACATTTTCCAGCTGAGGGACCTCTTGTTCCTTACCCAAATCCCTTTGGTGCTGGGGGGTGCCTTGTCAGGAGATTTGTCTTACTTTGGTGCCATTGGCTGGTGTCCCCAGGGTGTTTGCACACCTGGCATCCACAAGCAGGGAGAAGCATGCAGTGTCCTTCAGACTTTGTGCTGCAACAAAGTGTTTGGGGGGGAAAGCATAAGATGACACCTATTTGATAGGTGAAGTCATTTTACAGTAATTTTTTTAAACATTTCACTTAGCTGGGATAGTCTTGTTTCTGTGACAGATATCCCACTGGAAAAATGGCATAAATTATTCCTGACAGTTAAGAAGGAGCTCTGCCAGTTATAAAAACACCCTTAAAAACAACTGGGAAAGGCTGCTTTGGGTGTCTTGTTAGGAAATTCGGCAATGCATTTTGCTTGCTGCAAAAACTGCTTCAGATGTTGTGAATCTTGCTGCTCATGTGGGCTGGTTTTTATTCCTCACCCTCACAGATCAAGGACACTTTCCTTAGGACATACACTGAAGCAATCCAGAATTACAACAAGAACGATGAGCGGAGCCATGCAGTGGATAACGTACAGGAAAGTGTAAGTCTAAAACTGGGGGCCACAATTAGACAATAGAGAAAGCATGGATTTAATCCCAAAATGTGGAGTTCTGATGGCTCAATCTGCAAACTGTAATTTGCAAGCAAAATTAGAGGCTGGCAAAACTGATCTAAAGGAAATTCTTGCCCAGGATGCCTAAATTTTAGTGAAAAAGCTGTCTAATAAAGGCAAGGCCTCTCCCACTGGCTTGTTGTTAGTCCCAGATCTTGAATTAGGTTTATGGGGCAGGTCTATTCCTAAAGAACACCCCCTGTTCCTAAGGGAATTTGCCAATAAGATCATAACATATTTTAAATTTGAGATGGGTGAGACAGGGTTTTATAGTCTTGTGTCCTGCATCACTGATAAACTGCAGCAGTTCTCTTCACGAGTACAGTGAGAGGCTGGCAAAGGAGACCTGGTAAATTAAGGAGAAAAACTGGCTGTCTTTTCCCCAGGGGAAAATAGAGGGGAAAACTGCTGAGGTTGGCAGTGAAAGCTGTGCTGGAGCAAATGCCACAGCACAGCCAAACCAGCTGGGGATGCCACCCACGAGAGACCAAGTCCACCAACTACAACTCAGAGTGATAAATTTCACATTTAAATTCCCACTGGAAGCTCTGCTCTAGACAGAAGCTGTTCCTTCAGTTTGCAATACATCCATGAGCCAATTTCCTTTCCCTACAGTTGTGGCTTGAGGAATGACTGAAATGGCAGTATAATTGTATTGATGACTTCCAGACCTTTAGAAATTACAGCTGTTGTGTTGGACCCTTCAGTGTGGTTGAAACTGTACTCTAACCTGGCTTCTCCTGGTTAGCAGATTACTGCAGTGCTCCAAACTGAGCATATTCTGCTATCAAATTGTCTGTTTGCATAATGTTAACCTGTATTTTAGATTTTTGATTCCTTGGAGTTGACCAAACAAAATAGTTCTGAGTAGATTTTCAGTGTTTCTGTTGTAGCAAAATGTTAATTTCATTCATAGTTCTCTCTTCACAGGAACTGCATTCATAAGCCCTTTCCATGCAGAAAGTTCAGCCCATACTCCATTCTTTTGAGTATGAAGTCAGTATACTCTGACTTCTAGCTTAGGATCTAAATCAGAACATCCTTCCCAATTTAGGGTTTTCTAGCTGATTTCCTAGATACACCCTGTGAACATATGGTCTCTTTCTATTCACAGCTCAGTGAATTGTCCTAGAAATTATTTTGGTGAGTTAGAGAGGCTTCACCTTATTGATTTGTACTAGTTTGAACCTGCACGTGTTACATGTAATTCTGTGTAATGCTCTGAAGTCTTGAAATTGCAGGGTTGTCTTTAATCAAATAAAAAAGTAAAGAAAACAAACAAACAAAAAAGGCCCAACAGACTGTCAGCTATAAACAGATGGGTTTATGGCTGGACCTTTGTGATATGTTACAAATAATAGTTATGCTCATAGTAGAATAGCTCTTTTTAGTAGGTCATCTGCTCCCATGTTCTGTAAGTTACATCCCTGGTACTTTTGTAATTAATGGGGCAGGGGTGGTATCTGCTTTTCAAAACTTGAGGTGCCCTGTCATTATTTTCATTATGAGCTTATGAAGTGAGCCGAGATGATTCTGTTCTAGTTTTAATTCTGGTTTGTTTGTTTGTGTGTTTTAAACCTGCCCCTTACCCCTCCCAGCTGAGCTGCTGTGGCATTCAGAGCTACACCAACTGGAGCACCAGCCCTTACTTCTTCAAGCACGGCATCCCTACGAGCTGTTGCATGAACTCCAGTGACTGTAACACTCAGGATCTGCGCAACATGACCGTGGCTGCCACTAAAGTAAACCAGAAGGTACCAGTAACCTTGTGCCAGAGGCACTTGTGACACCACCCAGCACCCCAGTGGAGTGCATGCCTGCTTGCACTTCGTTTCAAATGCTTGGTTGATAATGTGCAAGTAAGGCTGGAGTGATGGTAAGGATGGGCTTGGTCCTGCACTTGCTTCATTGTCTTTGAGCTGCCTTTCTGAACTCCAATCCCTGATGCAGCAGTTCTGAGGAAACACAGGTGTGTGGTATTTTCAGGATCCCCCATGGCAGGAAGGAAATGATGAATCTGACTCCATGTTCCTAGAGGCTAACTCATTTTTTTATGATATTCTATTATATTAAAGAATGCTATACTAAACTATACTAAAGAATACAGAAAGGATACAGACAGAAGGCTAAAAGATAATAATAATAATAAACTATTGACTCTCTCCAGAGTCCTGACACAGCTGGACCATGGTTGGTCATTAAGTAAAAACAATTCACATGAAACCAATCAAACAACCACCTGTTGGATAAACAATCTCCAAACACATTCCAAAGCAGCAAAACACAGGAGAAGCAAATTTTGTTTTCCCTTTTCTCTGAGGCTTCTCAGCATCCCAGGAGAGAAATCCTGGGCAAAGAGGATTTTTCAGAAAATATGATGGTGACACAGGTGATGGGCAGTAAATGCTGTGGTTAGTGGGTGCATTTATTGTGAGTTAAAATCTCTGAAGATGTAGGGATGTGAGCACAGCCCAGCCCAAGTGACCCTTTCCTTGGGGTCACCTGGAGGAGAGGGTTGGTAAGACAGAAATAGGATTGAGAAGGCAAGTAGGAAGAACAGGAAGAAAATGAATAATTAGAGAATAAAAATATGGAAAATGCTAAGAAAGGGAAGAATAAAGAGAAAGTAATGCAGCAGCTATGCATTAGACAGTGTGCTGAAGAAGTGCTACTCAAGTTATTGCTTCAAGTGCTAGTGTTTCATCAATTCTTTCTCACTTGAGATTTGCAAGAGGGGGAATAGTTGGTTGGTAAGAGGAATGATATTGTGGCTAAATCACCATTCAAAGTAGTGCAGCTTAGTCAGTCTTAAGGCTTATTTTCTTTTCTGTTTTTATTTTCAGAGATCTATTTAAAAAATAAATAGAAGTCCTGAGGACAACAAGGGAAATGTGGAAATGGCTCTATTCTGTTTCTGTCTTTTTCACCTCAGTCACCTGTGACTCAGAAGGTTGGACTGGTGGCTGAGCACAGCCTGAAACATCTTTGAAAACCAGTCAAGTAGACAACATTTTTTGGCATGTATTGTAAAAAGGGATGCTAGAGGATTATTTCCCATTAAGCCTTTTTTTTTTTTTTTTTTTTTTGCAATGGCTTAATGAGAGCCACTTGTTGCAGATGTGTGGGGTGTTGGTGCTGTCCATTGGTTGGGTAACTCACAGTCTCCACCAGAAGAGTGATCTTGCATGAGCGTGGAGGGTGAGCCACTGTTCAGTTGCTCCTTGTGAATTTGTACCAACTTGATGTTTTTGTGGAAGTGGAAGGAAGGTGAGAGGCAGGGTGGATGCAGGGCATGTGCAGCACAGCCAGCACCCAGAGCAGGCATGGTGCCTCCTGGGCAGCCCACCCTGAGCCTCTGCTTCTGCTCCCCTTCCCAGCAGGAGAGCTTTCTGCTGTGGCTGGTGTTCCAACAGCTTTGTGGTTCAGCACAGCCATGGCTGCAAAACCATTTAGGTACCATTGGCACTCCCAGCACTGATTTGTGTTTCCTCCAAGTGCCAGGCTTGCTCTGCCTGCTCAGGGAAATCCCTGTTCACTTTGGAGCTCCTCGTGGCACAGGATGCCTGCTGAATTGTAGGAAGTGACTGAGGGAGGATCAGTGAGTGTTTGGCCAGGGCTAGTGACACATTTCCAGCCATTCTTGCTCCTTGCTCTCCTGTCAAATGCACAAGTCACCTAACAGAAAAGCACTGCTGATTCTTCAGGAATAGCTGAAGTAATTACTTGATTTAATTACCTAGAGAAAATTTGGATGTTTAGAAGTTCATGTGGTTTTGTCTCATTTTCTGACATAGCCATTGAAAATCAAAAGTTGCAGATTTCTGTGGAGCAGTTGTGAGAGCTTGGAGTTGTCCCAGACATTTGAGCAAAGTGGGATGCTTCTGAAATGTGCATGGGAATAAAAAGCAAGGAGAGAATGTTGGTTGGCCCTATCCTTTCACTTCAGATGGGTACCAAATACCATTGCCTCTGACCCAAGCCCCTTGCTCATCTTGGAAACAGCCCCTTTGCTCTCTGAGTGTTGGAGAAAAAGGAAAATATTTGTTCCCTGTGTTGTGGAAGACCCATCTCACCACGACTGTGGACAAGTATATTTGGACTACATGTTTTGGTGGATTCTTGCAAAACTATCAGAAAAACGAGTTCTCCATGAGTTAATCAAATTACTAGCAGTTTCTGATGACTAATAGTGAATTAACCAAGGAGGATTAAACTAATAATATAATTACAGGACTAAAAGACAGCATTTCTGGATTTTCTTTGCCAGTTCTGACCCTAACTTGCTTAGTGACCTTGGGTTAATTATTTAGCCTCTCTGTTTCTTCGTCTCAGACAGCACTAATACCTAACTTTAAGGGCTGTCATTAGGATTAGCTAATTAATGTTTATCTAGTGCTTTTAATCACAGTTCTTTACCAAGAAACCTCAAGAACTATTTCTCTCTAAAATCTTAATAAAGGAACATATGCATGGAGTCAGGACAGCTCAGATCCTTTGTAAACTGTCCCTTCTGTGCTCTGGATCTCTGCTCAGCAGCCAGAGGTGCTCACACAGTTCTTCACACACTTCTGTGCTGTCATGCACCACTGGGTGCTGCCCATGCACAGTAAGGAGTGAGCAGCTGAGCCCTATGTACGCAATGTTCTGCAGAAAACAGATTATTGTGGCTTGGGAAAATGGATTCTTCAAGTGAGGAGGGTGATCAAAACTCTGCCATTGCATGTTTTGTTGACAAGATCTTCTGTCTCCCTCAAATTACCACTCTGCTTCAGTATTGCATCTCTTGAAGGCTCTTCAACAGAATTGGTTTCAGAAGAGCTGGGGGAGCATTAAGCCATGTCAGACTCAATGAAAATGCTGCTTGAGAAATCTAATCTCATTGCATAACATGTAAGACATGCAAACTATAGTTGCTTGATGGGTTAAATAAGCAAGCTTGAATCAGCCTGACTGAGCACTGTGGTAAAACATAGTTGATATGTACACATAAACATTTCAGAAATTAATCAGGACCAGCTGTGCTGGTCCTCAGCTACTATTGGGTTCAGCCTTTCATTACTCTCAGGATTAAATGTTTTGTGATGTTATAAAAGAAGTTAAAGAAATGGTTCAATTTATTTAATGGATGGCCTGTCTGAAATAAAGAACATTGTTTGTCCTTTTTGCTGTTACTTTTTACAAGCACCTGATGCTCTGAGGCCATCCAGAGTTCCTACAGTGCTTGCAGAATGAGGGGAGTGTGGATGTGGGTGAAATGTGAGACACTTCTCCCTTATGGGACAAGAGTCCGAGCTGGGAAAGGCAACTCACTGTTATTTCTGAGTTTTCCAATTTCTGATCAAGTGGATAAAGCTATAATGTATAAAACTCCTCAGGACTGGCCTTAAGCCAGAATGGTCATTTGAGGAAGGTGGCAAAAGGGGCTGAGCAGTGACTTTGGATTGTGGGGGCAGATAATGGGGGTTAATAATGAAAGAAAAAAGAGATGTGTACTGGTTTTGGTGCCACCTTTCTTTTTTTTTTTTTTTCATATATCAAGTCACATGTCTAGATTAATTTAGGCACCACAAACTAGGAGATAACTTCAAATGATTTTTTGAGGGGTCAAATAGGTGAGGGGAAAAACTTGGCAAACATTATTGTACTGAGGGGGAACATTTCAAAAAAGTCTATCCAAGAGAAGGGCAGATATTGCACATGAATCCTCTGGCCCCAGTCTGAGCTGTGAATTGAGTCCTGAGAAAGAAAGTCAGCAGAGAGAAAATTCAGTTTGAGGAGCAGGACAGGGAATTTTATGTCCAAGGGCAAGTGAACCAAGAAAATTCATACAAAACCCTTGATAACTTTGTTACATGGTTTAAAGTTACATGCTGCTCAGTGCCTTGCCTGGTGTCCTTTGATGGGTAAAGGCAAGCAGAATGCCTCAAGGGACATTTTATTAAATATCTAGAGTATTAGGAAATCAACATCATTTATTCATTTTTGACATCTGTATTGTATTATAACATCGGTGTATTTTTACTGGTTTGGTTTCAGGTCAAAGCTATATTGTTTTTTAACTGACTTTCTTTAAAAAGACCCATAAAAATGAGTGCAACATCACATTTAGATTTTAAAAGTATTGAAATGCATTCATTTCTAAAAGTAATTGGTTTTGCCACAACTCCACATCATTCACTCAGAATTGCTATTTTAAAAAAAGGTGGTACTGCTGGAAATTACAGCAGAAATATTGCCTGGCCAGAGTTCATTCTAAATGAGGAATTTGTATGTGTGCATTCATGGCAGGGGAGGTCAGTACGAAGAATGATGATGTTTGTTTTCCAGGGCTGTTATGACTTGGTGACCAGTTTTATGGAGACAAATATGGGAATCATAGCTGGAGTGGCTTTTGGGATCGCATTCTCACAGGTATGTGCATAAACACTTTCCTCCCCCCTTTTCTTTTCCCCTCTTTTTCTTTACCTGGACTTCAAGGAAGGAAGGATTATGGAAAGGGACTGAACTCAGCATGCTCATTAGTCCTGAGGTCATCTGTTCATTGATTTTCTTTTTTTCAACTTAAATGAAGTTTCTCCTTGGGAATATCAGTTACGGTTGAGCTAATGACTAGCTCAAGGAAAACAACTTGTCCCTGCACTGGGTCAAATAGAGGTTAACCCAATAAAACATTGGCTTAAATGGAGCATAAACACTAAGAAGACAAATAGCTTATCCATTGTTTGGGTAGGCTTCTATCTTCTAAGTACTCTTATTTGTTCTTAAAGGACTCAGGAATTCAAAGGAGTACACCCTCAGGCCTCCCCATCCTGGACCTGGAGCCTGGAGAGGACACTTTGTGACCAATTTGATTTATTTTCCCTTTAACACTGAACAGTGAGAAATGTGAAGTCTACCAAAATGAGATTATTAAACCAATTCCTTGTCTGCACCAAAAGGAGTGAGGCACGAGAGCGACGAGAGGAGAGCTAAGCAGGGGTTTTCTGCTCCATGGTATCCAAACTGCATTTATGTAGACAGGAGCTGGGGAAAGTATAGCTCTGGTCAGATTGTTCTGATCAAGAAAGAGCAGGAAAACACCTGCATCTTTCAACAAGATGTCCTTTATACCAGTCACTTTGTGTGTCACAGCAAGGACTGTACTGGAAACATGCAAAAATGAGAGAGAGGGAAATATGCACAATTCAAAACTATCCCCAAGCCAAAAAAGCGTGGAAAATGGCCCCTACATCGTCTCCATCAGCATGCACCCAGCCTGAGGCAGCCCTAAAATTTCCCTAAAATTGTCTCAGACTGGCTATCTGCCCTGCCTTGGGCATATCTGGGAGCCTGATGCCCTGTGGCCAGGGTGCTGGATGTGAGCGGCCCGTGGTTTGGGGTGGGTGGAAATGTGGGTTCATCACAACAGCAGCTGCCCAGAGCATGTGCCTGCATGTCAGGGATCCAGAAAAGGTGAACAATCTGGAGCTGTTTGTGCATGGACAAGGGGAGGTCACTTTTTTTTTTTTTAATAGGCTATTCTAATTCTTGTTGAATGGTGAGAGCATTGATATTCTTCTCCAGCCTTGATTATGGCTTGATTGCTGCTATAGGGCTCCAGGCTCAGGTTTCAGTTTGTATTCTAGATAGCCAGAAGGCTGTAAAGCATCTTTTTAAATGCCTCCTGTAAAGCTATCCAAAAGAAAAATGAGACTAGTAGAATTGTAAAATATGCTGCTGGGGGAAAAAGTCAGGACCAATACTGCCTGGAAGCATTTAATGGGTGTTTCATGGCAGGCTGCAGGCAGCACGGGCTGCAAGGCATTTTGTCCCTGTGACTGAGGGGGAAAACGAGGTGTGTTTTGGTGTGGTGTTGGCATCTCACACTGCTGGTGGCACCAGGAGCCCTGCTGCCAGGTGGGGATGTCACTCCCCAGAGCAGGCACTGGGCTCTGGCACTGTGAGGACATACCCAGCTGCTTGGGGTGTTAGCAGACTTCTCATAAAGAGAAGAGAGAGGCTGCAAAGGGGAAAAACTCAACTCCCCCAGGCTCTGAAGAATAGAAGGCAGCCAGTTTTAATTTACTGAGTAATCTGTTTTGCTGGGCCCAATTAGGAGCAGTGTTTACAAATTGATTTCAGGTTAAGGTGGCTGGCAGAAATGCCAGGCAGGGCTCCAGCTGTAGGCGAGGTTTTGCTGTTCCTATTGAGAATAGGTTTAATCTAAATAAAAGACAAATTAAATCATGTTGCTCTTCTACAGCAAAGCATGCTCAAGGGCCTTTCCTCCACATGATTTGTTAGGTGTTGACTAGCATGGGGAATGTGCTGATGCCCAGAAACAGGGAAAGTTGGTGTAATGGCATTGCAAATCTTACAGGGCACAGACCTCCCCATCAAAGTCAAGAGTTCTTATAAAAAACACTGTGTTGCTGACCTTGTCTGATCTGCTCCTTGGGTTTGAAATAATAACAATAAAATAAAATTTGATGTTTTTTGGACTTGGATGCCAATGTTCACTTCCAGCTGGAATAATTTCCATTTAGCAGGTGCTCTTCAGAGCAGAAAAATTATTGCTGTGTTGTGCCTAACAGAGAATAAAATTATGCAAACTGCACAGATGATGGAAAGCTGTGCCTAGATAAAACTACAGTGCAGGCATTGGCTTAAGGAATGCAAGAGACACTGTCTGGAGGGGTTTTTAGATTGTGAGTAGGGGAGACTCAGTGCAATGTTCCCTTTGTGCTGAAGGACTGACAACCAGGTGCTCACCACGTGCTCCAAACCAGTTGTTGGGCATACACAGGTCCCATCAGTCTAAGATAAACTCCCATGCAGCCATGGACCCTCTCTACTGTGCAACACCCACCTGCCCTCTTTACTGTCAGCATCAGTGAGGTGGACCCAGTTGTGGTGCAGAAATCATCCACCTTGTCTGCTCCAGCTCCTCCCTGAGCACAGGGGGGCTGGGACTGCCTCAGGGGTGAGGGAGGGATCCACATCAGCATCCAAGACGTGACCTGAAATCTGGTCTAAGACTGGGTTGTTTCTAAAGGCTAATCCCAGTGGATTCAGTGGAGGTAGGGCCTGTGACAAAGGCACACAACAGCACAGGAGGCTGACTCAAATAAGTGACATGTGACACAGAAAATTCTCTCTTTTAGAATAGAGCCAGAGAACTTGCATGTTTGGAGATTTGCATTTTGAGAATATGACAAGGTATTGAGCTAAAAAATTATTCCTGATTCCCCTCAGTTTTGGCTTACCTGATGTGCTGATGAATTCCAAGTTAGTTCAACACATTTCTATTTATAGAAATTCTCCCAAAGAATGAAAAATGGTGACGATACCAAGACCCAAAATAAAGTGGAAATTCAAATTGCAATTCAGTTTCTTTCTCTTCAGTATAATAAGGTGTAATAAATATGTCATGCAGAACAGCTTCCAGTCAGTGGTAACTCCTACAGAATAAGTAAGTGTGTTAAAAAACCAGTTATTATGTGTACAGGGGGGATAAGACTGCTACAAAATATGCTGTGGATGGTTTTCAATGGCCAGAACTAAGATGTGCCTGAGATTGCCCCTAGACACCATGAGAAATTCACTGCATTCTGCTTGCTGGAATGACCTGTGGCTAACAGGATGGTAGAACAGAAGACACACCTGAGAGGTGTGAGTTTCCCACTTGTCTCAACCAAAGAATCTGTCAGCATTTTCAAGTTTCCTGTGGCAAGACCATGGTATGGAAAACTCTCTGCTTTCTATATAATAGCTCAGAAGACCAAGATAATCTTAGGGAAAAAAGGGAAGAAAAGAAAAAAGTAAGAGAGAAGACAAATGCAGAACCAACTCTGGCAACTTAGCACTCAAAAATCAAAAGACTAAAATCAAATAAATGAATAAGTGGATAAAAGTGGAGATGAGGCATTTGAGAGGCAATGGGAGTGCAGGGAAATAAATGCAGCTCCCAGCAGCAGTTTCTTTGTGGGAATCCTTTACCACCAATTCTTCTGGTTTTTCAAAGGAGCTGCAGGAGCCTGGTGCACAATGGGATAAGGAGCTTCCTCCTGCCTGAAGAGCAGAGGAGGCAAGTGATGGAACAAATGCAGAGAGCAAGGCAGGGTGCAGAGTGCTGATTTGTGCTGCAGCCTGGGAGCCTCTAGCCTGACTGAAAAGCAGAGGACTCTAGTTCTGCCTGAAATCAAAGAGCACCGTGGAGAAAATTCAGCAGCTCAGTACAATATTGCCTCTTTTTGGCTGCAGGAGGAGCAGTGCTCTTGTGGTTAAATGTGGAAGTCAACACATCAAAAAGCACATGTTTTTATATGCATTCAAAGTATTTCTAGAATATTTATTATAGCTCTGTGTCCTGGTAATACTTAAAAAGGCTGAATAAAATGTGTGTGCAATGGCTTGACACAGATGCCATTATTTTTGAAACAGAGAGTTAAACATTATGTCACTGTAACCACTTAAATGCCTAAACCAGCCTAAGGTCAGAGCCAAGAATCAATAAGTGGGCCAAAGATCATGGAGATAGATTCATGAGCAACCTGCCACTTGTTAGGAGTGAGCTGAGTAAAACAAGACACCATTACATGCCTGCAGATGCTACACAGTTTAGACACGCTGATTATTAGAGTTACAGCCCTCACAGAACAGGAGAATCCCTTATTAGAGGTATCTGGGGAAGTCTGCTCCAGTTGAAGAGGGAAAGAAAAGCCTTTGTTTTCCTGTTTGTATAGGATACAGCATCCTTCCCTGATACAAGCAGCAGATTGTGGTGGAGAAGAAAGTGGCTGTAATCTGGGTGCTTGTGATGGGGGAAAATAAACAAGCAGCTGAAATGTACATTCTTGGCCATTGTAGGGAGGAATTGATTCCGGTCTGGGCTGGAGTTTGCTCAGGGAAAATAATTTGGATTAAATACGCTGCAAAGTTCATCTTACTTAAAAATGCAGTCAGGCAGAGAGGTAACTTCTGAGTCCAGCCAAGGAAGGTGAAGAAAGACTGAAAGTCGCCACAAACACAGAAAAACAACAATGAAGGAGGTGGGACAGGGCCACCCAGAGGCACTCACTCTGTCTGGTCTGTCAGAGCATGGAGAAATACAGAGCACTGTCCAAACCAGAAATGTCATTCTCCAAAATTCAACTGAGCTAAAGAAACAGTGCATGAGTC
Source organism: Serinus canaria (assembly GCF_022539315.1). Taxonomy (NCBI): domain Eukaryota; kingdom Metazoa; phylum Chordata; class Aves; order Passeriformes; family Fringillidae; genus Serinus; species Serinus canaria. The sequence goes on from NC_066313.1 coordinate 106,319,815, forward strand.
AGCTGCAGGAGTGTCAGGTAACCTGTAGGATGTGGTTGCTTCAGCAGTTGATTAAATCACCCTCCCAGTGATGAGTAGAAAAGGCAACAAAATGGCTAAAATGTCTTCTTGATATCAACTGAGATTTTCAGAGCTGAGGAGGGTTTTCACCATGCATATATTGTTTTAGCAACTAAAAACACAGCCCCTGGGCCCTGGTAGCTTTGGTTTTTGTTGGACGTTGGTCAGGAATTGATGGCAGTGCCCCACATCTAGTTCTAACCAAGGCAGTGTCATCCTTGGTGCCAAAATTAGGGGGTCCATGTGGGGAACAGGAGGGTTCAACCTGCTTTTAAATGTGACTCAGTGCCCTGTGAAAATTCCCAGAAGAGCTCTGGTGGACACTGAAACAGGAAACTGAACAAATTTCTGGCAAAAGAAACATGGCCTAACAAGGACTGTGACATCTTAGGGACAGGAAACAGTTTATCTAGATGTGAGTTCACCCTGGCTTGGCCTTGCTCTGGGCTGGTGCCAGCCCAAATCAAGCAGTTGCCTGGTACAGAAGATGTGTGTTTTGATGAGGATCGTGTTAACAATGAGCACTGCCTGGTCTAGGGGAAGGGACACAAATCCTGGGGAGTGAAATAGGAGGATCCAGTCTGGATGAGCAGCCAGCCAGTCATACCTAGGCACCCTCTGGATATGCTCAGGAGTTAATGAATTGACCAACCCCAGTGAGAAAAGTGAGGCTGAATTATTTACAGCATATTAACACTGTTGGCACATGAAGGAAGCACTAAGAAACTGCAGTAGACAAAACATTGAAAAGACTGAGTGCTTATTGATGAGTGTAAGCCTGGGATCTGTTTTCAATAAACTGAGTGACAGCCGAGGGAATAGTGAACGACTTTTTAAAAAGTTATTTCCAGATTTACAGAGCTCATTTCTGCAGTGCTGTAAAGGAAGCATAACCACTTTGGGACACCAGGAAGTTTTTCCCTGGCACAGTGATAAAGAAGTTAGAGACACCAGCTCTCAGGGCTGGTGGGTGGTGGTGAGGGATCCAGGTGGAACAATTGAAACACAGTCTGTAACAAGCTGATACCCCCAGCAGTTTATTCATCCACATCTGGCTCGGCCAGACATTGACAACGGCATTAAAAAATACCAAAAAGGCATGCTGCCTGTCAAATAAATGTCAAAGATCAAGAGGAAGATCTGACAGACAACAGATTTAAACACTGCTTTTCTAATTAGAGCAGTCCTTAAAATAGGGCATAAATACGTTGTGCATAATAACTCCAGAACACGAACTACACGTTTATCAATGCTCTGCACTGATGTATTTAACTGAAATTCTGTTCTGTCTCTGTCCTGTCTGGAACAGTTGATCGGGATGCTGCTGGCATGCTGTCTGTCCCGGTTTATTACTGCTAACCAGTACGAGATGGTGTAACAAGGTGAGCTTCTCCCATTTTCCAGGTGGTAAAACTATAAAAGCCTGGCTGTGTTGTTGTGGCTGCGCTGCTTCTGCCGAAGGCAGCGAGCAAGTTTTACATTCTGATTCTCGTTCATTCATTCTGAGTGTGTTCATTGAGAATTAACCCTTCCCATGGGCTTCTCTGCTTTGGGATTTTCATCCCAATTTATGTATGGTGGGAAAGGAATAAAAGGGGTGGGGAAGTGCAGTGTTGAATTTCATTTCAGTTTTCTTGGGAAGAGAGAGCAAAACACTTGCTGTGAATACTGATATCAACCAAAGCAACCCACTTGTTGGTTTGTTGTTTTGGTTTTTTTGGTTTGTTTTTTTTGTTTCTATCTCCAGTCTTTCAAGGAGTGTGAAGTCCAGAGCCTGTGTGAAGACCAGGAGCTGCAGAGCTGGAGAAAGACTGCCATGAATGTTATAGCACACACTGTCTCTCGCACGCACGCACGCACACCCCCACGAGCAAGCCCGTGCGCGCGCACTCTCGCACCCCACTCCCCAAGTGTCCCACGCCTAGTGTCCCATCCTGTGAAGTTCCACGGTGCCACCCGGAGTGGCCGGGTCCCCTCGGCCTCCAGAGCCAGCCCCACCCCGCGGCTCGGCCCGGGCCGGCACCGTCTGTATGTTCTTGGTCACACAGTAGTTGCATCGTAAGTTAACAAAGGTAACTCATTAACAGCATTGATCGGGCTGTGCATGTAGTGACTGGAGGGCATAATTAGCCTTTCACCATGGTTAATAAGTGTTGCACACATTCATATAAACCGGTATATGAAATATATATTCTTTTTGGTTTTATCTTAATTTCTTGGTTTGTTTATTGCTTTACTAAGGTTTCCATCCTTTCCCCCTTCCCCTGCACCTGTGCCCCTCTCCCCAAAAACAAAGGAATCAGTAACATAACATAAAGATACTTGAAAATGATGTTAAAATGTTGTGCTTGAAGGGAACTGTTATTCCTGATGTTCTTCTACATCTTTGATTCTTACTCAGTGTTGTATGCCTAGTGCGTATCCCGGTAGGCTTTGTCTAGTGCATTTTAGCCTCAGAACCTGATCCTGTGTAATGCTGTTATTAAGCTGTGTTGTTGCTTACTGTGAAGGCAGAAATTTTTGCTCCCTTTATTTTTATTACGTAGCTATGAACTAATTGAACTGTGCTGTACTGCGGCCTTCATACTTTTTTCCTGTTCTTTCTTTGGTTTTTTTTTCTTTCTTTTTTGCATTGAGGTTGCAGCCACCAAGTACATTGTTGAATCAAATCGAAATAAAAACACACACACACAGACACAAAAAAAAAATTGCAAAAAAAAAATAACAGGCATATGAAATATTTTTGGGGGAAAGCAAAAGTTTAAGACCTTTTTAAAAAAAAATAGGACTTTTTTAATAATGCCTCTGTCTAGCATGCAAATGAGAATGCATTGATATTGTGAGTATTTGTGATATACGTATTAATAAATGGAACCATTACAGATTTCTAGCTGCTTCTGTCTCATTCTTTAGTTATAAGAAAACTCTTTTTTTGGGAGGGGGAAAGTGAATATGAAACACCCGGGCACAGCTTGGCGTGACATGTCTTTATCTGTTTTTTAACAACTAATTTGCTTGTAAAGAGAAGTGTTACTACCCTGAGAAAAGGAAAAAAAAAAAAAAAAAGTGAAAGAGCTGGAATTGTTTCAAAACTCCTTCTACAGCTGGTTTCACCACGTGAGTAGTACCCTCTGCTTTGCAAGTTTTCTTCTTGTAATTGTTAAAAATCTGCAGTGTTTAGTTATCCCATCCTTAGTGCTGTGAGTGATTTTGGCATTAAGCATTTCTCTCTTGATTTTGGTGAGAAAGGAGAGAAGAGAGCTTTGGGGTTGAGGGGTAGGCTCATGAAAAGCAGGCAGTTATCACTTGAACAAGTGAAATGTCACAGATGTGACAGAAAACCCATGGAAGTCTAAACCTGGGAATTTTGGGGCAAGTCCTTAGCTTGGCAGTGTGGACAGAGAGGGAGACTTGCGAAGTCCTGGAGCCTTCTGGTTGTGGGAGCTGTGCAGCTGCTGGAGTCCCAGTCCTTCCTCTGTCTGTCTGTCCGTCCATCAGTGCCACTGTGAGCCCTGCCTGGGGGGCTGCCCTGCCTGGTGCCTCCAGCATCAGATCCTGGTGAACCTTTGGGTGGTGCTGGCGTGGGCAGTGCACTCCCACCTGCAGCTCTGGAAGGTTCACAGCCACACGGGCAGAAACCTCCAGCATGGCTTAAAAACCCCAGAAGCATTTTCTTTAGCTTTTTTCAGAGAGCCCTTCCAGAGCAGGAAAGAGAAAAAGAGCTTTACAAATAGAGGAGGAATCTGGTCCCCAAATTTAAATCCGCCCTCAATGAAACATCTGCCATGAGGGAGCCAGACATCTTTAGATGTGGAGATGCCAATACAGGTCCTGCATCTGTGCTGGGCAGCCAAGCAGGACGGTGCTGGGGATAAAGCCACTGGGCGGGTCACAGCACTCCCGTTTGCAGTCTCTTCTGAGGGCTTCAGAGCAGCCACAGCCGCTCGCTGGTTGCTGGGGCTACGCCGTGCTGGAGCGATGCCCTTCTCCTGCAGGCACAGGATGTTCACAGAGCGATGTTTTTCCACACCAGAAAGAACTGGCCCACCAGCTGCCCCAGTTTCCCTCCTCCATTCACTGCCGGGCAGGTCTCCCCTTGCCCCTCGGAGGGGAGGGAGGTGGGTGAGGCTGCCCTGCCTCCTTCAGGAGTCACCAGTGACCTTCCGGAGCACAAAAGCACCAGCCTCTCCTTGGTTTTCTTTCCTTTTTTTTTTTTTTTTTTTTTTTTTCCTTTTCATTTTCCTGAAAGAAAGAGCTGTTTGTGCCAAGAGCTGTTCCTTTTGAAGATGCTGATGTTGGGTGACAGGTCAGCAGGCCCCCAAACGTGCCTGTCCCCATTCAGGAAGGCTGAGCACAGCTCAGCTTTTAAGGCGTAAGCGCTGAATTAAATCCATTCAGCAAAGCCCTTCAGTACGTGGTCGATTGTTTCTCCCAGCGCAGCACCACTCCTGCTTTATGGGGTAGGTGTGTTAATTGGGCTCTTGGCAGCTTCCCTGAAGAGGATCCGGCTGCTGGAGGAACTGCCAGGGGCTTCCCTGGCGATATCCCCCTGGCTCGGGCTGGGACCACCCAGGCTGCGCTGCCTGGCACCGCGGCATCCCACCGGCTGCCCGGGTGGAGCTGGAGCATGCCCGCCCTCCCTTCCCTTCCTCCCTCCGGGAGGGAGAACTGGGGCTCTGGCTGGTGTAGGAAACACAGCCGGAGCTGCAGAGAGCGGCTCGGTGTCAGCCGGGCACGAACGCGCGGGATGTTCCTGCCCCCGGTCCCGGAGGTGTTTGCCCGAGGGTCCCTCTGCTCCCTCCGCTGGGAACTGAAGGAGCAGCAGAGGAATCGGGGCTGCTGCTGGGCTGGGCTGGCTCTGGCTGCTCGTCCCTGCCTGAGCAAATTGTGTTCTGTGCAGTCGGTGAGCCAGCTGGGCCAAGGAGGGTGGGCAGGTGTGGCAGTGAGAGCAGATGATGGGGCAGCCAGATAAGCCCCGGGGGGTGGGAGGAATGGCTGGGGGTTGAGGAGAGTGGGACATTATAAAATCATTTAGGGTGAGAAACATCTCTAAAATCAGTCCAGCTGTTACCCCAGCACTGCCAAACACACCACAAAATCATGACAACAGATGAAGCAGGGCTCTGGGAGGAGGAGGAAGGAGCAGCACCTTGCTTTGGTCCCAGTGAACTGCCAGCTTGGTCTGGCTGCAAGGTGGACCAGCAGCCTTAGCTGATGTGTGTGCTGTCCTGAGCTGCCTCCCAGGGCTGGCTTCTGCTGAGAGCACAGCCCTGAGCCCTGCTGAGAGGACAGCATGTTGCTGTGAAGGTGATTTTTCACTGTGGCTGCTCTTGGAGGCCTTGCTGCTGCTGCCATCCTTGGGCAAGCATTGCTGCAGGAGAGACTGCCTTTGGTACAGGACTTCAGGCTGCTGCTCCTTGGAGGATTCAGTGCAGCCCCTAGGATGATTTTGTCTTCTGTGATTCTTCCCTTGATTTCAATGGCTTATTAATATTGAAGATAATTTTAAAGCTAATTTAATGCCAGCCAGCCCCTTGCATAAAACACCTGGCATCCCACTGGAGGGGAAGGATTGATCAGAATGTCAGACTTCCACCAGGGCTGAGTGAGGCCTGCTTCACAATCAACCTGTATCACAAAAATAAAGATCCTCCTAAAGATCCTGTATCCAAAAATAAAAATTTGACATAGAAATGACACTTCTCTATTTTGTAAGAAAAAGTGTTTTGCCCTCCAAATGTGTAAAGTATGGTCAGCTTTTTGCAAGCTGTTTCTGCCAGCTTGGCCTGGTTTTTAAGAAAAAAGCTGTTGCTTTTGCCTTTTTCTTGTCACTGCACCTGTTCCTGTTGCAACCAGTGACTTTATCAAAAGTCATTTCAGTTTTGTCCAGTGACTGGAGGTATTTGGTGTGTGCAGCAAGCAGTGCTGAGGCAGCAAGTCCTCAAGCTCTGGAGTCTGTTCTGCTCCCTGGTAGCTGCAGTGGGGTTATTTTTGGTGTCTGGAGCTGTCTGTAGGTGGCACCGAGGACTTATTTTAGATTGTGGTCCTCCTGTGTGATCAATAACTGGGGAGTGTAGATTACAGACCCAAAATATCCAGGCCAGGTTGGATGGGGCCCTGTGCAGCCTCATCCAAGGAGGGGATGGAACAAGATGATGTTTAAGGTTCTTTCCTGTCACTGACATGTTTAATGAAAAATCTATTCCTTAGGATTTTCCCTCCTGAGAAGCTGAGAGGCCTCAGGAACAAAATGCAAACAATTGTTATCTGCTGCTATGGAATGCAGCAGGTGGATCTGTGATTGGTCTCATCTGGTTGTTTCTAATTAATGGACAACCACAGTCCAGCTGTCCAGACTGGCTTGGTCAGAGACAAACCTTTGTTATTCATTCCTTTTCTATTCTTAGCAAATCTTCTGATGAAATCCTTTCTTCTATTCTTTTAGTATAGTTATATAATATATCTCATAAAATAATAAATCAAGCCTTCTGAAACATGGAGTCAAGATTCTCGTCTCTTCCCTCATCCTAAGACCCCTGTGAACACCGTCACACTTTCCAATCCAAACCATTCTGTAATTCTGGTGCACTGTGCAAAAGTGCAACTCCAAACATTCCCAAAGCAACTACTAAATCACCTGAATGCTATTTTTTATTCACCATACTTGGCCAAACTTGCAGAAGCAGGAGATTCCAGGCAACCCCTGGAAGGATTTCCAGAATGCTTTCAGAAAGTGCCAAATCTGGCCCTCTCAAAACCTCTCAGGGCACTGAAAAAAGTCATTTCTGAAAGGTCTATCTGTTCTTTAAATGAATATGGCTCAACCAAGTTAAAAAACAATAATTTTTAAAAACTGTGATTTCCAGGGGGAAAGAGAGTTTTCTGGCTTGCATATGGAGGGTATGGTTTGTGTGCTTTATCTTTTTTAGTAGGGAATAAGAAAGTATGATGTGAGAGAAGACTGATGCCCTGTAAAACTGCTGGGGTGGCACAGGAGAAGGAAAAAGAGGAAAAAAAAACTTCTCCAATCAAAGGGGTTGGAATTGGGAAGTAGCTCAATCTGATGGTGATTCTGACAGTAGCTTCAAGGTCAGAAGGCTCAGCAGCTCTGCTCTGCAGCCACGGGGTCTGAGGTCTGCTCTGGAGGGGACTGTTGCCTGCCAGGACACCTCTTACATCCCCTGGGTGGTGAGAGCAGCCTTCTGTGGGAGTCTGTAGGTGTCAGACAGCTAGAAACTACTGCAGTGCACATCCAGGGAAATTCACAGCCAGCATCAGCCCATGGCACCTCCAGAGGCTTTGCAGGAGCCTTTGGACCCTGGTGCTTTCCTACTCTGCCTCCCCCAGGCTGGCTGCACTTCTTTGGGGTTTGCTTTTAATGGAGTGTTTGTAAGTCATTGCTTCCCCAATAGAACTGAAAGGACTTGGACAGTGCTTGTGTTGATTTTTTTGGGTATCTTCAGCCCTGTAGTTATCTGTAAATAAAAGCAAACAAATTATTATTCTGGAATTTTCTTCATCTTGGAGTGCAGTGTGACCCAAAGATCAGGTGAATGAGTCTTCCTCCCAAGGAATGGGTACACTGGCCCATGGGATGTTGCTGTGTGCCACTCCTTTTGCCCTCGTGCAGTCCTGATGCTGGCAGCACCAGGGATTGTCTTGTTCCTGCAGGGAAGGTGGAATTCAGCTCTGGAGGGAACTGCCTGAGCCTTGTGCATTCCCTCTGCTCTGCCAGAGCAGAATTCTCCAAGGCCTGCCAGAATCAATGCTGTGCCTTGGGGGAGGGCAGAAAACAGGTCTCCACCTGCTTGATGGAAACAGCAAGGTGAAAGAGCCAGAAAATCCTGGCCAGCACCAGAGCAGGCTCCAGCACTGAACTGAGCATGGGCTGGCATGGTCCACTGCTCTTTGTGATGGTGGGGTTCCTCCCCATGCTCATCTGGATAACCTAGCTGTTCCCAGCTCCTCTGGACTATGCATTAAGCATTACAATATGAGAGGGAAATCAAACACAATCAAAATTATCTCTATGAGACCCATTCCATAAAATAGTTATTGGCAATTAGAACAGATTCTTTTATAAAGAAGTAATTAGTCCTCCTGCCCTGAGCATTAATGAATGCTTTTCATTGCACCCCAAGGGGTAGTCAACCTGATAATAATCCACTTCAACACAAATGTTGTTATAAAACAACATTGTTTGACAACAGTGGCAGCAGGACAGTCACAAACAGGAGGCAAGCCCGCTCCACTGAGCACTGAAGCTGGTTGCACAAAAATGAAAGATCATTAATAATTTGCTTGGATTGGTGCTGTAGACTTGTCTTCTTACCTGTGAAGGAGATGAAGCAACAGATACCAAAAGCAGGGTCTCATTTCCCGGGGTCAGAGCTGAGAAAGCCAATGGAGATGGAGCAGTGCTGGCCACAACCTTCTGGTGGCGGTGCCTGCAGAGCCTGGCAGGGTGGAACAGGACCCACCTGTGTGGTGGTCGGGAGGTGGTGATCTCATGGTCTGGAGGTGGTGATTTCATGGTCTGGAGGTGGTGATTTGGTGGTCTGGAGGGTTTTGGCAGCCAAATGGCAGAGGGTGGTGTGCCCCTGCAGTATCCACTGCTGAGCTCTTTGGTGCCACAGGTGATGAACACCTGGTGACTGCGCCCCTTCCCCTGCTCCTGTTTGATTGTTGGCATTTTCTAGTGAGGTGTGTGTTAGTGCAGATGCAAAAATCACATTGGCTTCTCAATTCAGTGGCTTTCCTGCTCTGAGCACCCATCACAGACACCTGGTTCTGCTCGGGGTGGTGAGCGCAGCACAGGCAGGGCTCTCAATCAGAAGAAAGCCCTCACAGAGTGAAGAGATGAACCAAACCCTGCTCTGGGAACATCCTTGCTGCTCCCCTCTGATCCCTCTGCAGCCCTTGGGTCTGGTGGGAACCCCAGCAGCCACTGCTGACCAGGGACTGCTGGCACAGCCAGGCTGTAAAAGCACCCCTGGTACATTTACAAACCTCAGGTGAACAGCTGAATCCTCCCCTCCAAGCTGGGCTGTCAAACTGGGAAGAAGTGGTCCAGGATGATGCTGGGGAGCTCAGCCCCAGGGCTTTTCCCTGTGGAAAGACAGTGTGTAATGAGAGGTCTAATTAAGGAGGCCAACAGCACATTTGCATGCTGATGGAAAAAACTTCTCTGCCCACACCTCCCTCTGCTATTGCACACTTATTTTCTGGGGAGCCCACAGCAAAAAGATGCCTCGAGCCTCTCCTCCTTTCCAGCTCTCCCTGTGCTCTCATGGGAAGCAATGAGCACTCCTCATCCCCACCCTGCAGTGGGGATGAGGAGTGCTTGGAGACAGTGCCACAGCCCCTGGGACAACGTGGGACACTGGAGTCAGAGGTGACACTGGAGCCAGGGGTGACACTGGAGCCAGCAGTGACAGTGGAGTCAGGGATGACACTGAAGTCAGGGGTCACAGTGGAGTCAGGGATGACACTGGAACCAGGGGTGGCAGTGGAGTCAAAGGGGTGACACTGGAGCCAGGGGTGACACTGTTGCCAGGGGTGGCAGCCAGCTCTGGAGCCAGCCCAGGCTGTCACTGGTACCTTTGCCAAGCTCCTCTGTGGGGGGGCACATCGTGACTGCTGCTCCCACCCCGTGCAGAGAGAGGAGCCCCCCCCCCGGTGAGCAGGAATTGTGAGGACTGCTCATCTTGGAGCTGCCTGCAGGCATGGAGGGATCAGAGCACATCTCCCTGGATATGTCAGGGGAATTCAGTCATGCCAAGGAGCTAAGGCTGTATGTGTGAGGGTAGGAACTCGACAATCCTTGTGGGTCCCTTCCAGCTTGGAATATTCCATGGAAAAAAAAAACTTATTAGGCAGTGTGGAGGCTGCTGGGATCAGGGCAATGAGCACAGAGCTGCGTTAGGCTTGCTTTAGGCAATCTCGATTTTGGCATTTCACAGATTATGGGTGCCTAGTTTCACAGCTGTAAGCTTCTTTGAGCACACATTTGTTTTGATGTAATTACTTCACTTCAAAAACAAAGTACATGGGGGAAAATATTTTTTTCATGTGGAGCCATAACCATCCTCTGAGGCACCCTTAGCAGGGCTGCAGTCCCTGCATCAGCCCTTCAGGGCCTGTCTCACCAGCTCTTTATGGGGTGGGACATGGGACTGCTCAGCTCCTGGCCCAAAGGAAAAGCTGCCTGGGCTGTGGAATCAAGGGGATTAAGGGAATGCTCCCACAGAGCATGGGGCTCCCTGGGGAGGCTGATTTCCATGCTGTGTCATGATTTTAGTATAAAGAGAAGAAAAGGTCCCTCACTTTAATACTCACTAGAGTTTTATTCTCTGTTATTGCTGGAAAGGTTGGCAGACCTCTAGGGAAAGCTTTACAAGGGGGAAAACTGATTTTTTCCAATGTAGAAGTTTCCAGAAATTCACCAAGCTTCAATTAGCTTTGAAACATGAACTAGGAATCACTTAACTGCTACATTTAAAGTGTCAGTGGTCAAAGATTACATTTTTTGGTAATAGAGTGATATTTTAAATTAATGCAACTGTATTTGCAGTTTTCACTTTTCAGAGATTTGTGCCTTTTTTGGGTTGTTTTTTCATTTTTTTCAACAAATAAAAGAGATGAAGACTTGACTTGACGTTACTAGAGAACCAAGGAAGCCCAGGGCCAGGTCTCCTGTGGATTCATACAGCACTGGGGTCCATATTTTCCCTCACCCATTTTCCTGCAATACCAGGAAGGGAAATTTTGCAGAAATAGTGGAAGCTTGAAAAAGGAAATTATCCTTTAATGCCATCACAGCAGCAGTGCCAAGAATTACCAACTGCTTGTATCTGCAGCCAGGATAGGTCAGACTCTGAGACATAAAGGCTGCTACAAGCTCAAAACCAGGGGGAGTTACAGGGTGGGTGTGTTTGGTGTCACTGGGAGCTGTGACCTGCTACACAGGGGCACTTACTGGAATGGGAGATGCTCAGCAACCCTGCCCCACAAACTCCCATTCATACAGCACCTAAGGAGCCCATCCCACAGCAAAAGCAAAGCCTGGGTGGCTGTGACCCACAGGCTGCACTGACCAGCCCCTGGGCCAGGGCTCTCAGCCCCTGGCAGCCTGCAGGGGAATCCTTGTCCTGCCCAGGATGCTGCCACGCTCCTGGGCTCACACATCCAGCACCTCCTTTTCCCCCTGGTTCCCTGTCTTTGCTGGGCTTTGGGAGGACAGCTGTGCACAGCAGCAGGTCAAGAGCAAAGGCTGACATGGAAAAGAGCAAAGAAGGACATGGAGATTTGTTCTTTTATTTGCATTTTATCCTGCATTGGAGGCTGCATATAGCTGCCTCTCTGTCCTGGCTTCAGCTGAAATAGAGTTGATTTTCTCTACAGTAGTTGGCACATGTCTGTGCTCTGGATTTAGGATGAGAATAATATGGATAACACACTGCTGTTTTAACTTTTTGTTAAGTAGTGCTTATACTAAGTCAAGGATTTTGTACTGTGTATGCCTTGTCTTTCTTGGGTTTTCTCTCTCACTCTGCCTTTCCTTTTAATTAAAATTATTATTGATAGCAGTATAATTTTATTTTTTTTTAATATTTAACTTTGTTTTAATTATTAATCCATCTTCACCCACAGTTAAGTTTTGCTTTTCTTTCCTGATTCTTCACTCCATCCCCCTGGGGTTGGTGGATGAGTGAGTGAGTGAGTGAGTGAGTGAGTGAATGGTTGGTTGGGACTCAATTGCCAGCTGGGTAAAACCATTACACTATCCCAGGAGGGTTTCAAATGCTGGACACCCTGCACAGTCAGGAGGCAAATACTGCTTGGGGGACAAATGAGCTGTTGTGCTTGTCACTGACTTTTCTCCAAACTGGAAAATCTATGACTGTGACTGTGGGAGGCCTATGGCTCCTCAGCCTTCCTAATTCTCTCTTGCCAACCACTGTCTTGTATTTGAAAATAATTAGACTATTTTTTAATAAGTAGGATACATTTTCAAGGCCATGCTAGTCCTCTGCTTGTGGTCAAACAAGCCGTGCTGTGTGCACAGGTGCCCAAAAAAGCCACAGCAAACTCTGTCATCTCTCTGGGGAAAAAAAAAAAAGCTGCTTTTAAGACATAGATTGCAACAAGACACTACATGGACTGGGGCTCTGAGCAACCTCCTTTAGTTTGAAATGTCCCTGCTCATTGCAGGGGGCTGAGATGATCTTTATGGTCCCTTCCAACCCAAACCATTCTGTGACTGCAGTTCTATAATTCCATGATTCCTTCTGCCTGAAGAAGGGCATATTTAGGAGGTGAAACAGGAGGCCTTTCCATCCCTAGAGCCTCATTTATCTCATGATGGGCTGCATCCCTCCAAAGGGTGGCTGTGCAAGGGCAGGTGCAATACCCACATCACAACTCTGATGCTCTCCCCAGCACCAACACACCAGGAGGCAGCTGATAAATGGCCAGGGAGGGCTCATAACTCCCCCCTTGTGTGGGAAACCAGGAAATTCTTCTGGCTGCCCTGGAGGGCTCGAGACCCTGTTAGGGGGCTCAGAGACCTTGGCACAGAGCCCAAGACCCCTCTGCCTTTGACTTAACCCTTGGAAAAAACAACTACTAACCTCTATATGAAGGATTGCAAGAAATTAAATTTTAGGTAGAATGATAGTGAATTTACTACAGGGTGAAAAATATTTTTGGGGGGTTTTTAGAATGGGGGTTCAGGGGGCAAGATGGAGGAATCTGGGCGTGTCCTGCCTTTCTCCTTCTTCTTCTTCTTGGCCTCCATCTTCTGCTATGATGTTGGCACTTTTAGATTGGTTTAGAGTAGAAGCTCACTGTCTAACATAGGTGATGGGTATTGGGAAGTAATTGTAAACATTGTTTATGTAGTTTTTAGTATAAAGACATAACACCGCCCCGGGGGCAGGCAGAGTGCCTCAGACTGTCTTGCTGAGCAGACCTCGGCTGGACAGGGGAAAAACTTTTATAGATAAGGAACAATAAACAACCTTGAGAAGGAGAAATGAAGAGCTCTGACTCCTTCTTTGAGTGCTGGGCTGGGAAAAGAGACTTTTTAACGTATCTCAGGGTCACTCTGAGCAGCAGAGATTCCAAGACTCTTACAGCAGTGTTGATCCCCTCCCTGGCTGGTGGAGAGCACAGTTTCACCTGGTGGTGTTATGGGGTCCCAGCACACAAAAGACACTGGAAATTCATTCCTTCTGCAGCACATCCACTGAAATGCCAGGGGTGCACATAGGGACTGGCCAGGCTTTTCTGCCATGCTGCAGTCAGCCCAATCCACCTGGCTAAACCTGAGTCATGCTGGGGAGGACACAGCCCAGAGGCCAAGCTGCCAAGGTCTATAAGAGCTGCATTTCCCAGTTCTAGAAATCCAGTCCCATGTTGGTACTGACAGTGCAATTTTCAGCACTGCATTCCAGGACCAAGCTTTTTGTAATCTCTCCACCAATGAATGTTTTCAACTTTTTGATTTCTTGAGAAAGGTGTGTGTCTCTGCCACCTGGGGAAGGTACTGGTGAGGCTGCACATCTCTGCATCTAAGACACAGTCTCAAGACAGCTCAACAACCCATGGCTGATTGATTTAAATAATAAAATGAATATATTAGTGGCAGCCTAATGAAATGGCCAGTATCATCTTGAAAGTGGAAGATGGGCATGATACACCAGCCCTTCATGTGAACCATACCTTCTTTGTTTTATGCAGGTTATTGAGCAGATCCAATGAAAAACCCTATAAACACTTTCTAGTTTATCAATGTTCATTATTTTTACCAATTACCCTTCAGAGTAAGAATATGATCAGATAAACCACGCTTAGGTGATAGTTCATATACTGAGTATTTTCTATAGTGTAAGCATGTGGTGGCACTCACATCTGTGTATGTGTAAAAAAGACAGCTATTATGCCATTTATCATCATCATCATTATCATCATCATCATTGTATAATATACCTGTATAACTTATACTCTGATTGAAATTGAATACATTTTTTGCCTTATGGGAAGGAAGAGAATGTGGCAAGGGAAGGACAAGTTAAAAGTGTCTGGGTGTTTTTAAAGCTGATCTCTGAGACACAGCTCTCTAGGGCAGCAGAGATTGGGTAGGTCACTACAGTGGTGCCAAGCATGGCTGTACCAGACACTTTGTTTGAGATATCCCCCCCCCAAAACAGTCCTCTGCTAATTCTGGACTGTAAAGAAGGTCAGGGCTGAGTTTCACAAGCTCAGGGTTGTTGCACCCTTGGATGTCACCATGGATCCACAATCCCACAGTGCAATCTAACATTGCACCTCCTGCATACCCACGCAGGAGATCGAGAGGTCACATTTCAGGTCTGCAAGCTGTGACAGTGTCCCTTTCAGGCCTATTGCAATGACACCTGTTACACCACCTCTCCTCGCTCCCACTTAATGCATTGTGGCACTGGCGGTGCTGTTGCAATGACAGCTGACAGATTCCCTGCCTTTGAGATCCGCTCCTGTCGCGTTGCGGGCGCTCGCTAATCGGATAATTCTGTTGTTCTGGTGGCGCTCGTGTTCGTCTGTGCTAAATGACAAGCAGGAGCTTGTGTTCTGCTTCCTGCCACTTCCCTTTCAAGCTTCACAGTTGTAGTTGCCATTTCACCTTGTGCGTGAATCCAAGTTGTTCTCGCCTCTTTGCGAGGCGGCGGCGGCTCCATCCGGGGGAAGGGAGCGCTGGCATCCCCGGCAGCCCCAGCAGCCCGTCCGGGGGAAGGGAGCTCTGGCATCCCCGGCAGCCCCAGCAGCCCGTCCGGGGGAAGGGAGCTCTGGCATCCCCGGCAGCCCCAGCAGCCCCAGCAGCCCGTCCGGGGGAAGGGAGCTCTGACATCCCCGGCAGCCTCAGCAGCCCGTCCGGGGGAAGGGAGCTCTGACATCCCCGGCAGCCTCAGCAGCCCGTCCGGGGGAAGGGAGCGCTGGCATCCCCGGCAGCCCCGGCAGCCCGTCCGGGGGAAGGGAGCGCTGGCATCCCCGGCAGCCCCGGCAGCCCTTCCCAGGGGCAGCTCGGACATCGACGGCAAACAAACGGCAGTCCCCTGAAACTGGTCCCAGTTTGGTTTCTGCTAATTGATCTGGCAGCTCCACCAGGGAAAACAAGTTATGCTGGATATCAATTATTTGTGGGTCCGCTCCCTTCACCTCAGCAGCGCTTTTAGTCAGGGTCCATGGGATAAATGAAGGAAGAGAGGATCCCTGTCTCTCCAGCAGTGGCTGTTCCTGTAAATCAGCTCTTACTAATGAGTCCAGGTATAAATGAGGTACTGCTGAAATGCACAATTAGGCACACTGATCCTCAGGGGAACTTGGTACGAAGATTTCTGCACCAAACCCACAAGGTTAAAAAATATTTCTCTTTATGTAGTTAGGATCATGGGTGCAAAACTGAGGATGTGGATATTTGTTGTACAGATATTCTTCTGTTAAACAAGTTTGTTCACTAGCACCTGAAGCCCAGAGCAGCTCCAGCCTCCCCCAGGCAGGGCTCTGCCCCTCACACCACATAGTCAGGGCTTGTTCAGGGCTCTTGTGGCAGGGCCTGAACTTTCACGCAGCTCAGGTGCTTGGGAGAAGACTGTCTAATCAAGAAAGGGTGCAATTATTAGATTGCCTTTGTGCATGGGATCAGAGCAACGAATATAGAACTTAATAACACAATTCTCCACCTTGGCACAGTTAACAGATTTCTCATTTAGTGCAAGTTGGAAGAGCCCCTGAAGGGCAAGGCTCAGTCTCTGCCTAGAGCAGAAGATCCCTGGGTTATATCCAGGGAAGTGTTAAGCCCAGCAGCAATTCTGAGCCATGTATCTCCTCGTGGGTCACTGTGGGCCACCAGCTGACTTTGGTAGTGCTTTGAACAGGGGTCTGGGAAGCAGCTCCAAAATACACCCAGCCTAGGGCACAGTGCTGTTGGAGGGCTGTGTGCTGTATGAATTCACTTTGTTTACTTTAGAAATCTTACTACAGATCAGCCACCGAGTGTAAAAGATTAAATACAGGGAACATGGAAACATGCCATGAAAAATAAATCAGATAAAGGCCTGCTTCTTGGTAAGAAAATGGGAAAGAGCACAGTCAGTGTCACTTTTTGTTAGTTTTAGCAGTGGGAATTGAGAGCTGAGAGTGACGGTAAGAAGGGAAGAACATTACCTCAGAAATGATACATTGTACATAAATGATCTACCAAAGATCAATGTTCTGCATAAGAAGTCAGAGATTTTTAAAAATCCTACATATTTAAAACAGACTTGAAAGAAATAATTAGCCTTGTTAGTCTGGCATATTAAAGAAACCCCACAACTTCAAACTGATCAGCTCTTGACACATTTTGTTTAGCATCCCTCAGGCATGCAGAATGTCTCCGGTTGGGCTATGGAAAATAAAGATACATGGCAGCCTCTGCGTGGGTGCAGAGATCACACTGGGCAAAGCAGAAATGAAGGAACACATCTGTAATGTGGTGTCTAGAAAGCATTAAAAAGCATGTGGCTGAAAACACCAGAGTAAAGAGGGAAAGTGCATAAAAAACCCAGGGGAAAGGGGTAATCCTTTCCTACAAAGAGTGATAACAAGACAGATTGGATGAATACTTTGTAGAGCTTCCAACCAGAAAGAATCACAAGAAGCTCAAAGCAGGAAAAACTGGGAGGTGAAGATTAAATGTGGAGGGTCTTTACAGGAAAGATAGGAGCAACTTCAAGCACAGTGAGAAGAACATCTGTTAACTTTTAAGGCTCTCACTTGTGAAAACATCTAGTGAGTGTCATAGCCTACCATGGCCAGGCAAGCAAGCTTGGGACCTCAAATTTCAGGAAATTCAGTATGGAGATTGAAACTGGCCATGCCAAACTTTCCAATGAGTGATATTCTAGATTAGGTGCCTGTCATTTAATCCACTAAAGCCAATGAACTTGACAAAGAAAAGCTGTAGGCTGTGAGATTGCATACACCTGAGCTTTAGGCCCCAGACCAAGAGGGTGCACATCACCAAAAGCTACAACAATAAAAAGCAAAAATTCTTCCCAGAAGCAAGGGGCCAACTGCATCCATAGGAAAGGCACAGGGCTGTTCACCAGAAACAAAAGGGCATGCCATGGAAAAGATGAGCCCAGTTCTTGTCAGCACCTGCAATGTTTCACAAACCTGAGATTAAGGGATTAAAAGAAGCATTGCAGATGATCAGTGTAGATGGCACAGCTTGTAACATGTGAAATGAGAGAAAGCCCTGTAACAGTGTGCTGGTTTGGGCTGGGGTAGGGTCAATTTCTTCACAGTGGCTGGTATGGGGCAGTGGTTTTGATTTGCTGAGAGCAGTGTTTATAATATAGAGGTGTTTTTGTCATTGCTGAGCAGCCTTTGCACAGCATCAAGGCCTTTTCTGCCTCTGTACTGACACGCTGGCACAGGGGCTGCAGGTGCATGTGACACTGGGAGGAGACACAGCAGGGACAGCTGACCTCAAGTGACCAGAGGGATGTCCTATACCATATGGTGTCATGATCAGCCTACAGAGCTGAGGAAGAAGGAAGGGGGGGGTGTTTGAAGTGATGTTGTTTGTCTCCCCAAGTCACTGTCACATGTGATGGAGCTCTGCTGTCCGGGGGATGGCTGAACACCTGCCCACCCATGGGAAGTGGTGCATGAATTCCTTGGTTTGCTTTGCTGGCACAGGAGGCTTTTGCTATTAAACTGTCTGTATCTCAATCCATGATTGAATCCAGATTGAATCCATGAATCTGATCCTCAGATTCTCTCCCCCATCCCACTGGTGGGGGGTGAGTGAGAAGCTGCCTGGGGCTCATTTGTCAGTTTGGGTTAAGCCATTGGAAACACAGAGGAGAGAAGGGGCACAGGAGAGGTACCAGGTCTTGCTTCAACCCTTTGGCAAGATCACGGACAGCAGGACGAAACCAGATTCTTCCATGAACCAGTTTTTTGCTAGAATTTTATCAGCCCCTGAAGGACCAAGGGACACTCCAAATGAGATCTCTGGCTGGGTGTGAAGGTGAAGACATCAGCCCTGGAGAGCTCACAGTCCTACTGCAAAGGACTTAAAGATTCCTATAGCTCGATGCAGTCCTGCTGGAGGCTCCAGCATGCACAACAGGCACAACAGCTGAGGCTGTCTTGAAATAACCTTCCGGAGAGCTGTGAGAGCCAGAAACACTTCACTGCCTTATTGTAGGCACAAGGGAGTCCTCAGGAATGAAAGCACCCATTGATGATGTGCCATGCCTGGGCAAGCAGTGATCAGAATCCCAAATCAAGCAGGACATTGAGGCAGCCAAGAAGATGCAACCCAAACCTCAGCAGAGCCAGATGTCAATCACAGACGATTTAATTGTGCCTGGAGAAACCAGCCACAAAGGCAGTAAAGCCTGCTGATTATAAGCAACAGTGAGCAAGCTGACAATGAAAGGGGTAAACAGGGAAATTCAAAAATTGCAAAGGAGGTTGAAGTAGGTCACACCCAGCCACACAACTCAAACCACTTGCTAAAGAAAGTGCACGGCCCAGATAGAGAGGAATCACAGCTAGAGCAGTGGACATGGTCCTTTCCAACCTTACCCATTGTGTGATTCTGAGACAGCAAGGACCTGAAGCATTTACAAGCATCATCAGTATTCCTCCTCCTTCACCCTCCTACCACCACAATCAGGCTCAAGCTACCGGGCAAAATGCAGCTGTGAATAAATAATAGGACTTTGCCAAGCTGTGTCAATGACTACAAAATGTTCCATGGTCTGTGGTTCCCACCTTCACAAGTGTCTCTTTCATTAGCATGGCCATATTTTCGCTCTTAAACTATAATCCATCAAACAGTGTGACATCTGTTGATGTGCAGCACAGACTTAACATGCTTGGTGAAGCTGAGAGGATGATCAAGTGCCTCTGCCTTTGGAAAGCTGCTAATCTGAAAAAAAATGAAAAAGAACTGGATGTCCACAGGGAGAACTAAAGAGAGGAGAGGTGGTGTGTCACCCAAAAAATACAGGCTCGAGTACTTGTAGCCTGTAGTGGACTTGAGGCACAGCAAGACTGGGAACCAGTTTGGGAAGATGTGCCAAGCCATGTAGGTCACTGTACATTCTTTTGATGGCCATGCCCTCACTCTGTGGCATCCTAATACAAATTGCACCCAAATCACTACATTACAGAAAAGGAAAAGACAGGGAGTAGCACCTTGGCAGGTAACCACGAGTGCCTTTGTTAGCAGGTTGAAAGTCTGGATGAAAAATTATGTCAATTCAAAAGAGCAGCCAGCATTCCACCTGGTAATTGCCAGTGAGTTCAGCTTGATGAGATACAAATGATTTGGAGAAAGCAGAAGCCTCCCCTGTGAACATGATGTGCTGTAGCTCCAGCAAAAAGGGGAGAGCAGGGAAAGAAATGCAGCCAAAGAGGAAATACTGTAACAGCAACAAATCCTCCAAGTGCAGGATGGTGTAACTGATCCCCCCACACGAACATTCAGTCATTTAGGGAATACTCATGAAAAGTGTGGGCACAGTATTTCCCACGATGCTGAAAAGGAAGGAGTGGAAGGGGGAGTGTGGGAAAGCACTTCACAGTGACTCTGCTCACTGACATTGAACTGGAGAGAAAATAGCCTGGAAGTTCCGGGGTGGGCAGGGAGAAGGACTTCTGTTTCTGCCCTGAAAGACAGCCAGGTGGGGGCTCCTCACCCTGAGGCAGCTGACTGAGGGGCTCACATCAGGCTGTGGAACCCCTCCTGATGCTGCTCCTCACGGATCCCGAGTGTCCCAGCACTGCTCAGCCCGAAAACCCCAGCAATGCTCCAAATAAATCATTCCTATCTGAGGCATAGGAGATCTGTGGAGTCACACAAACAGTTTACAGACTTTTAATGTCAGGCTGTGACCACACGTTACCCACAGCTTTTTTAAGTCCAATCTGCTGGGATTTTATCACAGCCGGAATATCACTGTCCTTTCCAACTACCAAAATCTGACTTCTGAAAAGGCCTCCATCTGTCTCCCATATTACTTTAATTTACTAAGTTGTGCCATATCCCCATCTGGCTATTGGCTGGAATTTTGTTTTGTTTTGTCCCTGTGAGTTATTCAAGGAGACACAGAGCTGGCTGAGTACATTAGATCATTATATGCCTCTTAAAGTAGTTGTTGGATTTATTTGAATAGGGATTAGCAAGATTAAGAATGTTTTCTTTAAATTACTATAGTAGCCTACAATTTTCAAATGGTAATTTTGTCCATTATATTGATTTGTATTTAAAGGACTTTGATGTTTTTTATTACAGTACAAAGAAGGCAGTTAAGCAATGCTCCTGTGAAAACCAACAGTTTTAGAATTTTGTTCAAGACTGAAATAACAGATGCACAAATCCCATTAAAATTCGATGGAAATTGACCTCACACCTCTGTAAATTGCTTGAAAAGCTCATTTATAGAACTTCCAGAAGTAGCTTTATACAGAATTGGAGTTTCCTACCAAACATTCTTCATACAACTTCACATATTGTTATTTTGGAGGGAAAAATAATCAAAGAGCATTCCTGACACAGTATTACTGACATGGAAAAGTGTGACATCTGTTGTTCAGCCCTTCTGAAAAGTGCTTCAGTCCTTTTCTTATCTGCCTTTGTCTCTCTGAAGTGTTGGGCCTCAGTTTAGCTATCTCTGCTGATTGCATCAACAAGGTAGAGAAGGATGCCTCAGTGCAGTTTATCCTTTTATTATCTCAATTCCACCCTCAGCCACAACCATTTCATGATAAAAAAAAAAAAAAAGCCAAAAAAAAAAAAAAAAAAACCTGAGATTCTATAACTCTAAGGAGCTTTAAAGGAGCCATCCAAGATCCCTTGTCAGAGGGGAGCATTTGGATGGAGTGCTGGTTACTTACTCAGGATCCCATCCCGTTGATCCATCAGCTCCATCAGAGCTGGTGTAGCACCAGCACCTGGTGCAGGCTGTACCTGGGGCTGCTCCAGCATCTCCTGGCTGTTCTTGTGTCCCACTCAGGGGGAGATGGATTTGATTTATGCCACTAACTTGCATTCAAATGACCCCAAGGAAAGCCAAAGGTTTGTGTTGTAATAAGACATGAAATAAAATTACATGGATGCTGGAACTTCTAAGGTAAAAAAGAAGGGAAGTGTATTCCTGACTTGGATATATATAGAATTTGAAAAGTGACTTTGAATTGGAGGATGAAATTGCCACCTCTCCAATGACACTGGTTAAATTAACAGTTTATCAATTTTCTCCTCTTTTAGGAAAGAATGCAAAAACAATCATTATTTACATAAAAGTGCATGACAAACTCCATTACAAAAATGTAAACATCAGAAGGCTTAGAAGAACTTAGAAGGGCAACAGGTGTGCCCCTCCTTTCTCCTTCTAAAGGTCATTGAGGTTTGATGGGTTTCAAGGTTTTCTACAAACCCACGACCCTTTGCTGCTTATGCCCATCTGCTGAACTTCAGCTGTGCCTGGCATCGACCCTCTGGCACAGTTTGGGTCACTGGCCAAACACTGGCTGTGTGCAGCCCCCTCCCACCCTCACTGGCACACAGGGAATACTTAAGCTGAGCTGTCAGAAAAGAATGCCTAAGTATTTGCTGCCCATCTCCTGCCCAAAGTTCTGTGCAAAAAACATGTTTTTATTTTATTCTCCTTTCTGGAGAGATCAAGATGGAGGGAAATGAAGTGCTTAGAAACCCTTTTCTTTCCCAATCATGCTCTGTCTGTCCAAATTATTTAGTCATTCTCTCTGCACCCTCACTGGGAGAAAAAGAGCAACAACAACAACAAAAATAACAATAATAATAATACCTTAATTAAATACTGTAAAGATTAATTAATAAGTGTTATATTAGCCTTTTTGCATGTTTTCTAAATGGCACAATCATAGTCTCTGTGCTGATAGCAGGCAAGATCAGCCTCCCCTCAATGTGTAACTACCATCTATTTTAGAATCTGTAAAGTATAAAGTATTCAGTAATTTTTCCTCTCTGTCTCTTTGTATGCATATCCTAATACATGCAGAGACTCCACAGCTCACATTTTTGTAAGAATACAAGCAAATATCCTGCCCCAAAAGTTAAACTGAACCACAGCTCAGCAGCAATCCTTTCAAAAGCTTTTCAATGGCCTGTTCTCTGCCTTTGAACACATCTTTGGCATTCAAGTCCTCAGAAGAGAGGCATTTACTCAGTTTGGATCTGAGGCATTATCTGGTGTGTGCTCTGGATGTTTTAGGATCTGTGAGATCGCACATCACTGCACATCTCATAAAATCAACATTGCTGTGCTCCTGTACTCACAGCACAACTCTGATCCAAACCCAGATCCTTGTGTTGACAGGAGATTGGCTTTGGGCTGTCTCACCTACAGTGCTGCTCACAGTTTGCCCAGCCTAGCAAAAAAAACATTGAATAAGACATCTCCTATCTAAGTCCTGTCTTGCTTGCTTTAATATGAAAGAAACCTTGACATTTATGAACAAGCAGGAATCTATCTGAATGCCTCTGCTTAAAATTTCCTCTCCTTCCACTGATGTGCAGTGTGCTGCAATCCATGTGATTGCCTTTGCCTATCTAAGAAGGGACTGGGCTATAGCAACACTGCAAAAAATGCAATGAATTTTGAGAGAATTACTCTGAAAATAAGCTGAAAACCACTTCGAGATGTAAGCTATTACATAAAATCAGCTGTTATTTTTATAACTTTATTAGTCATGATTGTTGATAATGATGGAAATGCTTGCCAGGCTTAGAAAAGGTCATCCTTTCTGCAGCAATAGAATCCCTTTGTACAGGCTGAAGCCTTTATCCCTCCAACTCTGTGTTGGATAATTTGAGTTTGCAAAGGGAAACAGACTAATTCAAGCCATTTGTTGATTTTGAGTCCAGGTAACCTCAACAGTTTTCAAACTTGCCACCCAATTTAACCAAATTGACAGAGGGGCAATGATGTCTAAGACAGACACTTCCTGTGGGTTGCATGAAAGCAGAAAGGTGGATGGAAAAGACCTTACTAATATTCCCAGCAGAGGGAGAGGTACAGTGTGGGCATGACTGCTATTAGACAGTACAAATTCCTCTTAGGTGCTCAGCTTTCAGCCATGGATCTGCAGAAAACCAGGTCTCTCTGGATCTTGTCTTCAAACCCCTCTTTGTTATTCTCTCTTGATAGCAAACCCAATAACCTCCTAGGTAAAGATTTGAATTGTAGATGACAACACAGCCTGTGCTAGCATGTGAAATGAAACTTTGGTATTATTCATAGCTCACCAAGCCTACAGGGTGTGGCATGGCTTTACCTGAAACCTGCCAAGTTTTCTTTGTGGTGGCACAGCTGTTGCCCTGTTTTGCTGTGCAGCAGGAGAGGTATTTTGAAAACAGCTCATTAGTTTATTATTGTTGTCTTCACCCTTTCTGACTGTCCCAGTCTCCAGCTTAACTCAGTCTCCTTTTGCTTTGCCTATTCATTATCTGCTTTTTAAGCTGCTTGGCACACTTATGTGCTTGTCCTTTACCCAAGCAAAGCCAATTCCTCCCTACGACAATTTCTTAGGCCTGCAAAGATGTTTGTGTGGATCCAACTGGTGAAGGAAATTTTACAAAAACTGAAATTATTTCTAAAATTTCTCTGGAAACTAGTTGCCAACAACTGAAAAAAAAAGATTTTTTTCTTCTTTAAAGCAATGGTATTCAAAGTCCAAACCTGTCCCTGTTAAATTCAGTTCATGAAGCATGAGACCTTTTAGTTCTCCATGCAGGGAACTGATAGTGAGGCCGCCAAACTCACTTATCTATGCCCTCTCTATTTCAGAGGTGACTAGAATTTGTTGAGATTGAACCTAAAACGAAAAGGTTCAGTAAATATTAATTTGTACTTTATGGGAAATTAGGTTGGATTTGCATCTCAGGCATTTTTTCATATCTAGTTATAGTCTTAAAAATGTCAGAGCCTCAAAGTTTGTAGACACAGCACTCTCTAAATGAACAGGGGAGAATTATTTCAGAGAGTAAATCAGAAATTCCTACACATGAGTAAGCCCTGTGTGTCTGGACCAAAAGTCTTAGTACAGTGCTCCCATGCTTCCAGTCAACCAGCTATAATTCTTGTGACCCCAGGGCTCCCCAGTAAACTGCCTGCACATCCTTTAGGGATGTCCTATATTCACTGAAATTTTTGACCCAGTAATTTAGAAGAATGAGTTAATGTGAGAAAATAGCGACCTACTCGTGGACAGTTTCCAGGTGAGAGGGAGGGTCCACAAAGCTGATTGGATCCATTACTCAGTGTCACTGCAATGGATTCACCTTGCTCCCAAGCCTTCCCTTGTGAACTGTGTCCCTTACAGCTCAAAACAGCCTCATTTGCCAAAAAAGTTGAGCAGTGGCAAAGCTGCTGCAGAGGCTTTGGTTCTGTCACACGGGAACAGATCCAACCCTAAATCAGGAGATCCCAATGACACCAAATATCCACTTTTAGGCCACAGCAAATCAGTGAGGGAAGGGTTTTCCCTGCTCACAGGCAGCTCAAGTGGCCACCAGTGATTTATTCCCTTCCCACTGCCACCGACCTCACGAAACACCCACCGCTTCTTCCAGGCACGGCTATGCAGCTATGGCAGCACATGAAATATTGATGTAATTTAATGCTGAAAAAAGCCCCCAAACAACCCAAGCTGAATTCCGGTAATTCCAGCTGGGCCGTAAAGCCGGGTTTCCGTGCGATGCCGGGCTCCTGCAATCCGGACGAGCGGCACTAGATGGCAAAGCAGCGCCAGGTTTGTCAGCCGTGGGTCCGGTGCCGTGGGCACCTGGCGGAGCAGGGGCTGCGCATCCCCCCCTACCCTTCTGCCTGCCCTGCCTCCCTCCTTCAAACAGCGGCAGAGATCGCCCCAAAGATCGGATGCTGCTCATAAACTCCGGAGGTGAGGGGACTCTAAGGATGTAGACGTGGCTGGGTTTTTTTATTGCTCTTCTGGCAGTAGTGGCTTCCTCGATATCCCATGCAGGACAAGCAGTCCTCGCTCCAAAAGGGATCACATGGCAACTGAGTGGCAAAACTTGTCTCATCCTCTAATTGAACAAAAAGAGATTTACCCTTAATAGTCCCAAGTGGGAGCACATCTTCCTTCAATCTCATGTCAGTCTGTGCTTTGGGTGTTTAACTCTGTAAGGGAAGCTACCACCTATGCACTTAAGGTGTGAAGTATTTTTATTAGGAGCCTGTTCTCCCTTTTCCCTTGTGTGCAGATAATACCTATTTATGCTAAAAGGAGTTACAGAGGGAAAGGTGGAATCCTCCGGATCCTCAGTTTTTGATCAAATAACAAAAATGTTTTAGATCTAAGTGAAAAAAAAATTCTCTGGGCAGGCCAGTAAATCCCTCTCAATTTTTTGTAAGGGAGTGTCATGGTTTAATCACTCTCTTAACAGGGAGTTAAGGTCATGTCAATAAACTCATCCTCACAACTGCAACACCTCAAATTATACCATTTAAGGGTTACCTCTATTCTTCCACCATATCTACATGTTAGACTCCAAGGATCAACATAAGTTGGAGATTGCAACATTTACAGTTTCATCAGAGGGGATATCCAAACTTCTCTGTCCTTTCAATGCTGGGGAACACAGGCTTGGTGGCAGGAACGTTCCTGCTCTCTCTGCCAGCTGCAGGAGAGTGCATAAGGCTCTGGATGCTAATGGGCATGATGCCACCCTGTTGGAGGTGTCCTATGCATGGTACCCTTCTTGGGAGCAGCTGAGCCCCTGCTGCTGAAACATGATGTTCAAAACAGAGCTTCCACTCAGAAGGTTTTGCAGAAGCTTTGAGCTTTGTCCCTCCCTTTAATTTTTCTCTCCATCCTTGCAATATTCAGTCCTTCCCCCTCTCTCTTGCCTTCTATGAGCTGCTGCTGACAGACCCAAAATGAGCTAGGGATCTCAGAATACTCTTCTTTATTTGACAGTGCTCTACCAAGTCCCAACTTTGCACTTGGGGATTAAAAGGCAGCAGTGAGCCTAAGCAGGCAGTGCGCACACACTGGCAGAAAGGCATCTGCTCATCTGAAGGGCTGAAAGAAGTCAAGATACTTGCCAAATCCAGATTATTTCTACCTTCAGGATAGGACAAGACTAACATGAAAAAAATCCTGCTTTCTGCTGGTGGGGGCTTTTAGTAAGGTGTATCATGCTCATTCTTGGCTATTTAAATAACACTGCCTCACTCTGTATAAACCAACTTACAATATGAATGAAAAAAAGCTATGGATCGTGAAGCAAGTGGGAATGGATAATCAATTTTTATCACTAATATTGTGGCTATGACCAATAATTCTGAATGAGTTATGGAAGTCTTTGCTATGAGCAGATGTGTCTCCTTTCAAAGCAGTCTCTTTCTGGTACAGCCTTAAGAACAGAAAAAGTGTTGATTTAAACATTAAAACTAAACAAACCTGTATTTTCATTGTCCACTATATTTCTTCTTAAAAGGTAGGAATATGAAATTCTCAGAGGTGGGCTGGCTGGGGGTGACACAACAACAGTGGATTACAAAAGCTTTCAGCTTTAGAAACATGGGTTCAAATCAAGCTTAAGTGACAGGCAAAATGGGGCTATTGATTTCCTTCTAGTCCCATTTGGCTACAGCAAAAACTGGGCACAACAGTGTCTTAACACTGAAAGGGATGGCATCAGCCAAAAGATAAAGCTTCTGTGGGAGAACATTTGTGGTGTTATTTATAGCAACTGAGATTACTGGACCACTTGAGGTTACTAGAGCTGAAAGCCATCAGAGTAAACTCACAACCCCCGATTCTGTAAGGTGGGCTTGCTTTCTAAGTTTGGCTGTGTCTTCTGGCAACCCTGTGCCCAAAGCCCCCTTCCAGTTACATGGTAGAACAGATATGATCCATGTGTGCCCATGTGTGCAGGTCAGGCTTGCATCAGGCCTGTCAAAGAAAATGGTTCACACTGAGTCAAAAATCCTCTGCTGGCCAGATACCAACCTTCCAGGCAAGTGATAAAGTCTTCTGATTTTCCTTCCTGCCCATGCACGCGTGCTGCAAGAAAGCCCCAGCATGTCCTTGAAGCAAATGTGGTGGCCAAGGCTGTGTCTCCTTGGTGACAACACATAAGGAGCCAGGCCTTGCCTTGACTGAGACTAGTCACAAGTAGAGCTGAAACTGGGGTGGACTCACAGCTCCATCAGGACCCTGTACAATCAGGCCTTAGGGATCCTCCTTCAAAAGCTCCCAGCAGGCACCACCAGGACTTGGTCTTTAAACACCTGGATGGTCTTTGGGTATGTCAGTCAGGTCCAAGGGGCTCAGGAATGAGCACAGGAAGCTCTGTGTAAACACCTGTGATCAACACCTGAATGTCTGGCCCTAAGTGACTGACTCAGGACCATTGAAAGAGCCAGGGCTAAGATGCAGGAGTTTCTTGCTCCTATATTGCTCTTCTACCTTTCTGAATTAGGTGCACCTCTCCTGCTGCTATTTAATGACACAGCAGGGCCCGGTTGAAGGTAATGTGGCTGCCCTCTCCATTTCCTTACATCGGGGGATTTGTGTCAGAAGTTCAGCATTGCCAAATGTCATTTTGAATGATTTTGTAGTTCTAGGTCAATAAACTGCTTACCATCATAGGGGAACTGAACCATGAATTACTCCAGTTGCTACAGTGCATTTTCTTTTAGCCATATACATAGAATGTCCAGTTCGGGATGATTCACAATAGCCCTACATTTTCTGATTCACATTTTTATTTAAATATAATTTTCTTTCTTTTGTTTCTCAATGGGCATGCTGTGTCATTATATCTCAAGGGCCACCAAGACGAGAATATCTCAAGACCTCATGGCTGCAAAGCTCTACTCTTGATGCAGAGAAGAAAATATGAGAGAATAGTGAAATAGAAGGGCAGAGAGCAAGAACATTCTCTGTGTGCTTTTTTTTTTGTTGTTGTTGTTGTTGTTAAATTAAAGGAATAAACATCATATTAATTTAAAGTCTCTTTGTAGTGACCTCTCTTCAACATTATCTGAAGATTATGTTCATTTCTTATTTTGTGAGGCTCCACTTCAGAGGAGGAATGGAATGAAAACCCCTCCTAACCCGGGAAGAACCAGGATGAGAATAAAATATTTGCTGGTGATACTATCTCCAGTGTAGTAGGGAGCAGTAGTATGTGGTATGCACCTTCCCACACATGTAACAAGGGTGGATTCACAACCTTCTGAAAATTATTTAAAACACATGCAATGTTATGTTTTATACTCATATACAGTTTCCTTGATGCTGTGATGTGATGGCAAAGATCCCTTTTGGTGCCTTAGACTGCTGAACGCTGCATGTTTCCCCTCTCAACCCACCATTTCCTCCAGCTGGAGGCAAAGAACACAGTTTATGATATTTTTTTTTTACTTTCCTAGGTGCGAGCCAGGCACAAGGGCCATGATTTACTTTCCCTTGGAAGCTGAAGAGCAGCCAGCTTTTGTTGGGAATCCTGCTCAGCCCTTCACCCCCCAGCAGGGATGGGAAGTGTGGCAGCTCGTCTGCCCACTGCCATTCCTTCCTGCAGGCACCACGTTATATATCCCTCACAAGCCCAACCACAGCTTTCAGAAACATCCAATAAATCAACAGTTAAAAGGGAAGAGTAGACATGGGGAGCAGGTGCTTATTATGTGTGCATCTCTGGAGAAGAATAACCCACAGTGTATTTCCATGCCCATTTGAAATGGAATACGACCATGACCCTGCAAGTGGCTCTGCTTGAATTGTTCCTGGCATGATGTTTTACTCCTAATATTTTCATTGTCTGCCTCCATCAGTTTTACCTCCCACTGTAGCATTAATTTTGTATGTGAATATGGAGGCTGTGCTTTAAATAATACAGCATATGCTTTTTATTTGCCATGTAGAATAATATTTTTTTGGCTGATTTATGTTCCACCTGGACAAAATTATATTTTATGAAGGGTTTATTTCATTTGTTCCCACATCCCCAAATAGAGGGGGGAGAGGGAGGGAAGGAAGAGAAATCTTGTAAACCACCAATAATGATGGACACAAAAATCTGCTTTGAAATACAAATTTACTGCAAAAACAGATTCTCTCCAGCCATGTAAATGAAAAAATGCTGTTGTAATAATTTTAAGGCTTCAAATGCATATTACTACTGGAGAGAGTAACCTTCAGTCTCTTGTGTCATCCCTTACACAATGCTGGAAGTATGGGGAAATTCACTGACAGCTATAAGCTATTCCAGTAGAACAAAATTACACATATGGCTACAGCATGGATTTAATTTAGCTCTTTTCAGAACTTCATCAAAGCCAGGACAAAACCCTGTGGTCATTCAGTTCAGAGATTTGCCCCAGATCTTCATAGGCTAAGCTGCCAAATCTACCTTATTTCCAGTTTTCACAAGGACTGTGGAAAAACATTTTACTTGCCATTGAAACAAATTCATTTCAAACAGATAATCTGAGTTTCAATTAAAAAGTTATATATGATGTACCTTGTGTTTTACAACCCTGAAAAATTGGCAGTATTTTTATGTTAATCTATCACCTACAGAAATATGTACTGTGAATAGATATATTAAAAAAAAAGAAAGTTATATGCAGTCCCTAGCACAACTTTGTTCTGATTTTGACTTCCAGTTTTTGGCGCTTTTTGTAGAGCAACTAAATATTAATCCTACAAATTCATAATAGTCACAGCATTCGGGAAGCTCTGGTACTATTTTTGGTTGTAATAGTCCTCTTTAACCACACAGCATCCTCCAGCCAAAACCACACTATAATAGGAGTGCTTATAATAAGGACACACAACGCCTCCATGTCAGCTCTGAACTACAGAGCCAGGAAAAGTAGGATATTCTTTCAGAGCAGCTTCTCTCAATACTGAATGTAAGATGAAGAGATAGGACTTTCACAGGAAAATTCTGCTGCTTCTAGTCCCACCCTCTAAGTCCCCATCAGACTGCAGAAATCCAAGCTGATATCTTCCCCCTGGCATTTTCGGGCAGCAAGCAGATTTGTTCCTAGGCCGGCCCCCTCCTCTCCTCAGACAGCTGTCCTCCAGCCCCTCGTCCTGCCATGTCCCCACTTCTGGCTCCACCAGAAACCCTCAGTGACAGTGGCCACCTTTGTTCTGCTCCCTCTCGAGAAGAATTCATGCGGCAAACCAGGGGCTGGAAGTCAGCGGCTGCTTTACAACGAGGAATTACCATTTCTAGGACAGTATGAACGCCTATTGTATTTGTTTCACCACCTGGGCATCTCTGGGCCTTTCAAACAGAACCAGAGCTGCGGTTTTTCCTCCAGCCCGGCGGGATGAAGGGGCAGCTCCTGCGGGAGCGGACGGGAAGGAGCGGCAGTCTCAGCAAAGCGCAGTAGATGGAGCCGGAGAGGCGCGGCAGAGCCCGCGCGTCACCTGAGGATACCTGCGAGATTTCCCCCTCAGCTAAAGCAGGTTAGAAAATGTGCAATTTAGATTTATCAGTTCAGGAGGGAGATTCAGATAAAAACAGTTGAGCTGGTGAGATTATTAAATGCAGAGCCCCATGCTGAGACGATGCTCACCTTACTGATGAAGGGGAAACAGGGCACCGGCGCCCCCTCAGCTGCACCCAGGCGGTCCCACGGGAAGGAGGGGGAACCTCGCGAACAGAGACCTTCCTCCACCCAGGAACATCGCCTGGGACCTTGAGGTGGCACCCTTGGGATGCAGCATGAATGGTGCCGGTTTGGGTCAGAGTGGGAAGCACAGATGGGTATTTCCTGCTGTCAGCCCCTGCGTATCAGCCTGGTAATGTCACACAAAGGTGGTCTGGTGTATTTAATTTTATCAGGCAGAAGAACTCTGATATATGCTGCACTCAGTTCAGCACTCCCGTGCAGATTTACTCGGCGCTTTAGCATGCGTGCTGCCTCGCTGACAGAGATTAAAGGCTCTCCTCAGAGCCCCAGGTATTACGCTCAAACGTATAAATCAGGGCTTAATATATAATATTTGTCCATAAAAATATATCACAGTGGCATTCGTTTGACTATCTGCATATTAAATACCATTACAGAAAAGTCCTGAGCTTATTGAGGATTACTTTGCTACACCAGTAAAGTCTCCTGCCATCCTAAACAGGTTTCTTTCCTGCCAGAGCGTGGCCGAGAAGCAGAGAGGAAGGGGCAGATGCTGCTGTCACTGTTCATGACCCCAGGCATGTCCCAGGCACGCAGAGCTGTGCCAGGAACACTCTCCCAGGCAGGCCCTGGACTCGGGCTCGCCGGCACTGGCCAGGCAGGGCAGGGATCACAGTGGAGATGACACCGCAAACCTCTAAAGGAGAAAATTGCATGATGTATCACCAGTCACGAGCACCCGCCAGAGAGCTGTTTAGAGTGAGATTACAGTCTCAGAGGAGACTCTCATGCCTCTTGGTCACAGGGTTACTAAGACGATGCAGTTGCAACTTGTATGCGGGAGGTAGGAAGGATTTAAGCAATGGCCAGAAAGAAAGGCTGGATCAAACCTCCATAAACCATGCTCAGATTAACCCAGATTCCTGAGTCCCCAGCTTTGAGGGACTTGAAATCAGCCAAATTGGATCCTTTTCCTTGAACAGAAGACAAAAAACTGTGAGGGAGATGATAAAGTTTATACTTGGCCCACAAGTTTATGAGCAGCATTTTAGAATGAACAGAAACAAAGCTCCCCAAAATAGGAGTTTGTGCAGTGGAGAGGTCTCGATCCTGCTCATGCCAGTTCCATATTAGCACAGCTATATGGATTTCTCTGTGTTTGCTGCTGACTTACAGAGACACAAGGGAGAAAAAATCAGATCCAGTTGCAATCTTCTCCCCTTCATCCTCTTCATATTCAAGCTCTTTTTTTTTTTCCTTCTAAATTCCTATTATTAACACAGAAGAAAAAAAAAAAAAGAATCCCTGGGATCCCTGGTGCATCCTTGGAGTGGCTGCAGCCTCATCATGGATGACTAGACAACCGCCACTGTGCCACATAATGAGGAGCACACATGCTGCACCGGGAGATACTAATGAGGGAGCTACAGCCCCCTTAGCCCTCTCCAGTAAATCCGTGTCTGCAAGCCATGTTTTATTTATCAGGCTTATTATGGCAGCACTAAGGAGCCATTTGAAAAGGGCTGCTGCTGTCCTGGGCACTGCACACTGCAGTGCCTGCTCAGACCAGCTTCCAGGAAGATGGATAGGGCTGGCAAGAGATAGGGGAGAGGGATGCTATGCACACACCAGGCAAACAGTCTGTGGCAGCATTAATCCCACTGGCTCCTTTAAGGAGGGAGAGGATTCAGCCTGTTTCGACCTCTTAGTGCTAGCTAGATGATCCCAGGCCCTGCAAGTAACTGCCAAACAGATTGAAGCTGTGCGTGTAATGATTTCCAGGAAAGCTGAGGAAGCAAGGATTTGACAGACCTGGAGAGACCCGGGTGCAAACTGCAGCCAGGCAACTCAGAGGGGCTTCACAGGAGCTCAGCTGCCTGAGACAGCTGCCTACCTGCCCAGCAGTGTTCCCTGATCTCACTGCCAGCAGATCTCCTCTTCACTGTGCACTGCTGCTCTGTGCCAGGATGTGAGGACACAGAGCTCTCGTGCTGCTCCTGGCAGCGTGTGGTCTCGTGCAATGTGCCAGAGGGAAAGGGGATTTACCATCACCGCTGCCTCCTCCCAACATCCTCCTGACCCCTCTGCACATCCTCACAGAGGCTTCTGTGCACTTTGGAGAATCACTCCACTTGCAGAGGATCAACAGAGAGAGGCGTAAAAGGCAGCTAAGTGAAAGATAGGAGAGAGATGAGTAAATCTTTGCAAAACTCACACTGCAGGTCTCAGCAGGGCTCAGACAAATTGGTCTGCATTCCTTTAATATATTAGATTTCTACTTACCCTGTTCATTAGCATGTTAAGCTACAAGGGCTGATTATATGAACCTCATGGAGAGGCATCAATTAAGATGATAAATTTACATACATTCCTTCTGGATGAGAAATGATGGGTTTCCCCAGTTCAGTGTTTGGTACAACTGGACTTGCTTCCAGAAAGAGAAAGAAGTGTTAAATGCGTGCATCTGTACTGCTCCCCAAAATGATGGGAGCACTTCACGAGTTTGAGCAAAACTGTATGTCAAATACGAATGGAAGGAAACAACTCGCAGTTTCCAAGGCTGAACTCTAATCTGCCGTGTCACATTGACAAGAGATTATGAAAGGAAGTGAAATTCCCAAGAGATGTTGCTCTTACAAGGCTGGCCCACATGGCACTCCCACCCTGAAGAATGCAACACTAAATATTTGCACGTTTATCACTTCTTGCCCATACAAGACCTCATCTTATTTTGCAAACATTGTGCAGCAAAATAACTTCATAGCCACCAAAGTGTAGCCATTTCTGGTCTGCAGCGTGCCAGTGGCACCTCTTCTGTGCCAGCACGTGTCTTGGGAAAACTGTGAACAAAGAGGGTTTGTTATCCTGTTGCCACTGAACAGAGAAATTAGATAGGCCTCACAAATGGTATGAAAACCCACTCAGGCTGACAGACTCATCTGTCTTTACTTGAAAAACACTGCACAGCTGCTAATGCTGCCAGAAGAGACAGGCCAGTAGCAGTTCTGTTCCTGTAGCCAACCTTTGTAGCACTAACCTCGGTGTTCCTGGGGCTAAAGACTGGTCTACAGCTAAGTCAAATAGTTAATGCCATTAATAGCTCAGTAACAGGAACAGCTAAATAGTAACAGCTATAGCTCATCCCTGATCTTCTTCAGGAAGAAGAAAGAAGGCTCTAGTCCAGAAAGGGCTGAATCATCCCTCATTAATTTCGGGGAAAACTAAAGGTTTTTAGCTAATATAGTAACTTTCATATGACTCCTGCTTACCTGAATAGCAGAACCATGTTTATTTGAGCAGAAAGGTGTTTTCACCTCCCACTGCTGGGCTTGTACATCAGGAGTGCTCCACCCAGCTGAGGGGCTGGATAAAGACTACTGTTGCTTGTTGCCTTATCCAGGACTGTGCTGGGCAAAGGTGCACATTTACACTTTCTTGAACTGCCAGATAGCAAACATGCAAACTTCCTCGTTGCTCAGGGCACGATAAGGGTTTTCCATCTGATTCCCCTTCCAGGGCCTGCACGGCCATGATAACCAGATCATTCTGGAGAGGACACATTTCAAAAAAATGCCACATGCATACAAAATTTTTTGCCTTAAATGGGATCATTTTTTTCTCAAGAGGAGTGGAAAAAGTGCCATTTCTTTTCCTCTCATGTGCACAGCCATGTCAATTACATACCACTGGAGTAAGGAATATGTGCTCCTTTATTTTGTTTGAACCAATGAGCAATCAAACCTACCCAGGCTTGTGTTCATGATGCACATTATATTTACCAGGGACATTTATGTCACAAATCATAAGAACATAAGAAAGGTAAAAAAAAATAAAAAGTCAATTCCCTTATGCTGTTAAGTTTGGCTTGAATATGATCTGTCTCAGCCTAACGGGTGAGGCACATGCCTTACTAAAATAAGGAAACATTTACAGCTGAAAGCAGAATGTGGCTATACCTCTTGGGAAACAAATTTTCTGCTCAGGCCCTAATTCATACAACATCATCAAACTGAAGAGTGACGTATTTCCCCCCTTTGCAGCTCCAAGCTGGGTTGTTTCTGCCAATTCTTCCTCCTCCCCAGCCAGTATGTTGTAACCTCAGGTAAAGACTTCAGTTTTAATTTGTTCAAATGTTTAATTTTTTTATTTGTAAAGTTGGACAATAAACCAATTCTCCTCGTTTCCAAAGATTTATTGCTTTTTCCAATTTATTGAACGTTTAGTGCAGGCTGTATTTCAATTAAAGGCAGCAAAACTGTTAATGGTCTATTAACGACACACTGCATCTATATAAAGATGCAAATATAAGTCGTGGCCAATTTTCTGGCCCGGTGAGATAATTTCTTCTTTTCCCCGGAGTGAATTATCTGCGAACAACTCATAATTTTATACCAGCCCGTATCTCTGGCTAAGGCCGTATCTCTGGCTACTGCTTAACGGCAAGTATCTGCAGCGCAGGAGCAATCCCTGGTTTGTCACCCAGGGAAGCGGCCTCCTGCCTTCGGGACGGGGACCGCAGGAGCTGTGGGGAGCAGGGCGGGCAGGCGCAGGGTGCCGGGCCCCTGTCAGGCCGGGCCGTCTGTACGTGGCATCCCCGGTGGCGCGGGAGCGGCGCCCCCGGCCCGCCCGGTGATGCGCCCGCCGTTACCATGGCAACCGCCCCCCCCCCCGCCCGCACGGCTCGGCCCCACGTGACCCGCGGCGGCGCTCGCGGCCAACCCGCCTGTTACCAGGGCGGGGGCGTTGGGGGGGGCGCTCTTGTTTCCGATTGGCTGTTGCCGGAGCTCGCTGATTGGTGGGGAAAGGACGGCGGCTTGCCGATTGGCTGGGCCCGGAGGTGAGGCTGTGGGGTGATGCCGGACGCCCCGCGCAGCGCCGGGACACAGACAAAGGCTGCCCAAAGGCTGCCCGGAGGCTGCTCGGGCTCCCCCCGCGCCCCCGGGCTGCCGCGGCCCGGGATAGCCTCGGGGGAGCCACGGCTCTTGGCGCGCTGCTGGGGAGGCGGCAACGCGAACCTGGCCGGGCGCCCACAGAACCCCGCGCCCTCCCCTCCCGGCCGCCCGCTCCGACTGGCGCTGGGGCACGCGGCGCGCGGAGGGGCGGAGTCGGTGTCACGCTCGCCGCGCGCCCGGCAGCCAATGGGCGGGCCGGGAGAACGCGGGCCGCACGCGGGGCCCGCGTGTCCCCCGGCACTGGCTGTCAGTCACCCGTCAGTCACTCGGCCCGCCCCGCTCCGGCGCGGCCCCGCCCGGCTGAGGGAGAGCGGGCCCGCAGCGCCGCTCAGTCACGGTGGCCCTCGCTGCGAGCCGTGCCCGGGGCGGCACCGGCGCTGCGGAGCGTTCTGCGGCAGCCGCTGCCTTGTCTCAGGGTTGGGGTGCGAGGGTGTCGCCGCCACACTGGAACGGCTCCCTGGCGGCCTCAGCCTCGCAGTTTCTGCCGCCAGCGCCAAGCCCGCGCGGCCCGACCCCCTCGGGATGCCCGCGGTGCGGGCTCTGCTCCCGGCGCCCTCCCCCGGTGGGGGGAAAGAGGCGGAGCTCGTGTGGCCGCCGCCCGCCGCCTTTATCTGGCGTGGCGGCGCGGGGGGTGGCACTGGGGAACACCTTGTTGTAAGATACGCGCTATAAATACGGCAGCGGGGATGGGAGTGCGGCCACGGGCGGCGGGAACAGCTTCGAACTACGGTGGGTGCCTTCCCCGCGGCACGGCGGCTGGGGACCGCTTGAATTGTAATTACCGGCGCGCTGTGGGGCTGCCATCACCTCGGCCACCCCCCGCACCCGGTTCCCGGGAGGAGTCGCGGGGGAAGTTCTGCGTTTTGGCTGGTTTTGTACGGAGGGGAGCGGCGGCAGCGAGCCCCGGCGGCTGCGGCAGGGCAGGCGGAGGAGCGGAGGGTGAGAGAAGGGACGGGGAGGGGAAGGCTGGAGGAAGGGCGCGGGGCTGGGGATAAAGAC
This sequence comes from Serinus canaria, assembly GCF_022539315.1. Classification (NCBI taxonomy): domain Eukaryota; kingdom Metazoa; phylum Chordata; class Aves; order Passeriformes; family Fringillidae; genus Serinus; species Serinus canaria. Next base: position 106,356,533 of record NC_066313.1, read on the forward strand.
GGCGGAGGAGGAGAAGGCGCTGGCGGGAGGGGACGGGAGGACGGGAAGGCGGGCTGAGGGAGGGAGGAGAAAGAAGGAGAGCAGCCTCTAACCCCGGCGCCACCGCCTCCCAGCAGGGCTCTGATCGCCAGCAGCCGCCGAGCCCAGCCCGCGACGGAGGGCGGCCGGTGCCCCTAGCGCGGAGGAGGAGGGGGAGGAAGAGGTCGCCGCCGGAGGAGCCCCGCGGTCCGGTCCGAGCCGCGTCGCTGAGCACGCCTGCCCCGCCGCCAGCATGATGCAGATCTGCGACTCGTACAGCCAGAAGTACTCCCTCTTCAACGCCATGAACCGTTTCATCGGCGCTGTCAACAACATGGACCAGACGGTGATGGTGCCGAGCCTGCTGCGCGACGTGCCGCTGCTGCTGGAGGAGCTGGACGCGGCGGGCGCCGTGTGCCCGCCCCGGGATGCCGCCCTGCCGTCCGGCGACCCCGGCGCCTACTTCTCCCGCAGGGACATGTACAGCCACTACATGCTGCTCAAGTCCATCCGCAACGACATCGAGTGGGGCGTGGTGCAGCCGCCGGCGGGCGAGGAGGCCACCCGCAAGAAGGACAAGCTGGGCGGCGGGCCCGCCGAGGAGGGCGAGGGGGAGGAGGACCTGGAGCAGCAGTTCCATTACCACCTCAGCGGACTCCACTCGGTTCTCTCCAAGCTCACCCGCAAGGCCAACGTCCTCACCAACAGATACAAGCAGGAGATCGGCGTCAGCAGCTGGGGGCAGTGAGCGCCGGGGTGAGCGGGGGAAGGGGCTCCGAGCCGGCGGGAGCGGCGCGTCCCCACCCGGCGCAGCCGCTGCTGCGGTAGCCGAGGGCAGCGCCCCGGGCCCGGGCTTCCCTGCGCGCTCCCAAGACTGCAGCAGGTTTTCTGCCAACGCACAAGAGAGAGAAAGAAATGTAAATTAATCAGTACTAGTTTATTAATTATTTTGACTCCCTCCGTGTTTTTTTCGTTGTACGGTCCGGGACGGGCAGTCGCTGTGCCCGCCCCGGCAGGGAGGCTGAAACCCGTGTGCTTACGAGGTGGTGGCATTGCTGGCCGATAAGGAGGCTCCACTCAAGCCGATGAACATAACGAAACTGGCACAAAATTGCTTCTGTCACCTCGGAGGGAAGCCAGTGAGCTACGGAACATCCCTCTGTTGTGGGAGAGATGGCGGGTCCTGTGGTTGTACATGTACTGGAGTTTATTTCAAACTTTTTTACTCAGATGTAGAGTATATTCTAAAATAAATGCAAATGTATTAACGAAGAGTGACCTAAACTTTTGGTATGATTTATCTTTCTTTAATTAAATGATATTTTTAACATCTGGAATTCTTCTTGTTTTTCTTCTGTGTCACATTCAGAGTTGCCTTACTAGATACAGAAATCTGTATGCAAGAGAGGGGATTTTGCGGCTTTGGTTTTTTTCCATCAAAACAATTAGGCAGTGATGATAACTTGGCGTATCTAAAATGTTTGAATCATATTAAACTTAACCATACATGGCCTGAATTTTAGTAAGCTGTTCCCAGCTGCACAGTGCAGTTGCTCTGTGTGAGTGTTGGATTGAAGGTCAGTGCCTCTTTAACAAAATCTGAGAAGATCGAGTCATGGTTACTCTGCAGGCAGCGATTCATGGCAGTTGGAGCAAAGCCTAGGAATGACTCTTGCTTTTTTCGGGAAGTATCTTAATGTACTGTAGGGAGCTCCTTTCTCTCCCTCCAAATAGATCTGGCAGACTTGCCTCCCTAGTCTCTCTGCATTTCTTTCCTCTAATCCTCCTTGGATACCAGGAGTTAATCAGTTTTATGTTATCCAGATTGTATTGATTTCTTTCTCTCTACTTTTTTTTCATTTTGAGAAGTGAAGTACCTCAGAATTGGGTGTCTATATTGTGTTAGAACATTAAGTTCTGATATTAAAGTGCACTTGCTGGTTGTGATACGATATACAGCAGAGAATAAATGTTTTATAAATATGTAAGTCCTTACATCATGTAAATTTTCTTCTCAGGCACTGAAATGCCAAGTTTGTAGACATACTGAAATATCACTTTGTATTACTGTTGTCAAATTTACGGCTTGTTTGGTAGTGTTGGTTTGGGGTTTTTCTTCTTCTAAAAATAGAAGAACTTTTCTCTAAACTTCAAGGATATTTTTGTTTAAATTCAGATATTCCTTAGCACTTTATTTTTCAGCCCAACTGTCTGGATGTTGTAGTAAAGCATGAGCGCTCCAGACATGGTACTAGTTGGCAGATGTTTGTGTAGTTAAAACACTTGGCCTAAATCTATGTTTAAAAATATATATTTTGGAAGGTTTTTCCCTTCTGGGGTAAAGAACAGCTTTGTAAGCCTGGATAATTTTTAGTTTGGCGATGCTTGTTCTTTTTGTAATGTTTTTAACTTCACTTCCCCTCCCCTCTTGGGAAGATGCCAGGAAAAAAAAGTCAGGAACAAGGCGAGGGATTACCCTGGTTTCCTAACATGTCAGCTTGCCAGTCTTTCCACAGCCGAACTAATGCAGTGCCCTGTGCTGGATGCTGAATTTCTGTTCTGAAGACAAGGTTGAGAGGGAAAACCTGTTCTGCTGTGTGGCTCCCTTCTGGCCCTGCACTGGATCAGCTGGAAACCACATTACAGCTCCTGCTGGGGAGCACCGGCGAAACCTCAGACAAAAGCAGCTCATGCAGTTTCACCCATGTGCCTTTTGATCTCCCAGTAGCTTTTCCTGGTATGGGTTTAGACAATATTGTTTAAATGTTGCACAAGAGACAATGTGATGCTGATTTAGACAGTGAGTAATGTCAGAAAAATAGTGTTACATTAGCACAGCACAGCCATGATTATGGCATCCATTCCCTTTGCATTCTGAAAAAAAGCACAAGAGAAAAGTTTTGGTGGAAGAGTAGCTGAAATCTTGTGCAGCAGAAGTGGCATTTCCTTACAGGTAAAACTTTGGGTAAGAGGAGAAGGAGGAGGATTCTGTGACTCAAGGGTTTGCCTTCCCTCTGTCTGTGACTAAGCTGCAGTTGCTGAAGTGCACGTGGCTCCCATGCGGGGCCCAGGCGCTGGGCTGGCAGCAGCCCTGGTAATCCCAACTCAGCCGTGCAAAACCTGCTGAGAGCCACACCAGCTGAAGAGGCTCCTGCCACCTCCCACCTGGGAGCTGCTTTAGAATTTCCCCTTCTCAAGGTCATGGGAGAGGATTGAGGCTCTTGGGATCAAGAAAGTGATATCTTAATGCAGGGGGAAGACAGCAACAGATAAAACCAGGAATGGCACTGCTACTGGCTGTTGTGTAAAACAACTTGGCCTAAAAGGTGGGGTGGTCAGGCAATTATGTAAATGCTGACTCCTGGCATTGCAGTAATCAAAGATGAGATTGCAGAGTCTTAATGCAGATTTTGTATGTTAGATGCTGAATTGGGAAAAATTTCCATCAGCAGCACTATATAAAACAATTAGGTTTATTATTAAGGAGTTATATTTCCTTTTGAAGGACTTGATCTCTTTAAGTCCCCCAACTGTTTACAGAATTCAGCAAACCTTTAGGCTGCTCTGATAAAGTAATTCTAGTACTTGTGTTAATGACAAATTACGTCAGTCTAATATAAAAAGTATCTTTATGATCTCAAATACTTTGAGAAGTGACTTAATTTCTTAGCCACACACAGGCAAAAAGACAACTTGTCAAACTACCCCAGCAGTGCTCAAAACGGGATATGCACTGTGAGAAGCAGTTGTCATTTGTAGCTCACTTAAATGAAATGGACTCCATATAGAGTAAGGCAGACATTAGAAGAACAGTAAGTAATGAGATTCAGAACTGTTTGCACTAACAAATTGGTTACAGCAGAAGTTATCTCACAGCCAAGGAGCCTCAAGGACATTGCTCATGGCATGCATCGGTTTATATATAAAGTGCAGTATCTGTCATTACAGCTCATGAGTAATCTCTTGTTTTTGTGTATACAAAAGAAGGACAAATGAAGGGAAAGCCATGCTTTTCTCTCTCTCTCTTTTTCTCTCAATAAAAATAAAGGGATGGGTGTGAGTTCCGTGGGAAGAAGAGCAAGAATCATGGGCTGGTCAGTGCTTGATGGAAGCAGATTAAGCTGAGTCAGGCTAGGCTGTCACCTTCCTACTTTCCCTCTGAAAGCTCTTCCTTGCAGAGGGCTCTAACTAGATCAAGATATTCATGTTTTGTGGTTTGTGTCCTCCCCCCTGCACAGGCTCTTGCACCAAGACAACATGAGTCATCAGCAGATTTGCTTTGCTGAAAGATGCACTGATGTTAGTGGTCAGAGGGAAGGTTGTGTTAGGATCTTATTATCATGTACTTAAACTCTGCACCCTCTTCTACCAGGAAACAAAAAAAGAAAGAAAGAAATAGGAAGCATCTTCTTCCTATGCCTTTGGATTTGGTACAGAGCTAATCTCTCTGCAGAAAAGTCTGCAGCAATTTTCCCTCACTGACTTCTTTTCCTGAAGTCTTGAGTATGGGAGGGGATTGAGTAGAAGTATTGCTTTTTATTATTCATACCTTTAAACTGTTAATGTTTTTGTTATTTATATCTAGGTAACAGTGTGTTAGGTACCATATTCCAAAGAGTTTAATGATCATAAAAACAGAATTGAATAGAAAGAGGTGTAGTTCCAACCCCTTGCCATGATACCTTCTGCCAACTCAGGTTGCTCAATGCCCATCCACTCTGGCCCTGAGCACTTCCAGGGATGGGACATCCCCAGCTTCTCTGGGCAACCTGTGCCAGTGCCTTGCCATGTTCACAGTAAAAACATTTCTTCCTAATATCTAATCTAAACCTATTTTCTTTCAGTTTGAACCCACTTCCCCCGGTCCTATCTGTACATGCCCATGTCGAAAGTCCCTCTGCAGCTTTCTTGTAGCCCTCTTTCCAGAAGGCTGCTCTAAGGCCTCCCTGGAGCCTTCCCTTCTGCAGGCTGAACAATCCCAATCCTCTCAGCCTGTCTTTTTAGGAGAGGTGCTGCAGCCCCTCTGATCATCACCCATCTGGTCTCCTCTGCACTCACTCCAGCAGGTCCACGTCCTTCCTGTGTTGGGGACCCCAGAGCTGGATGCAGCACTGCAGGTGGGGTCTCGTGAGAGCAGAGTAGAGGGGCAGAATCACCTCCCATGACCTGCATCTTGGGGTGCAGCCCAGGACACATTTGGCTTTCTGGGCTGTGAGCACAAATTGCTGGATCATGTCAAGCTTTTCATCAAACAACATCCTCAAGCTGTTTTCCTCAGGGCTGCTCTCAACCCATTCTCCATGCAGCTTGTGTCTGTCTGTGCTTGGGATTGCCCTGACCCACATGGAGCACCCTGTGCTTGACCTTGTTGAAATTCACAGGGTTCACACAGGCCCACCTCTCAACCTGCCCAGGTCCCTGTGCATGGCATCCCTTCCCTCCAGCGTGTGGGCCTCACCACACAGCCTGAGAGTGTCTCAATGCCTCTGTCCATGTCACCAGCAAGGATGTTAAACAGCACTGGTCCCAACACTGACACTCAAGGAGCACCTTTGGTCACTGCTCTGCACTTGACCACAAGTGCAACCAACCAGCCAATTCCTTATCAATGGAGTTGCCCACCCATCAAATCCATGTCTCTCCAGTTTAGAGACAAGGATGTTGTGTGGGACAGTGTCAAATGCTTTGCACAATTTCCTGCACACAACATCAGTTGCTTCCAAAGATCTTAAGTGATAGTGCACACAGGAGAAATAGTAGGGCACAATGGGTTATAACCTGCCACAAAATCTGAGGAAAGTGCAATCAAGGTGAGCATTGCAAAAGCATCTCCAGCTTTGCATGCATTTTTCTGTTATTTGTCATTGTCACCCCTAAACAAGCAGAAATACCTGAATGTGTTAGTACTAATGTTGCAATTATTTTTTCCCAGACCACAGACTTGCATGACAAGTTTAGGTCAAAATTAGTTTTAAGGAATGAAGCTATAAATGCCCTTCCAAGAGGAAATCTGTAAATAGGAGTGCAGTAATTGTATATATTTTTGTTGTTAGCTAACTGCCAGAATGAGCACTCTTTGTAAGAAGTAACATTTCTTCCTTGTGCAAATATCCTCATTTGACCCAGAGTAATAGAATGAGGAAAACACCTTCCAGTTCTTGTGCTTTTGAATTTTGTTCTGGAGGAATGGCACAGTAGAAGCTTAGAGAACTTACAGAGAAAGGCTCTGTTTTGTGAGTAACACAGGTGCCTCTGTGTTAAATCACAAAACAGTGAATGAGCTTGCCCCATATTTGTAAGGTCTTTCATAGTATCAGTTGTACCTTTTTATCATGCATATCTACATACATCTGATTCTAAAATGATTCTGTCTTTTTGTTCTGGCCTGTTTTATCTTAGCAACTTTGGGGTACAAACAGCAGGGTTAGTATCCCACAGGCTCAGACACCTTAGACACTTTAGCTGAGCCTTTTTAAGTGCATCTCACTTCCCCATCTGTATTTGAACTGAGAAGATGGGCAGAATGCCTAAAGCCATGACTCAGAGCACAGCACAGGAGCATGCCAGCCCCTTGTTTTGGGATTGCCTTTTGGTCACTGGTTTATGTGCTGGAGCAGGGAGACAGATGCAAGGTGAACCATTCCTTCAGGGATTTCCTACAGGTTGTACAAGGTTTGGAAGAGAGAATGGCAATGGGGAGTTTTCTCACCCTGTAACTATTATGTGTCCTTCCCAATTCCTTTTCCCCTCTCTCTGAGAATTTTCCTCTCTGAAATTCATAACAAACCAAGATTGTTTTGTCACCCAGACAGCTCTCAGTTTTGAACTGAACTGCAATACTAATAGCAGGAGTATTAAGTAATTTCATGATATTTTATTGTTTGAATTGTATAATTAAACCTGGCTTCTTTCTTAACGTGCTATTTTTCATGTGGAGGCACTTTTCTTTTTAAAATGTTTCAGTAGTGATGGCTGATCACCAATCCATACTTTGAGAAGTATGCTCTTTTGAAAGCAGAGCCAACAATGCAGAAAGCTGGTTTCTGTTGCCGATGTGTGCAGTGCTCATCTTTTGACGTGCCCTAATAATTGCCATTCCTATTAACTGTAGCATCACACACTGAGAGAAAAACACACCCTGTAGTGAGCCTGAACAGAGACAAGGGAAAGCAGGGGAGCTGGCAGATCATGGCCTTGGCGTTTCTGATACTGGCTTTTGTATTCAAGTTCAGTGTAATGCAAGAAAAAAAAAAAGCCTCATTTAAAGAAGCTGAGAAGTCTGGTTATAATGAAACAGGCAGTAGGCTTCTTTCAGCTTTTGTTGGTATTGGTATATGGTATTTTGCAAAGACTAAAATAATTCCTCATCCCGGTGAATACAGTCATGAAAGCCTTAATTTCAACAACCAAACACAATCACTATTTTTGAAGGTCTTTTTATTTTAAGACCCAGCAGTGGCTATTTCTGGACTGGTTTAAACTTAGGTGGTGCCAAGAGGGCTGGTCCATTTCTATCCCCTGACTCCCATCCCAGCCCCATGAACTCTCCAGCTCTGTTGTGCCGGCACCAGCACTCATGCAGCAATGGAGTTACCAGACTTAGGGAGCTGATCCAGATCAAAATGAGTAGAGGAGAAAAGCTTTCAGCTATACTAATTCTCTCATTTAGCAGAAGGTGTAGCTGCATTAGCTGCGGGTTGGTGTTGGAGGGAGGGTTGGGAGCACGCTGCCAGAAGGCAGAGTTGGACCTCCCCTCTTGGCAGCCACTTTCAAGTAGACTGGATTAAACGTGTTGTGAAAGTGTCATCTGAGTGCCATCTTCCAAAGAGGTTTGTATGCTGATGAGTTTCAGTATCACTGAAACTGGCGGCTGCTCGGGGCTGAGATCCCGGGCAGGACGAACACTGATGTGCCACCTCTGCCAGGGGCTGGCCCCTTGCGCCGGAGCCTGTGCTCCCTAAGGAGGCAGAGCCGGCTCCCCACGCCGCCCTCCCGGCAGCCGGGACACTCCGCAGGGCGGCACGAACCGCTGGCGACGGGCACTGAGGAGGGAGAGGTCACACCTCATCCCCTGGCTCTTGGCTGCCTCCATCCCCTCGTGGTTCCATGGCAGAGGAGAGATGGTCCCACACGGAGTTTGACAGACATGGCCAAGAAGAGATGGTCCCACACAGAGTTAAGGAGGAGACCCTGAGCTCCTTCATATCACAGCCAACAGCACTGCTGTCATCCTGCCTCTGCTGGAGTCCCAGCTTCCCAGAGAACACCTATGAGATTCCATGGGACAGCAACACTGAGTACACCATGGCAGCAATTTTGCTCAATGTGAAAGGATTTAATACTTTTGGATTGTGTGTGAGGGAAAGAGGAAGGGACAGCAGGAGCCCTGGAGCCCTGTGCAGGCATTGACACATGCCAGCCTTGGTGCAGGGATGGGAGCTCAGGACTTGCCCTCCCTGGGAGCGCCCTGGGCACAAGGTCTCCCTTGCTCTCTAATTAAAGGATGCCATGCAAAATAAGGCTGTGACCAGAAGACTGTGAGCCAGGAGAGCAGGTTGCTCCTGAAGTGATGAACTACTCTTAAAGAAACCTCAAGAGGTGAACTTGAAGCTACTTGGAGGATTGAAAACAAGGTCTCCACTACCCCTCAAAGGTGCCAGTGGGTAAAAAGGCAGAACATTTTGTGGGGAGTCCTTCTCAGCAGACATGCTGTGAGACCACTACCAAGCCTAAAACCATGTCTTATAGGAGCTGTGGTTTAGTGGAGTGCAGATTTTGGCACAGTTCTCTCCTCTGGCTCACCTTGCCTTCTGCAGGAGGTAGGATCTGACTGCGGTACAGGAACAACCAGACTTCTTCTCATGCCTCCACATCACTGTGCAAGGTAAAATTTTCCATTGCTGTTGCTGCAGCCATCATGGATGAAGAGCAAAGGAAGGCAGCAAGAATTTTGCCTAATCCTCTCTGTAGGGTAGGTAGCTCTGCATGGCAATGGCCTTCCCAGCCAGCCTCCCTCTCCTGCCCTCCCTGTGGCACTGGAGTCTTGCTATGCCCTGTGCTGACTCTCAGCTTCTGTTCCCTCCCTACTCTTAGAGCAGCCACTTGGGAAACACAGGAGGTTTCAGTCAGGAGCCTGTACCACCAGGAAAGAGTAGGTGGGAATGCCTGTTGATTTTGCCCAAAGATGCTGCCTTCATGAGAAGGAGAAGCAGAAATGAATCCACTGCAATGTGAACAAGAGTGCTAACCCACAGTGTTCCTCCAAGCTTCCTGCCCAGCTTCCTTCATACAGAATGGGGAAGGTGGGGGAGGATGTTGTTCACCATGCCCCATCTGACCTGGAGTCACCACGCAGGATGAGGAAGATGCCTTGGTGCCCACGGTGCCCTCTTGGTCTGTGTAATGATTTACCCAGGCAGTTCTGGAGAAGAGTTTCCATCAGAAACATGGCTGAGGGCCCTGCCCCATGGCCTGAATCACACAGTCACACTGGGTGAGGATGTTGATGACATTGGTGGCAGTGGGAGCTGCCTTCTGCATCAAGGGCTGGGCTTTAGGGGCTACCACACCAAGTCCCTCCTCCTCCTCCTCATCCCCTGACTCGGTGCTCAGGGGACATCTCCAGGTGCAGGGGCTTTCTCCATGAAAGTCAGGCTCAGGAGAGACTGGCTGTCAGACTCTGAAGCACTTGCTGCTTTTGACTGTGTGTTTTTGACAGATTCCCCTTCCATCTGCATTGGTGCAGCTATTGTTTGTATACATGATTTTAAGAAGGGATTTCCCTTCCTTCCTTCCTTCTCCTTTTAATATCATGTAGCAGCTAGAAGCAGGGAAAAGAGACTGGCACCATATGACCAAGCAGCTGTCTGTGGACTGTCAGAGCATATTGAGGGGAACACAATGTGACTACCTTGGGTGCTTGAACATTCAGTCTCTGCTGGCTAAGCTATACACTACCTCCCCTTCACTCAGTTATCCTGAATGTCACTGGGTCACTGAATGGTTTACAGGACAGTGTTTTGAATTAAAAAAAAAAAAAGTCATCTGGTCCATGTCCAGGGCATGGTAAAAGCCCCTTCCTAGGAAAGCAGCATGAGTCATGCTGGCAGAGCATCTACTGCTGAGTCATCCTTTCTGTTGCATGGTGATGTCTTCTCTTTTCTAAATTTCCTTTAAAGGCAGGAGAGTGGGTCCCCTTTGCTCCAGCTACAAGGGAGCAAACACAAGTGTTTAGGAACGAGAATACCAAAGGATGTGAAGTAAAGCTAAGTATAGATGCATCACACTGACTAATGTTGGAGAGATGGTGAGTTGTCTTTGACCTCAGTCCTCTCAGTTTTCTCTGCAGAGGAAGCTCAAATGCATTTTAAAGACCTCTTCTGTTATTTGTGAGTTTCATGGATGTATGAAGACATGTAAGCATCCTTCAGTTTCCACTAGAAAATCAAGGTGCTTTTACAGAGGGAAAGGAAAGCACCCTGAGGTGCACAGACAACAAAAGGCACAGTCTGTCACTGATGCAGTGGAGCAGAGAAAGGCAGTTTTGGGGCACTAGGAAAAATATAATCTCTGCCACTTGAGGAATTTATCAGGTAAAGGCTTTTCTGAGGATGCCTCCTAAACCATGCTCTCTGACACAGTCAGCCACCAGAACCATTAGGCACAAGTTCTTCAGGTCGAAGTTTGATGTGGGGGATTCCCCAAGAAACTGACCTTTCCTTAAGGAAAGAGATAAGAGTTTTTCATTATTAATCAGATGAAATTACTAATTTCTAGGAAGGCCCAGTTTCTCTGGACTGGCAGATTTGAGTTCCCTCAATATACAGATGACAGCATTATACTCTGCACACTTTGCCAGCAGACATACTGCCTTATTTACTCAGGAACATGTCATGTTTTACTTGACAGACGGTAAAAACATGGTCTGCTTTATTTCTCTTTAACATTCTAATTTTTAGGTTACTGAGGTATGCTCCTATGCTTTCACCTATTCAAGGAGGATAGGTTCTCATAAAAACTGTAAGATGATTGTTATTGATTATGACCAATAATATATTATTTTTGTCTGTCCCTTCTTCCTTCCATCTTGCATTATTTATACTACAATCCTTTTCCTGCTAGTGACAATCAACATCATTACCTCTCTTCACAAACTACTGTTTCTCAAGTCTACAGACTTTTGCAAGCAGGTTTCCAGTTATTCTTTTGGGGTTGTAATTCATCTGAAGGGACGTGGAATTATTGCATTTTCCTTCCTGCAGATATTTCCCAGCAGTTATGCAAGTCTGTGGAAAACCACACGACATTAATTCATTGCTGTGGACTGAGATTGGGACATGAGCTGGTGTCATGTACCTGCTGCAGAGCCTCAGTGTGGCAGAAAGAGTAGAAAGTTTGAGTAATCAAGGAATGGGAAATGGTGAGAAGCATATGAACAGAGTTGTTCATCATTTCCATCTCAGCTCCTGCCATAGGAAAGGAGAACTAAAACCTGCAGAAACCTAATCCTGGTTGCAAGAACATTATGGCAAGTGCACATAATTTACTGCTGATGCACTTAAAGAACTTGGTGTCTAGATAAGGCAAGTCAAGGCAGTTCTAACTTACTAGCATGATTCACTTAACATAACATAGCTGATTTGAATTTTTGTGAATTAAGATATTTTTAATTAAATTTTTTATGATCTTGGGTTTTTTCCCTTCTTTCTTCTTCTGCATATTCTCTTCTTTTCCTCTTTCCTTTTCCTTCTCAGAAAAACTGTTTGGCAGCTTGGAGTGGTTTTCCTGTCTGCATTTTTTGCATTTAGCCTCTGTGTTTTGGAGAAGTGCCTGCCTGCAGCAGCCTAGACAGAATTCCAGGGCTGGAAGCATGTTTTCTAAAACATGGATGTAAGTTTACTTCACTTTTAACCCTCTTCCACTGTGGAACTGAAGAACTCTCTGAAGAAATCTCAGGGCTAGGTTCAGTCCTCTGCTCCCCATATTGCTCCCAGCACCCTACCCTAAATATCACTGCTTTTCCCAGGCAGATGTTTCATAGCCCAGGAATATCTAGAAGAAGCTTTCATCCTTATCTCATCCTCTATCTCATCTCCCCATCTATTCTTCCATCTCATCTCCCCATCTCCTCTCTCACACCTTGGAAGGGGGTAGGAGGTGCTCATATCTCGCAACCCTTCATGTTGATTTCTGTTTCCTTTCCCTCCTGGCCCCACAGAAAGAGGAGGTACTCCAATAAACATCTCACTGTCCTCTCCTCCTGGTTTTGGGGACAGAAAGGAGCAGGATCCAATCCTTTTTGTTATTGTCAAAGTTACTGAATCCCTTCCAGACCTGCTTGTACTTCTGTGATTAAGTTTGGGTGATACAAAAAGTTGCCCATTTCCTTTTTTTTTCCCAGAACAGCACAGAAGTTTGAGAGAAGCAGTGGCTGTGAGAAAATGACTTTCCTATGAACAATGGGAAAGAAATAGCTGAGATCATGATGGGTGGATCCTCCTTTACCCTACTGTCTAGATCAGCTTTCTAAAATAACTTTCCCAGGGAATGATAACTTGTTTCAGTGAAATACGGATTTCAAGGGAGATCCTGATTATAAGGGAGAAGACCATGTGTCAGGCAATGTGGGCTTCCTCTAATTCTCCCTTTTATTCCCATCTCCTACAGTCCTCTTTCCCATCCAATTCTTCTTTTTTCCACTCATCCTCTGCCAGTCTCTTCTCCCTGGGGTCTGTTCCTGCTCATGCGGAGTTTCATTTCAGTCCTTGCAGGGATTTGGACCATATTGCATCAGGCTTCATGTCGTGTTCTGGGGGAGAAAGCAAGACAGTAAATCTCTCCTGTATTTAACAAGCTAATTGTAATTTTGTGTAACCCACATCTCTGGCATCAGCTAGGGAGGAGCAGGGAAGGAAGGGGCAGAACTGCTGAACAAAACCCCACAGCAGCCTTTCTGGCATGGTTTGTGAAGGAAAGGGGAGAGAACAGGAGAGAGATCCTAATCTGAAATATGTATGAGGTGCTCCCATCCAACAGCACCGGGTGTGGACCAAAATGCTGGTAGCTGGGGAGATGGTAGATTAGGGATATTGTTTACTGTGAGATGGAGAGAGGGAAAAGAGCTGGAAAGACCCAAGGAGGGGCTGCAGAAGGGTGTGAGGTAAGTAATGGAAAGAAAAGTTCAAGTAAATTCCAAAGAAGTTGAAAATGGAAGCAGGAACCGGGATTTATTTTTGTCTGGGAACAGACAGAGGATGCAGGGAAAAGAAAAAAAAAAAAGATGGGAAGATGAAAGCCATGAGAGTTAATTCAGCTCCTATTAAAGCTGACAGCATTACTCTTTACAGATAGTAGGCTCGGCTCATAGGAAGATTTTGAAATAGGACAGAAGGAGGAAAGGAGGACTAGTAGACAAAAGACAGACAAAAAGAGAGAGCAAGGAGAAGAAATATGCAAAAATGAAAATAGAAAATAATTGAAAATTAGCACAGGGAAACATATTCTGTATATTGGAAGTATGCTGGAAAAGGGAAGAGAGATTGAAACCAGAGCCAAAACAAAAAAAAGCATGAGATCATTTTGTGATTTCAGAGTTACATCCTAGGGAATATGAGAGTCCTGCCTGTAGAGACCTTGAGAAAAACCTGTGGCAGATGTGAAGATGTGCAGGGCAGAATAGAACTGCAAACTATAAAATGCATTACTTTATGCAGACACTTTCCTCTTAAGCTGTAAACCCCAGGAGTGGAGTGGGCTCAGAGAGCAGGGTGGGGGCTGGCTGGGGAGGATGGGAAGTAGAAAGTGAAAGAGCTAATGACCAGATGGTTTGGTACAGATCTGTGTCTTGGTGGTGGTTGGCTCTGACATCCAAGGAAATGAAAGCTTCAGCTGCAGCTCTTCTTGAAGCTGGGGCACTATGAGGTCCGTCCCCATGGTTTCTCTGGCATAGGGGTTCACTGCCAACAAAACATGATCTAATGCTTCAGTCTTCTCCCTGGGCAGAGCATGAATACCCAGCTGTTCCCACAAAACCTGCAGAAGCCAGGTGTCTCTGCCCAGTGAAATCCCCAAGCCTCTGCATTCCTGGGTTCCACAGATTTACCCTCACCCTGTAGGAGGGCAAAACAGAGTCAAGTGTCAGTGCCCCAGTCCCTCCAGCCACAGGACCTGGTTTCCAGAAGAGGGAAATGTCCCTGTGGGGAATGTGACACCCTCCACCAGGTCCCCTGATGTGTGCCACCTCCAAAGTCTCTTAGCCCAGCAAAGAGAAGAGAAATAACAACTGCAGCTGGAAATACCAACTCCTTTGTCAAAGCTGGGTGAGCTGGGCTGATGGATCCAAAGCTTGCTAAGGGAGATCCAGGCATTTGTACTTGCAGAGTAAAATCATGTGAGCTTTTTTTTTTAATATTTACTGAAAACCAGGCTTAAAGCAAGACTCTTGATCAGGCATCCTTTCCAGAAAGAAAAACCAGCCATGGGCTGCCTGTCAAAGGAGAGCAAGCTGCATGGGCCATATGGGCTGCTGGTCCCATGCCTGAGAGAAAGCAGGTCCCAAACCTCAAACCTTCATTGAGTACAATGAACCTCAGAGGTTCATTGTACTCAAGACCTGACTGCCTGAATGCCTCTGGGGCAGGCATCGAGAGACCTGCCTGCTGCAAGGTTGGTGAGATCCCTCAGTGTGTTTGGAGGAGGGAAAACTTCCTCCCAAGTGTGAGCAAGACCTGTGCCTGGGGCAGCCCATTGGGTTTGCTCTGGTGCTTAAGAGCTGGACTCTTGTGGGTCTCTTCCAACTCAGAATATTCAGTGATTCCTCACTCCCTCAGTACCAGACCACTGTCCCTGAATGTGAAGGCTCTGGCTCCCATCACTGCAGTCAGACAAAGGGAAAACTCCTGCTGGGATGGGCCAGACCTGCTCACACATCCACAGCTGGGCTGTCAGTGCCAGAAACATCAGCTCACCCCATGGACCAGCAGTGCAACTGGTGTCCCTGTGGGAGGAAACCTGCCCTAACTGAGGGGGACATTTGTGCTGAGACAAGGTGCTTTTCCATGTGCTCTGTCTTCTTGCCTATGCATTTTCATGACATGAGTAGGGTCTGGTGAGATTATCTTATTTTTCTCCTCAGCATGATAGCGGGAATCGATGGGAGTGGTGCTTAGAGCTTCACTGCCTGAGCTCCCTGTGCTCAGCCTAGAAAAAGCACATCTCCAGCAGGAAAAGAGCATCTTAAACAAACAGGATCCCAAGCTTTAAGAAGCCTAGCAGGTTTATGGCAATGCATTTTGAAGAAAGAAGTAGAAGCAGAATAAATACATATTCCATTACAGTTGTTTGTCATAAACTTGGTATGGTGCTGAGAACGTTC
The DNA here is from genome assembly GCF_022539315.1 of Serinus canaria. Taxonomy (NCBI): domain Eukaryota; kingdom Metazoa; phylum Chordata; class Aves; order Passeriformes; family Fringillidae; genus Serinus; species Serinus canaria. The sequence goes on from NC_066313.1 coordinate 106,371,924, forward strand.
AGTGTATACAATTCATGCTTACAAACTTCCCAAGGCAAATTCCTAAGCCTCCTCTTCCTGTGGTATTCCTTCCTACCCCATCACACAGGCATAACCCCTGAGAGTGGCAGAAAACTGCTACCCCAACTCTTCTGGGTTTGATCCAAGTCCTAAAGAGCCATAAAGTAGGAGATAGGAAATATCAGGTCCTTTTTAAAGTAGGGAACTAAAGATGTGTGGGGTTTTGGCCACAGCCATCAACAGTTTAAGATCCCTTATTTTTCTTTTCCTGGGCCATTGCAGCTGTATATGCAGCACTAATTCCCCAAGGCTGGAGGGTTTGGATTTTTTTTTTTCATTTTCAATCCTGGTGCATTTTGTTCGCTGTTCTTCAGTCTGTTTATTGATTCTCAGCTTTTTTCATGAGTCTAAGTGCCTTTTCTTTGTACTCCTCCCCTTCCTCTCTCCCCGCAAAACATACCAGCCTGCATTCACTTAGGCAGAATCTCAATTTATTTACTGCCTTTTTAGAAGCATGGTTTTTTTCCTAAGGCTTGCTGAAAAAGAGCTGTCCATTAAGTTTTTTTTTCCCACTGCAGAGAAGGCTTTGTCCTGTTTTCTCATGGTGTTTGTGGCTGATATGAAACTGTTGAAGACAAAATGTACTTTGAATCAGGCTGAAACAAATGACAGCTGTGTGCAGGCAGATGGAGAAAGGGTCCCAGGGTACTTTTCAACTGTGGGACAGGACATATCACTTTAGCAAATTGTTGCTAGCATCTGTTTTTGCATGGGGCAGTTCTCTAGCCCCAGATAATCCCCTCTGAGTGCCAGGACTGGCTGTGCTGTTTGGCTGCTGATCTGACACTTCCAGCAACTGAATAACTGCTACAAAGCAGCTATTCCAGAAGCAACATTGCTGCAAGAGGAGTGAGTTTATTTAAGCTTTCTACATTATTGTCAAAAAAGTAAGGGACTAATGCATGAAATTTGCTTCGTGTTGATGTTCATGATAAGGAGTGAGGGAAGCCTTTGCCAATATTTTACTCTCTTATCAAAAAAAATCAATAAAAGTGCTTCCTGATAAATAGCATGTTTGACATGTGGCCTGTCTGTCAGGGCATTGGAAAGGCTGATAAATACGCAGTATCCTTACTACAGTGCTTCCCTGGAAAACAAACAGCCTGGGGGAGAGAGGAGCTGTGCAGCTCTGCAGGGCACTGTGTCTGTGCTCAGCATCCACTGAGATGCTGCAAGTCTGGATACTCCAATCCTGCTCCTGCCCTGCCCTGCAGCCTCTCCCTTCCCACTCTTAGATCAGCCAAGGGAACTGCTCAGGCTGCTCAGCCCCAGCCACACTCAACCTGAACTGACCCACCAAGGGCTTTTCTGAAGGCTAGTGCAGGACTAATAAATTCTCATTTATTCATGACTAAATGTGCTTTCAAGTCCAGGTAACACTGCTCACCAGCCTCCCTCTACCCCCTCCTCATGCCTCCCCACATTTCCCCCATTTCCCTGTCTTATTTGCCCTGCAGTCAGTGCAAAGCTGAAGGCACAGCCCTGATTGGGAGGGTCCTACACTCTCTTCACACTTGCTTAACGCAGGTCCAGGAATGTTCAGCAATACCTCACTCCTCTCATGTGCTGCTCTGCAATGTGTCTTCTTCTTCTTCCTCTTCTCTGCCATTTTTGATTAAGGTATGCTGAAAAAAATAGAAGTGATTGGATTGCTCTCCCTGATTATCCTCCTGCTAACATAATTCATTGTCATTTAGAACATAATTTGCTGCTAGGGACGTGATTAGCTTGGATTAAGACACCATTAAATAAACAAGACTGGGTAAGAGTAAGATGGCTGCAGAAAAAGACAGAGTTGTTGTGCATCAGCACACATCTTGTAATTAGCCGTGATTTAAAAATACCTGAAAATTTCTGAAGGCCTGAGGGAAGTCCTGTATTTAGAGTTTGAATGTGATCAGTGATCTTAAAAACAGTAAGTGCACAATGATGGACTGAAGAGAGCCTCTGTAACTCCCACACAATCTCCTTGATTTCTTCCTCATCCTCCCTCCAGTGCAGCCCTCGCTGGATGGGAACACTCACATGCTGAGTTGCAGCCATGGTTCTCAGTCTTTGTACTACGTGTTCCATAAAATGTGAAGCTTTAGGGAAATTCAAGTATCATCCTTTTCGGAAACCTTCTCTAGAGTATGTGGAGGTCGAAGGGGAAATTTGTTGAATCTTCAACGATGTTACAAAGTCAAGAAAGACATCACTTCCACTCACAAGCTGAAGGATGAGTTATGCTTCGAGAGCTTCTGGTATTCACATTCTTATTATATCCAGGTGGAATATTAAAATTCAAATTTTTCCAGTGGCTGCAGAAATACTTTAGACAGCCAGGCAAAGTTACCATGGCTGTGAGCAGAGTGCTGTTAAGTAAATGTGGGACCAGACCTCTATGCTGCACATCAAATGGGAGCTATAACACTTTCTACATGTCCTTAGTAAGACCTAAGGGCAGATTTAGCTGGGAAACAGAATGCATTGCTGTAAAAAGTAGTCTTTTATTTCTTCTCATCCTGAACCTCTCTGAGCCCAAGTCTGCCTCCTTTTCAATAAAAAATGTGGTTTTGAATTGCTCAGAACAGGTACTTCCAAATAAAGCTGTCTGTGTCAAGAGTAATGTAAGTGGGCTCCCAAGCATTTATTTTGCAAGTAACCTGATCTGCTACCTTTTGTTTGCACTAATTTGGCTGTTACATCTGATCCACAACTTCACTGAGAATAGATCTCTTGAAACTGCAACTCGGGCCAAAACTCAGGAGCCCTATAAGAAAGTGTTTAAAAGCTACAGGTTTGGACTGTAGTCTACAAATTGTGACAGCTAATCTTTCTTCATCATGTGTAGAAACCCAGAATTAGAAACATAAATATAGAATTGGCTGATTCACCAACTTAGTACAGTTAGTGATGTGGATTAGCCTTTTTTTGCAAATGCTTTTGTGGAGAAACAAAACAAGCAGAGGAACTTTGTACTCTAATTTGTCTGTGTGTGTCTGAGCTAGAATGAAATTTGCTCAGTATATACTTTCCCAGTTAGAAAAGCTATGCTTTTTAAAATCTAAATTAACTCAGTGGTATCATTTGTTGACCCACCTGGAAGAGGTGACCGGTCGAGGTTCTGTTGACTTTCCTGGAATAGCTGGAGTAGGATGGCAGGGGGACAGTGACCTGCAGGCCAAGGCTTTTGGTGGAATATAATCTTCCTGTGTTGACTCTTGTGTGACATTAGAGGTGAGACTGACATTCATTTACATTCTTCTGTCAAGTAAGCAAAGGGCTCTTGTGTTGCCTTAGCCCTGTGCAGCACAGCCACAGGTACTTGGGGTATGTGCAAGGAAATGATAAGCATGACTACCACTCCAAGGGTTTGAATGCTTATCAGGAAACATAAAAAAAAGCATGTCCAGATCGCTCAAAACCTATTTGAACAGGTGAAATTCCTCCCATCAATACAACTGCATCTACTTCCCAGCCTGGGGAATTAAAGGAAAAAATAAAAATGTAATAATGAAAACCTCCTGAGGAAACTGTGCCTGTGCAGCATATGGTAGACATTTGGAGTGACCCTTCATGTGCTAGCATTGTACAGGAGCCTTGTGAAGGGACCCCAACAGCCACAAATTGCAGCACTTTATGGCACAAATCTACTCTGGAAAAGGTCTGCTTAACTTCAGCCTACAACTGTTTTGCTTCCCAAGTCTGCCCAAACTGGGACAGCTGAATTTAATGATAGAATAAGTTGTTATGACTTCACTGCTCTTTCTCTAAACCAAATCCAGCTATGCTTTGGAAATGTGAGCTGTGCTGGCCTTTGCTTTATAAACAGGAGCATTCAGTGGATTCTAGCTATAACAACTTGACTTTTGGGGGAGGAGAGCCAGAAATCATCCATCCTGATGAAAGGGCCAGGAGGATTTGCAGCATCTAAACAGTGGGAAAGGAAAGGTTACATTAAAGGAAACCTGCAGCCAAGCAGGGAGCCTTGGGATGTGCCATTCTGCTCCCAGGACTGAGCCTGGGGTAAGTGGAAAGCAGACCTGACCCCAGTTTGGGTACATGGGGACAGGATGGAGCTCTGTCTGCACTCCAGCCAGTTCAAGGTCACTGTCAGCTGGACCTGCCCTGTGTTTGAGGTGCTCCAGAGTTCTCATGTCCTTCCTGTGCCAGCAGCTCTTTGAGAGCCAGCTCAGCTGTCCCTGGCAGTGCTGCTCTCTGCAGTGCAGACACACTCTGAGCCCTGCACTGACATCTTCAAACCACCACTTCTCCCAGAACAAAATTGTCTCTTAGCGCTTTCCTGATGCTCCAGTTGGAGCTGTCTTCCTCTGTTTGTGACCTGTGGATGCCTCTGGCAGCTGGCAATTGCCATGCTGCAAATGAGAGAGGGAGGATGACCTCAAGCACAGGCAGGAAGGCTCTCTGCTCCCCTTGATTCATACCTGTTCATGCCTTTCAGCAGCAGCAACAGCAAAAGCCCAGCAGATCATGGGTTTGGGCAAAAGTCCATAATTTCTATATATCCCAGCACAGACTGCCAGGAGCCAGTAGTTTCTCACTATGAAGTTTATTGTAATACTGTAAGTTGATCTAATTTTCCTCTACAGTTGTTCCTTAGAAGAGGGTAACTGTAGAGAGGAAAACCAGAAAGCTTTGCAGGACGTTGCTGTCTGGGACTCTGCTTTTTCACTCTTATTCCCAGGGGGGGAAGTCTCAGGTTTTTAGTGCACTGAAGAGGTGGTTAAATGTGTTACAGCAGCGTTTACCCAGCCCAGAACTGAAGCCCTGACTCACCTCTGGGCCTCTGTAGCTGCAGAAACCAGAATTTCAGATCCCACCCTCCCAGGAATTTCAGGAGGGTAACATCTGGATCCAAAAGTAACCATCATGGTGTTGGCTCTTCTCACATTCAAAATCTGTTATCTGATCTCAATCCAGTGTACTTGTCAGTATTGACAGCCACCAGCCAGAAAGCTGTTGAGTGATGCACTTAAAATAGTTGAGCCACTAAAGGGTGGAAGCTGGAAGGTGATCAGAGGTGGCTTTTTGAACCACTGCCCAGCCCTGAGAGACCAAGCTGCTGTTTCCAGTCCACTTCAGGACAAAGCCAATAAGAAAATTAAAATATCTCTGTCACCAGGAGAAGAGGCTCATCCCTTTGTCATGCACTTGAAACCAACAGAGGTTCATCAGGCAGCCAAGGTGAGAGGAGCAAACTTGTTATTTGATTTCATACAAAGTCCTGCAGTGGAACTCAACAGCTCAGCTGCAGAGCTGCACCCAGCCTCAGCATTTCTCATACACCTTGAGGGGTTGCTATTGTGTCTCAGTGTATGGAGAATGCTCCCCCCTAAATCTTTGCTCACAGAATTAAACCCTGTACTCATCACCTCTCTGTGCCCCACGGTAAATAAGTACAAATTTCTTCTGTGACTTCTGAATTATATCAGTTTTCTGGCCTGTGCTGCATCACAGCTCAGTGCTCTCCTGGATATCTGAGTGGCACAGGGCATATTTTGGGATGTTTTGCATCTGTTAAAGGCAAATCCCTTTTCTCAATGGAACTTTCTAAGCTATTCCCCCCAGTGACATCATGCCTTCTCTGCTCCCACAGCCACAAAGGCATTTATTGATAGGCATGACATTTCCCTTTAATGCCTTCATTGTTTCCAGAGGTTTATTTGGGTTGTTGTTGCAAGTCAAAAAAACAAGACAAAAGGCAAAGTATGTTAAGAAGGAGACTTGGCCTGCATGCAAGTATGTGGTGAGAGAAAATCTCTAGGCCAGTTTTTAGGGAATCTGCTTTTCACAGGCTTCTCCACAGTGACAAATTAGTATCATCCAAGCCCCCTGGAATTGCCACCTCCTTCTGGCATTTTGCTGCAGTCCAGTGCTTGGGTTTGGTGTGCTGTGCAGGGATCTGGCATGGGGATTTTAGAGCACTTCTGTAGATGTACCTGACTGTCTTGCTCTTCTTCCCTATTTGCCTCTTTAGATATTTTTTTTCCCTGAAAATTACCCACAGCACTTCCAGTGAGTTGTTGTCCAGAACGATGTGTTAGTTTATAGATAGATAAACTGACTGTTTCATATTTCATTAAATATTCCTTAAGAGTTGCTTTGTGTCTGAGGGAGTTTGCAGCCATCCATATAGACCCCTCTTAAAAGTTAATTTGTCTGGCAGTCTGGACAAAACAATACTCCAAAGGTTAATAAGCATGAAATGAATGGCTTGGTAAGCCTGGGCTAAATGATCATTTGGAGGAGGGAGCAGCCACTGCTGCATTACATGCTGCTGCTGCTAAACCTCAGCAAATCTGCTAAGTGAAGAGGAGCCCAGAAGAGAAGGGCCCTCTAGGTCTTGCCCCTCTATAGCCTCTGGCTTTGGTTTCACATAATGCTTGAACTGCTTGACAGACCTAAGAGCTCTGCTGGGACTTGCTCTCAGAGGAGCCCTGTGGGTTTTTTTAAAAAAATCTTTTATTATTATTATTTATTTGGGAGTGTTGCAGTTGTTGGGGGTTTTTTCTGCTGTTTGTTTGTTTGTTTGTGGGTTTTTGTGTGGGTGTTTCTGGTGGTGATGGTGGGGTTTGGGTTTGGGGTTTTTCCCTACAAATTAAGACCCAGTTAATTGAGAAGAGACATGCAAGCACCACGAGGTCTTGCCAGTGCAGTCTCTGGTGAGGAGAGGAGACAACAGGATATGGTAGAACCTGTTCACCCAGGCTGGCCAGAAGCAAAGAGCCACTGGAGGTGCTGGGAATACCACCAAAAGTCTTCTGGGGCTTTGCTTTGCTCTTTTCTTTAAATGTGAAAGTCTTCTGGGGCTTTGCTTCGCTCTTTTCTTTAAATGTGCATGGTTCTTCTGTTTTTTTTCTTTGGTTGATTTTTCTTTTTGTTTTTGAAGAATGCAACTGGGCTGCTCTCTGCCCTGTTGGTCCCAGCTAAGATGGAAGCAGGTGAGTGCCTCCCCATGTGTCTGCTGCAGAGAAATCACCTGTAGCTGCAGAGAAGAGAGAGTGTGCGGGGGGTGATGAGAGATGACCCTCTGTTCTGGGGTTCCTTCCACCCCTTGTCAGCTCCTGACACTGAGGAACTTGCTGGCCTTTTCTGGCTCACACTGGCCTGCTTGGCTGACAGATTTTCAAGTACCAAATATCCCATTGCTGCCTGAACTCCTGCAGAGACCAGGGTGGTGACAACTGGGGTCATGTTCTCATGACATAATCACCTGCTGCAGAAATCTGCAGAATATTTATAACTTTCACAGCTTTTCCTTCCCCTGCAACATCAACTCAGAATTTAAATCAAGCGTGGCTGTGTAGAATCTGCTGTGCTTCACGAGGACCATCAGACCTGTGTCCAGCAAGGACCATCAGACCTGTGTCCAGGTAGAGTCCCCTGTGCTTCACAAGGACCATCAGACCTGCGTCCAGGTAGAGTCCCCTGTGCTTCACAAGAACCATCAGACCTGTGTCCATGTAGAATCCCCTGTGTTTCACAAGGACCATCAGACCTTTGTCCAGGTAGGCTCCCCTGTGCTTCACAAGGACCATTCACTTGGTCTGAGATGCTGCTGCAGGGGACAACTTATTTTTGCCAGCAACCAGCTCCAGACCACTCAGCCTATTGTTACCTGACAGAGTGGTGTTTATCAGGTGTAGATAGTGTTGTCTTGAGTGGAGCACATACCAGCATGGGGCCGAGGTTGGAGGAGATAACATGCCAGAAAGTGGGAGAGACGTCTGGTGTGAGAGTGGGAGACGTGAGGGGAAGACCAGTCAGCAAGGTGAGGTAAGGCCAGGTCACAGCACGTCCTTCCTCAAAATGGCCTTTGTCACCTGGCAGCAGCAATCCTTTTTGTTTAGTTCTTCCATTGAATTACTTTCAGCAAACAGAAGTGAACCAAAACAACCCTGCCTTTTGCCCCGGGTTTGGCTCGGGGTTTGGCTCCCTGATTTTGCTCACTCCGGCAAATATCCACAAGGGCAGCTTGTGTCTGTGCCTTCACGTGTACTCCAGAGCTCCTCACTGAGCCCTGGGGAAGCTGTGGGTGTTTTAATCTCACATCTTGGCCCCAGACAAATCTGTTGCTCATGTCATCACCAGCAGCATGGTGTGTTCAGGCAGAGCAGCCTGTCTGAGGGCTGGGGTAATGACCAGGGAGGGTGCCTGTGGCTCCTGTCCTGTCCTGCCACTCTCTAGCAGGTTACAGGAGCCCACAGAGCTGTCCCATCTCCTGTCCTGGAGCATTTGGCCCCAGGAAGGCTCTTCAGGGCTTGCCAGTCCCAAGTCCCAGCTCAGGTCTGAGCCCCCAGGGCCTGAGAGCTGCACCTTGGCTGAGACCAGAGGTTTCTGGCTCTTGCCCAAGAGGAACCAGGTAATAACCACAGGAAAGCTAGCACAGCAATTTCTTCTAAAATTGCAGTCCCCTGTGGAAGGCTGACAGCTCAGGATCCTGCTTTGCATGAGGAGGGGACCCCAGGAGACGCTGCCCAGGGCTTGGAGCATCTGCCCTGTGCCCACTTTGTTCCATTGCTGAGAGAGTCCCTCCTCACAGCCCTGTGCCTGTCAGCAGCCAAGGGGACAGGCCAGGGGACCTGGCAAGCATCTGGAGCCCCAGGGATTTAAATAAAGCACGTCTAGACCTCTGAATTGACAGTTCTCTTCTCCTCCTGGCTCCTTTCATCTCAAGGAAAGGAAGCCAGTTTCCTTTGCAAAGTAATCTGAGCTCCAGGAGTTAAGAGTGCTTTTTAAAGAGCTCAGTGGTGATGTTGCCCAAGGAGCTTGCAGGCTGGAGAAAGCTCTCTGCCTCAGTGTGTAAAAACTAGGCTAATAATGTTTTTCTGCCTCACACAAGCTGGTGAGAGTTAATTAATTTTAAAAGCAGTTTGAAACACAGTCACAACATAGGTGCTAAGTTTTATTTTTTAATATTCCATATTCAAAATACAAGACAAATTACTTATGTGCATGGCAAAGGGTGCATTTCTGTGCTAGTAATTCAATTTTAATGGTTTAGGTTGTACTTACATTGAGCTGTAATCAAAAAAAAAGTTGCATTAGGTAAAAATTGTGTAGGTCTCTCATTAAGTGTTATCTTTTTTATGCTGGTTTAAAATCATTTCATGCTGAATTTGTCAAGACCAAACATCTGGCTTTTGCTGTAGCACTTGGTGCTTCCTGAACTGCCAGTTCCCAGCCAGGAGGAAAGGGCTCAGGAGAAGGGCATGGAAGTGGAGGGGTGGGATGGTACCAAATTTGTGCCCCGTGGTTTTGTTGTCAGTGACAAGAGGGCAGAAGGGGTTTGTGCCTGCTGTGGAGGGGGTGTGGAGCCCGTGTAGGTCTCTGACCTGGGGATGGAGAGGTCTTCTCTAGGCATTGATAGGGATGCAGGAAAAACATTTCCCAGAGGGCTTTTCTTTCTAGGTACCACATGGTCTGTGCTGGTGCTTTAACCCCTCCACAGTCAGACCATATTTTCAGAGCTCTAACAAGTTTGCAAACAAAAGAGTGGGATCTTGCCAACAATTATTTCTGTGTCAATGGTTTAGAGAAGATATCCAGCTGTAAATGCTATGAGGCAGCAATTGTCTCTCCCTGTGTGTTTGAGTATAAATTAGAGTGGCCTGGCTCTAAGTGGAGCCCCTGGATGCCCCTGGATGCCCTGGTAGTGAATAAGGGAATAAGTTCCATGTTCCACTCTAGGAAAAAAAAAAAAAAAAAAAAAAAAAAAACAACCAACCTAAATTTGAGAAAATCATAAATGAAACTGAAAAAAAAATATTCTTTGGAGTTTTTTCTCCTTACTGAGTCTGATGAAGATGGAGAGGGTGCAGAAAGGGAAGTCCAGCTATTGTGAAGTTTCAGCAATAAGGAGATACAGATACACCTCTAATGTATGTAAGAGATGTGAAAGAAGTCCTCTGCTCCAGCTTATCTAGGAATTGCAGTAAACTCTGACACTTCCTAGTGCTTCAACCACATGCACAGCAAGGATTTTAACTAGAGATGGTAGATATGGACAGCAGAAGTCACATTTGCTCCCCTCAGCTTTGCAAGATGTCTGAATTGCAGCTCAGTGAGGTTCTCACCAGGCTTAAAGAAGCTAAAATGTAAATGCATTGGAAGTAAAATGGGCTCAGTTTGGGTGATTTTTTTAAGGAGAAGTGAGTCACAGTGAAGAAAAGTTGGTAATGCACAAAGTTCAAAGTTGGTCTTTGCAAGGGAGCAAAAGAGCCATGGGAAGGGTGACTCTAAATTATATGCAGAAATTGGAGAGGTGCCCGCTGTGATAGTCTGAGCTTAGCTTAGAGGCAGATAAAGAAGAAAAGTTAAAAATTAACTTTAAGTTTTGCACATTAAGAGATGTCCTGTATTTCCTTATGATGCAGTGCAATGAGAAACAGAATTATTATTTAGTGATTTCACATTTTTCTCAAAAGGTATGAACTTGTGTGTTGACTGGATCTATGTCTGCCTCACCCAAGCTTGCCAGTGCTTTTCTGAGAATTGCTGTTTGCCTCCAGATAAATTCATATTAATACTATTAATTCATATTAATATTATTAATCTATCCACAGGATAAGAGGGGGGTAAGAACAGGCAGATTCTTGCTACCCTGGATGAAAATGCCATGTGCTGATGGCATCCATTCCACCCTTTTCATTCTAACTGAAGTCCCCCATGTGCTCAAAGGAGCCACCACTGCCCAGGTCCTCCACCAGCCCCTCTTTCAGTTCCTTGGTACCTGGGTTGGGATGGGGAATTTCCATCCAAGGGACATATTAGACTCTTCTTTCTTATGGGGTTATGTGCATTTTCCTTCTTGAAATGATGTTTTCCCTTTAACTCATGACCTTTGTAGACTTCCTTTCCACCTTGTATGCACATTGTGAGCTGGAAAAGAAACCTTCAAATGGCTTGAGGCTGCTGCTGGCTGTAAAGTAACTGGAGCTGACAGTGGGCTTGCACAAGCACAGAGCTGTAAATCAGCTAAATGTATTGCACATAATTTCCTGGTACCTGCTCTCCTCTGGAGCAGAGCCCTGCTGGGATGAATGTCATCACAGCATGTAAACTCCTGGATTTGATGCTCCTTTTGTTTGCAGAGGGAATGGGATTGCCTCTGCCAAGAATGGTATGTTCTGCCACAGGGTCACCAGCCAGACTGACTTCTCTGTAGCCAGCTGACTTCTCTGTAGCCTTTCCCTCTTGCAGCTTTAAAGATCTTGTACCTCACCCCACAAAATGCCCAGTAATTTTTTTAGGTGTACAGAACAGGTGGAAACTTTCCCCTGAAGTGCTGCTATCTTAAATGGGCAAATCCACAGGGAAAGAATCTGTGAGTGATTGAGGGCACTGTGCTTCTCTGTGTCCACTGGCAACTGGAGATTAAGCTCTTTTTTTCACCTTGGAACTTGGAAGAGGTTTTTATTCCATTAGTTACATTAGTTATTAAGTAGAATTTCCACACCCTGGCTAATGCATGCAGATCAGCATTTGATAATTTAAAACACAAGGTAAGAGCACAAAATAAATTCAGAAAAAAATTCTCAAAGTGGGCATTTTTTTGATGTTATCTGTCCATGCATTCATTGTAACTTCTACTAAACAGCTGGAGTGCCAGCAGCTGCCTGGAACCATGGGTGGCACTGGTGGCTGTCACTGGAGAAGCAGCCATTACCAATAGTGCTGGACTGGGGCAGCGTGGCACCATTCCCTTTGAATCATGGGCACTCTCCCTGCCATGTTTCCTATAGATCCATTCCCTCTGGATCATGGGCACTCTCCCTGCCATGTTTCCTATAGATCCATTCCCTCTGGATCATGGGCACTCTCCCTGCCATATTTCCTATAGATCCATTCCCTCTGGATCATGGGCACTCTCCCTGCCATGTTTCCTATAGATCCATTCCCTTTGGATCATGGGCACTCTCCCTGCCATATTTCCTATAGATCCATTCCCTTTGGATCATGGGCACTCTCCCTGCCGTATTTCCTATAGATCCATTCCCTCTGGATCATGGGCACTCTCCCTGCCATGCTTTCCTGTAGATCCCCTCCCTTTGGATCATGGGCACTCTCCCTGCCATGCTTTCCTGTAGATCCAGTACCTTTGGATCATGGGCACTCTCCCTGCCATGCTTTCTGTAGATCCCCTCCCTTTGGATCATGGGCACTCTCCCTGTCATGCTTTCCTGTAGATCCTCTCCCTTTGGATCATGGGCACTCTCCCTGCCATGCTTTCCTGTAGATCCTCTCCCTTTGGATCATGGGCACTCTCCCTGCCACGCTTTCCTGTAGATCCAGTCCCATCTGGTGCCAGCAGATCTGGTTTGTTTCCTTCGTAAGTGCACAGCTTTGTTTTATTATATTTTCCTTCTTTTTCTTTTTTTCTCAACCCAGTGATATTCTACAATTACAATGTATATTTATTTCTACTCTCGCTGCTTCCTCTTGAAATTATGCAAGCTGTTTAAATCTCTCTGGCATTTTCATGGAAGGATGGGTTCTGCAGGGTGTGGGAGTGTGTGTAGCAGCCATATAATTTCTTGCCTCTGATTTCCCCTGGGGAAGGGGAATGAAACTCCAGCTCCATCTGCACATCTTGGGAGGCCCTAAGAGCCTGGCACACTGAAAGGCAGCTGAGGGGGATGCAGCACCCCAAAGGCTGGTCTGGGGGACCTCAAAGGGGAGCTAATTGTTCTCAGTCCTTTTGGGCTACAGAACTGGGAGTGCTTGGTGGAGATTGTGACAGATTTGTGTCCTTGAGGAGCCGGGCATGGGAACAATCAGGGCACGTGAGGGAGCAGATAAAAGAAATATCTGTCATGGGTCAGGGTTTGCTCTTTGTATCTGTACCAAGATACTTTTTGTCTGGCCTAATTCTTCCACAAACACTTGTTCCACAAACACTTGTTTCACAAAACACCACAAACATTGCGTTAGGAAACACAGAAGAAAGCCACAGAAATAATCTGGATGTTGATCTTGCACCTGCTGTGAAGTGACCCTGCCTGGTCAGGGCTGGGTAAGGAGGTGAGGGCATCCCTTTATCACCTCCCTGGTAAAGTTGCATCAGCCCCTGGGCTGGCTGCCCTCAGCCTGCCTTCACCTGCCTTGTGGGAGAAATCTGCCCATTCCTGCCTGCTAGCTGGCCTCCCCAGGAAAAAAACCTCATGGAAAGTACACTGCTGGGATTTTTATGAGACTGCAGCTCTCTTAGCACTGAAGTTGAGAGGAAGTGGAAGTGCAGCTTGCTGGCACTAACTACCTGCAAAAAAAAAAGTCACCACTGTGGCAAAATGTTTGCAAATCTGGGCTCTTAGAGGCAGGCTCCAAAATCCTTTCACACCCATGACCCAGGGCAGCTGTACCCAGTGCATCTATGGAGAGCAGAACACAATTTTGGGGAGCTCTGCTGGCATTGAGCCCTGGAGATCTCCATTATTTCTGTCAGGCTGCCTAGAGCTCTGCTGTGCTGGAAATGAAGTTTGCAGCATGGAGTAAGTGGAGAAGAGGCATATTGAGGCACTTTCCTCCAAGCCCCGCACCTTTGGGTGCTCTGGACATAAAATTAGTAATCCTTGGGGGGCTCCCTCACATCCACCCCAGTTTGTAGTTCTGTGGATGAAAGTAACAAATCTGCTGGTGTTGGATTATCTTTTTTCCTCAGAAAAATGCTTATGAACCTCTACATATTGACATATCTTGAGCATGCCAGTGGGTTTGCAGCATAAGCAATCCTGGAGGATGGGTACCACTGAGATCACTACACATCCATGGCACATTTCACCCTGTATCTTCTTTTCTTCCTCCTCTGGAAATTCAGCTGCTGCCTTCAAAGTTTGTCATGTCATTATCCAGGACAAATAGATACACACAAATGATACTCTGGGGGCAAAAAAAGGAAAATTCAAAACATCCTAACGAGTTTAGGGAAGCAGCTTTGCAAACTATTGAACTTTTTGGGCTTTTTGAAGCTTTCCTTGACAGTGTGTGACTGGCCCAGACAAGCAGAGAGGCCCTTTTGGTCCCTGTGTTTCCAGTGCCAGGAACAGCATTGCTGCTGGTTCCAGTACACAGTAGGTGGGTGTGCTGGAAAGACGCCTGATGTCTGGGGAGTGTGAAGTGCATTTAGTGTGATTCAGTCCTTTCTCCTCTCTCAAACCTCTTGCATGAATAAAGCAAGTCTCTGTCTCAGCCTCCTCACAAGTGAAAGGGCTGGGGAGAAAACAGGGCAAGGAGAAGGGAGGAGAAAAACCAGAAAAATGTGGCTAAAGATGAGAGGTCACTCCTACTCCCTGCCTAAGTCCTCTCCAGGAAGTTGTCCAGAATGTTCAAAGGTCCCTGCCATCATTGCTGCTGTAGCTCCTGCTAACTGGCAAAGTCTTTTCTGTACTATTGCCAAGCCACATTTGGAAAACAGAGAGGGTCAGTGTGCCTTTCCCAATATCCCAATCCAGCAGGAAGCTGGGGCAAGAAGGGAAATTGCCACTTCTTGGTCTCTATTAACACTTTCCCCCAGCTTGCCTTTGGCTGCCTGTTTGTGGCACCTCCAGGTTTCAGTTATATGTCATGATCATCTACAAAATATTTTAATATCCCAGTCTGGGCTGCATTTGTGGAGTAAATACCACCCATCCTAGGATACACAACATTCACTGATGCATTGCACAACTTTTGGTACAAATTATTTCCATTTGGTCTGCCCTCACACTGCAGAGTTTTAAAACAGGTGAAATGGAACTGGATGAGTGTGAGTGTGTGTGTGTGTGCAACCACAGTGTGAAGCGAGGGGTGCTCTGAATAACACACGATGTGATAGAATTCCATGAGGATCAGGCCCCCAGTGCTCTGCAAGGGGGTCAAGCCCAGCAATCTCCAAGAGCCTCAATCCAGCAACGTGGAGGTGGATTGAAGTGGGATTTGCAGGAGCTGCTGGGGGTGATGGGGTTGTTTGGGGTGCAGGCTGGGCACTGCCAGGTGCTGGCACTGTCACTCTCCTCCAAGTGCCCTGGGCAGAGGAACAGGCACCAGCAGGCTGGGACCAAAGCTGCCTGAGGAAGAGTCTTGCCCTGGAAGTGTGTGTTGGTCTGTAAAGGGTCAGTGAACAGCAGCACCCTTGGGCTCTCCTGGCTGCCCCGTGCTCTGCAGACTTCTAAAGCTGCCATGCCTCTGTGCAATCTCCCTAATTCCTGCTGTCCCTTGCACGACTGTGAGGAGTTTCTCCTTGCCTGCAGCAGGCTCACCACCTGGGACTTCTCCTCTCTGCCTCTGCAGAATGAATTTCTTCCTTCAGCCAGCTAAACCAGGCTGGCTTTGGGTATGTCAGGCTGCTGCCCCACACCCGGCCCCAAAGGACCTTTTGTGAGGAAGAGTCCCCCTGCCAGGCTGCCAGCACTGTCTCCTAGCTGAGGGCAGTCAGGTGGGACAGAGATGGGTGCAATGCTGCTGGGAACCAGCATTCCCTGGCATGCACTTACTCCTTCTGGAAATGAGTTGAGTCTCCTGAGTAATTGTAAAAAAGGAAGAAAAACTCCAAGAAACTGAGCTGACCATCTCTCATGCCCATGTGTAGTAGACCTGGGTGATCAGACCTAGGGTATTTCTGAAGATCCCCATTCCTGTGCTGCAGCAGGGCCAGGGAGGAGGCTGAGCACATCTGCCTCTCAGAAATGGAGCAGCTTCCCAGAGTGAGAGCCCTTGGGCAGGGACTCCTGGGGAAGACACCATGTCCTCCCTCCAAGGCTCAGAGATGCTGGGCAGATCCTCTCACACTGATCTGTTGGGGGCAAGATGGAGTGAGTTTCAGGTCTCACTAGAGGTGCTACTTTAATCCAGCTCATGTATTTAGAAAGGGCAGAATTCTGTGTAGCAGCCATCAGTGCCTGCCTTAGGGCCAGATGAAGAATAAGGGGAAAAAAAATGAGTGAGGGTGGTAAAACTCTGGAATAGGTTGCCCAGAGAGGTGGTGGATGCATCATTCCTGGAAAGACTGAGAGACAAGTTGGAGGGGCTCTGAGGAACCTAACCTAAGTGAAGAGGTGCCTACTCATTGCAGGGAGTTGGACTTGATGGCCTTCAAATGTCCAGTTCAATCCAAACTATTCTATGATTCAATGATTCTGTGATAGAATCTCTGCTTGGGGTTCCCCAAGCCTCCTCCTGCAAGAACTGACTGAGGAGAGAGCAAACCTGGCTCCTGGATTGTCAGAACCCAGGACATCCCTCTGGCTGCCCTGGATGGCTCGAGGCCCTGCCAGGGGGCTCAGAGACCTAGGCATGAAGCCAAAACCACCTGTGCCTTTGATTTTAACCCATGGAGAAAATTACCCACTTTATGTGAACATTTACAAGCCATGAGGGTTTAAGCAGAATAATAGTTTGTCACAGGGTGAAACTCTGGGGTTTTTAGAATGGGGGTTCAGAAGCCAAGATGGAGGGATTTGGGCATGCCTTGTCCTTCTTTCTTCTTTTTAGCCTACATCTTCTGTGTGATGGTGGCACTTTTGGATTGGTTTATAGTAGGAACACACTGTCCAACATAGGTGATGGTATTGGGAAATTATTGTAAATAAAGTGCACATAGTTTTTAGTATAAAAAGATAACATCGCCCCGAGGAAGGACAGTGTGCCACGGACTGACCTGCTGGACAGACCTGGGCAGGTCAGAGAGAGAATGTGATAGATAACAGAAAATAAACAACCTTGAAAACCAGAGCAAAGGAATCCTGACTCCTTCTTCCATCTCAGGGCTGGGAAAAAGACTTTCCAACACCTTGGGGTCCATCCTCAGCTCCGCAATGCAGCAGCTGCTCCAGGCAACGTGCAAAGCTGCTGGAAACATGCAAATGCCCATTTTTGTTCAGCCCCTTTGAGAAGTCCTGCAAAATGGAGGAGGAAGGTGCTGGATCTGTGGATACCTGCTGGATTCCTGGTAGCTGTGCTGCTGGGAGTTTGAGCTCCTGCTGGCAAGTTTTGAAGGAGACATCTCCAGCTCTAGGACAAATACAAGTTAACAACAAAGGGGAAAAATTGTTTTCAGCCAAGATGAGAAGATTTAAGATGTAGAAAACCTATGGGTTTGAGCACTGTACCACAAGGCAAAAAACATGGATGAAGGGATCACAGGAGAAGTCATTGCATGGAAAATTTATAATATGGCATGAAACATCCCATGAATTCCCAATCCCAAGCTCCCCAGTCTTGTGCCTGTGTCATGGTTTGAGCTTGGCACAATGCTAGTGCTCTCATGAAAATGCTTCTTCTTTGGTGTCTGCTGTGAGATGTGATCAGAAACAGAGCAAAGCAGTCTCTAGCTTAGGAATAAAAGGGAAAAAACTTTATTAACCTACAACTATAAAAGAAAACATACAGAACTCAGGATAAAAACTTTCCAAAAACATTCTTCCTCCCCCCACGAAATTTTTAATACATCTACTCTTCAGATCACTAACTCTCAGTCCAGCACTACTCTTCAGATAATCAATTCTCAGTTCCTCAAGAAGAGAGGAGTCGCTCTTGTACCATAAGCATCCCCTGGAAACACAGTTAGAACCTCTTGTGTTTCCATTTCAGAAGTGCCACTGCCCGGAGAACATTTTGCCATCATGACATCTTCCTTCCATGCCCAGTGCTCTCACCACTGTGCATGAACCAGAGCTGCTTCTAGGGTTTTCTTTTTTAAAGGGTGCTTTGCTCAGTTGTGAAAAGAGCAGTCTCTCACTTTTGGGACACCTGTCTGCTCCCAAATTTCACCCCCTGGGACCAAGAGGTCTCGAGAACAGAGATCTTCTTCTTCTTCTTCCCTGGAGACGGAGGGCACCACCACCAACCTCCTCACCCATCATCTCTGTTCACGCACTCCTTCACATCACATCACTGCACTCTCTTGGCTCCAAGCCATGGCCTCCCCACTAAATGCAGTCTCTGTGTCACAGGAAAAATGGTTCTGTCCATGGACCATACAAGAAAAGTCCAGCCAAAGGCCACTCCATCATCTCTTCTCACGTAAGATTCTTCTCAACCTCTCTCGTGGCCCATTTCCTCTTATCTCAATCAACTTCAGGAGGAATCAGCATTTGTAAGGTTTCTATCATCCAAGAAAAGGGTTAAAAGTCTCAGGCTCTGCCTGCCCAGAACTCCCACAGCTGCCCTGCCTGGCACCTCACCACAACCCCCCCCCTTCTCCTTCACGTCGGCTGTGCTATCAAATTTCAAGGTGGCACAAGCACAGGCACAGGCTCCCTCTCTGTCTCTGTCTCTCTCTGGGGGGGGCTGCCCAAAGCCTCTGAGGGTTCCTCCACCCTTCCATGCTGCAGGGGCCTTGCCCTCCCTTCCCTGTCCGAGGCCCGGCCTACCTCAGTCAGGCCGCATGGCCTCCCCTCCCTCGCCCAGCTCGGAGCCGGCCAGGGGAGCTCTGATCTCTCTGTTCTCTTTCACAAACCGAACTGGGAGCTCTGATCTCTCTGTTCTCTTTCACAAACCGAACTGGGAGCTCTGATCTCTCTGTTCTCTTTCACGAACCGAACCAGAACCAAGAGAGCTTCCCCCTGGGCGTTCTCAGCTTTTAACCCCCTGTGTTCTCAGAGGCGTATCCATGTCCTCAGTGGCCACACCAGGTGCCAATATTCAAATCTCAGCACCTATTGGTTTGACCACAGCATCCCAAAAAACTCACTTCCTTTTCAAACCACAACAGCCATGTTTAATTATCACAGCTTAACTGCAAAATAGGAGAAGGGCTTTTTCTCTGCACTGTGGGTTGTTCCATAGGACTTTGGAAGTCACTTCTGTTATATTTTCAAGATTATGAAGTCTAAAGAGAGTTTTAAAATGTTTGAAGATGATCTAGTAGGAAGGATTTGTGAAGAATGTTTATTTTAAGGAAAAAGCTTAGTATAACTAAAAACTTGGGAGCTAAGAAGTTCAGACACTTTCAAACTTTTCTCCTTGCTAAAAATAACATCATCCAGCTTGGGTCACAGCTTGAGATCCAACTGGAT
Source organism: Serinus canaria (assembly GCF_022539315.1). Lineage (NCBI taxonomy): Eukaryota > Metazoa > Chordata > Aves > Passeriformes > Fringillidae > Serinus > Serinus canaria. The sequence goes on from NC_066313.1 coordinate 106,390,979, forward strand.
CCAACACCTGCAACTGGTTTTTGTTGTTTTTCTCTTTTTTAAACTCTTTTTATTGTTTTTTGATGGGCTGGTGGATTCTCACCTAGAGGCATAATTTTACTGCGATGAACCAAACGCATTCAAAATCATGTGCAATAAGCCAGTACATGAAAATGCTGTCTCAATATTTGCACTGCTTGTTGGGGTGTTATTTGGCATTCTGATGGATCTGGTCTGCAGTTGTATCTCTTTCAGTTCCATTTATTTATTATTGATTTTAAACATTCTTAATACACAGTCATGAGATTTACTCTCTCAGTTAGAAGCAAAGATCATTTCACAGGACCAAGGTGGAGTTATTCTGCTATTTGTGAGAATGCCAGTCAGAAATCTCATACAATATTTTTTTATAGAATGTGTATTTTCTTGACAAAAAGTTATTTCACAATTCTGTAAAATCTCCAAGGTAAGAGTCAAAGCAAACCTATTTCAAAGCAATGAGGAAAAAAATAAGTGAAGTGATCAAAAGAAGGCTGAAATGTCCATGAACTCACATCTTTCCTGGAGTGGGTGCTTTAGCTGGCATTCCAAGTGCCACAGAGCTTTTGATGAAAGCCTGAGATCTGCCTGTGTGACTGCTAGCAAATTAAAACGTGCAAAAACGTGTTTTCAACCAGGGAACGTTTTACCTTTAATTGAAACCATCAAAAGAGGGAAACTGTGGCCCTGTCCATGCAGATGGAGGGCTGGAACCAGGATAATCAGCCTGCTGGATACGCTTCCCTATGCTGTGGGTCCAGCCACTCTTCCCCTCAGGACAGAGAGAGACAGAAGCCCTTGCAGAGATGCCAGGGTGGTGGACCATGTCCCAGAGCCCTCTGGAGAAGTCTGGCATCCTCCTGGCTGCAGGAGTTGCCCTGGGATGGGCCACTAGCTAGCTGACCCAAAAGTGGGAATGGGAGGTAAATCTCTTTGAAGATCTTTTTGCCTGGGAAAGAGGGAAGCCAGTCCTTTTAAAGTATGCCTTTTAAAGAAAGCCACCTGGTGCCCTTTTCTCTCCCTTCCCTGGGGAAGCTGGGTGGGCTCAGGAACATTTCCTTTGGGCAAGTCCCCTGTGAGAGCTGAGCCCTGCTCAGGTGTCCCCAGCCCTCTGCACATGGCTGTGCAACTGCAGAGGGTTGTCACCTTCCCACTGGGGTTACAGGATGGAAGCACTTAAACTCCTGACCCCTTCAGTGGCAGCTTTTTTGGCAAATACCAATGTGGATAACAGGTTGCCACTGATACATGAAAGCTGGAGCTGGGGTGGGGAGAGCTGTGCAGGAATTTTCCAGAAAGACTGTGTGTGCTGCTGAGTTGTATTCATTAGCTGGATTTTTAATCAACTTCAGTTTAACCAGATTAACAGTGATTTCAAATCCTCTGAGAAAGGAGTGAGGAAAGCACAAAAAAACCAGGGAAACAACACTCTTCATTACATATTGATAAAAAACAAAGCTTTGCTTCTCACCTAAAATTTAGTGCTGTTACAAATGGTGAAATTCAGGTGTAAAATGTTTCAGATTTTGGACAAAACCTTCTGCTGAAGTCAGAACATAGGGAAGCACAGGAGTGGGACAGCAACTTCCCCACACCTGCAGTAGCCCTGGTAGGTAAGGAAGGGGAATGTTCTCTGCCCTGGATAAGAGGGCTGGGACTCAGAACAAGTGGCTTTTATTCTCCTTCTCTGTTTAATGTGCTCCTTACTCCTGGGTCATGTCTGCAAACTTCCTTCTTTACTTTTCAATCAATGGGCTGAACTCCATGGAGTGCTGTGATACTTAAAGCAGCTCGACAAAGTGGCTGAAATATGTTATCTACCTGAAAAGTGCTCAGGTTTTTTCTAAGATAATAAAAATGACTGGGAAAACTGGGTGCCCAGAGCACTGGGGAATGGTGACAAAATTAATGAGGGCCACATGGAGATCCAAAGAGGAGCTAACCCCACTTTATTAACACTGGGAGTACAGATACGAAGTTTCTGAGAGGGTGGGCTGTGGGTGTTTCTAGAGATTTTCAGTAGAAGTAAATGCTTTTGTGGTGAAAGCAAAAATTAAAAAATAAATTTCCATACCTCTGTTGAGTGTGAAGAAGGCTGAAGTGTGCTCCTGTGCAGAAGGCAGGCAGAAACCTGAGTACTGTTTAGGTCAGGAACCTGAGTACTGTTTAGGTCAGGCTGTAAATCCAGTGAAGCCAGGGGTTATTCACAGGCATTGCAGGGCTATCAGCACATCCTGTTGTAAAACTGAACTTTAGCTTTTACTCATTTCTCAGCAACTGTTCTGGATATTGGCCATTTCTAAATATCCTCTTAAGTATTTTGTCTTGGAATAGAAATCTGGAGATCATTTCCATGTATCTAAATATTTATCCTGAGACTTTTCAATGATTAATGTGCATTTAATCCCCTACCTATGTGACTGAACATGAAAATGCAAATATCTTAGTGGCTAATTATATCCTTGAATTATGGTTCCCTTTTTTCCTTTTTTGGTCCCCTAACTATTTTAGCTTAGTTCTCCAAAACAAAACTCTGTTATTCTGGCATTCTCTGCCAGGCCTATCATCCCTCCCAGCTGAAGGAATGCTCAGGCCCTTGGATGTGCACTGACCAAGTGCACAAACCCCCAGTGCAAAATTTCTGCAGTGGATGAGTCACTGGGTAGGGATCTCAGCAGTGTTTGTTTTCCCTGCCCTGCACGATAAGGGGTGACGTGTTCTGCAGATCCTGAGGCTTCTAATGCAGTTTAAAGCTGCTCATAACAAAGAACAGAGAATAATATCAAATTTCATTTTGGTGCAGTAAAGGGAGAAGGTGCCATCTGTTCTTTATGGTGCTGTTAATGAATATGCAGAGGAGATGGACCCAGGCAAGGAGCAGCAACAAGAGTGGTCCCCAAAGGGACTTCTTGCAGCCCAGCATCCAGGTGTGGACACATCCCTGGCCTGGACTCCCAGGAAGGGGCTCACTGCCAGGCAGAGCCTGAGCTAGGACCTACAATGACAAGAAACAGCTTTAAACTGGAAAGGGGTGGAGGAGGAACCTATTTATGCAGCCAGAGCTTCCCAGCAGGAACTAAAATGCTACAAACTTGGAGAGTGGCTGGAAAAGGCTCAGCTAGGGCCAAGGGCCACACACAAGCACTTGGGGCTAGGAAAAGAGCTCTTCTGCTCCTTGCAATAAACACCATGTTCCTAATGATTTGCAGTTAAGTCAGCTGGGAAAATGCTGGCAGAAGCTTTGGCATGGGGTGTTATGTCAACAGGAAACACAGGGCACATACCTACCTCTTTTTGCATGTGCAGGCAAGGGAAGAAGGGTTGGCAGAAGTTTTCCAGCTGCTGAAATGCCTTCAGGATTTTAGGAGCAAAGTCTTTTGTAAGACTGTGTTATAATGAAGTTTGTACTGAGACCTTCTGGGAGAGATTAAAGGAAGGCACAGAATTACTGCATGACAAAGACTGAAAGCTTGTCAGAAAGAGAGGTAAATCATGGAGGGAGGAGGACAGTGCCTTGACAAAAGGGACAAAGTAAAAAATCAAGATGCTGCAGGTAAGGGCTTGACACGAGGGGTCATGTGAAGTTCAAAGTCAGACTCACAAAAATTGGCATGTGAAGAGGCCCAGCCTGTGACAGCCAGCATAAACCAACCCCTGTGCAGATAAAGGTGGTGCAAAAATCCAATGCATTGCATTGCTGTGCAGAAGAATTGGCAAGAATTGTGGACTATGCATAGCCTGGGCAGAGAGAAAGGGGAATATGCCCCTACCCCAAACAAATCCTGCAGAGAAACAAAACCAGTGCAGGCTGGCAGGAGCGAACCAGCCATCTAAAACAGAGGAATATCTGTGGATCCCAAGCTGGACACATGCCAGAGCAGTGCAGACAAACTGTGGTGGGTGAAAAGTTTCAATTTCCAGTGACTGCAGGCAAAAATGCTCTTTGAGTGACAATGCTGCTGTGCCTCTGTTCCCATCAGCAGGATGCCTTTATGCTGGGCCAGAGCAAGGCAGGAGGGATCAGAGGGATGTCCTCCAGGGGATATGAGTGCTCTAAACCCAAAGAAGAGATATCTCGTGCAGCAGGGCTTTATGGGGTCTCCTGGCACGCAGTGCTGACCAAGAGAAGCTCAGAATGTGAAGCCAAGTCCTTGATCCTGGGTATTTTCTGAAGCACAGGGCATAACTCTTTTCCCTCTGCATATCAAACCTGGGGCTCTTGCTTCAGGAACAGGCTTGTCTCCCAGGATGACTGGGCAGCATCTGGTGCTGTAATTAAACCTCCAAACAAAATGGAAGAGGGTAACCTCTGAGCAGCGCACTGCCATCCCTCACACTGACAAACATTTCCTTTCCCCCCAGCAATGCTGGGTGTGTTTGTGGCAGCACCTTCTGCCCCTCACACCAGCCCTTCCCTCTCAGTCTTCCAGGCAGCTGAATTGTTCTCACTGGTCAGACATGAGCAGCTTCCCATGAACAGAGACTGTTTTCTCATCAATACCACGAACAGAGACTGTTTTTTCATCAATACCAGCTTCCCAGAGATTTTATGTTTTTTTCCCCCAGACTGTTTGTTTACTAAAATGCTTACTCTAAAAATGTATGTCTCCTTAATTTATTGGTCCACTAGAGAAAACTCCATCACGTCTGAAATGCTTTAATAAGGATCCAAGGCGAGGGATGACCAAATAAATGATAATTACAGTGTCAGAGAGGCATTCCCAGATCCCCCACCCTCCTCAGGTGTCAGTGCACTGCAATAACCAAGCAGGAGCAGGAAGCTGGTGTTGAAAGCCTACGTGAAGCTCCTGGTAGCCACAACCTGCAGCACCTTCCCTTGTCCTGCTGGGCACACAGAGGGCTCCTCAGCCCTCCCAGCCCTGCTGGTGACTAACACTGACTGAGTCAGAACCCCAGGGCACTCAACAGCAAGGTTGTTAAATTGGTTTCTCCTCACTTCCTCAAGTGGGTTACCACCCCATGTTGGTGGAAGATGAAAAGTTCATGGTCTCTGGACAGTGGGGGCCCAGCTGTTCCATGAGCCAATGCAGAAAGGAGCCAGGTCATGGTTGGAAGGGGGGTCTGAAGTTGGACATGCAGGCAGTGAGGGCACAGGAGGGTTTTAGGCAAGGGTCCCACAGCCCTGGGCAGGATCTGCTCCTGCATGGGGAATTTTGCATGCAAAGGGAAGGGTTTTCCACTGCTGGTTCAGCATACAGGGAAAACCCCTGCTTTCCTCTCTGTTCCTCTGTTGCCAAGGCCACAGTCTTCACAGGAATCACGTGTTTCAGAGCTTTGTTAGGACCACAAACCTCTTTTACACAAGGCTTTACCCACAGACTTCTCTGTAGCATATTCTACAACTCCAAATGGCAAAATCTGTACTACACACCTCAAAAATTACTTTCAGACATGATGGGTGCATCCATAACTGCAGGTTTGTCCTCATGTCCTGAGAAACACCTTCTGCACTGAGCTTTGTGACCCATGGAGCAAAGGGGTTATCCCAGCAGGGATCGGGGGAAGGCCCTCAGGCTGAGGTGCAATGGAGGCAACTCAAAAAGTCCCTCAGGTTTCTCTCAGGGGGAAAAAAATTGCAAAAACTGTGTTGGGAGGCTGGGGAGAAGGCTTCTCTGAGGATTCCCAGTTAAGCTGTTCCCAGAGACTGAGCTGGGACCTAGCTGGTACATTGCAGGTGGAGAAGAGGATCTTTCCACCATGGCTCACTCCATCAGCACATCCTCACACAGCCCAGCTCCTCCTGTGCCCATGCAGGGCCAAGGGGCTCCCAGGCACCAGCTGCCTCAACCTCCACCTCACCCAATTTCAGCCCCCCTCAGCTTTCTGGGTTGGGAGGTCTCCAGTGAAGTTCCTCCATAAATCATCTCTCTGCCTTTGCCTTGCACTGAGAATCCAGCAGCTACTTAATATTTATAATATGGATGGTATTACACAGTGTATCAAAATATGCATATTATTTTATATCAGCTCTAATGCTGCAGGTACTGTCAGCTCTTTCACCTGGCATTGTGTGCTGCTGGTGAGGAAAAATACTGGGGTTTAACCTACATGGCTAAAACCTTTGTGGCATAGGGCTGATTTACAGTGTGCTCCATGGGGTGCTTTTTCAAAAAGGATTTAGCCCTTCTCAAGTGGTTTTCTTGTTGAAAATGTTTGTGGGAATGGCAGGGGCAGAGCCCACAGCGCCAGCAGTGACTGGAGCCCATCTCAATCAATCACTTCTGACAATCCATGTCTGAGGTACTGTGTTTGTCCAAACACAGGGGAAGGCATGGTCTCTGCCCCCTGCTCCTCAGGCACCCTGAACCATCACGGTGTGATTAGGACACCCGGAATCACAGGGTGGGAGCTAAATGCTAAGACTGTCGATGGAATTGCTAATGAGGACCTAAAGATGACACGGTGAATGATAGCAGATCACTAATTGCTTTTTCCCCGTAGTGACTTAGCAATTAGAAATGGAAGAAGAAAATCAGGGTGAAATTTGAGAGCTGTGCTGTTTGGAGTACCTGCTTTTGTTTATTTTTAACCCTCTCTTTTGTCCCCCTAATCCCTTCTGGGATGGTTTTGCTCCTCGCTCTGCAGAGCGCTGCATTATATTTGCAATGCCCTGTCACTCGCATCATGTCTGCAAGCTGTCTTCTTCAGGCATGAGCTTATTTAGACAAGTTGTCAGGCTGAATGGGAAAAATCTTAAATCAATGTATTTCAGCATGCAATCATATATAGGCTAATTTATCTGCTGCCCTGTACAGCCTGCCAGGTTAAAATGAGGTCTCTCAGGCATGGTGCCTCTGAAAGTCTCCTGATTAACAGAGCCATTTTTATTGGGAGGGCGACAACGAGATTGTTTTATGGTAATTGTTATCATTTGGACCTGTGTATATGCAAATGGAGGAGATTAAAGTAGAGAAAATATAAAGATGATGAATATGCAGCACGTAGCCAAGATGGCAGAGGGACAGAAATATTTTCCACGTTGTGTGGCTGGGGTGGTGAGGGGCTGGCTGCTTTTCCAGGCACGGGGACATCCCCAGCCTACGGGGCAGCCAGCAGGACACCTGCCTGCAGGGGACAGGACTGTGCCCACTCTCAGTCCCACTGATGAAGGGGGCTGCCTCTCCTCCCAGTCAAAGGGCTTTGGGGATGGAAAATAGATAAATGGACCAAAAGAGATGAAGCAGTGGCACAAGTCACATCAGTGCAAGACTTCTTGAGGTGGACCAAATAGTCCCAAACCCTTTCGGGGTAGTTTTAAATATATTTCAACTGTTCTATTGCTGGCTTTCCTGTTCATTACTTCCTATCACTTTTATTCTCTTGCCTGTTTTTAGGTGAAGCTTGGGTGTGTGAAATACATTGTCTCTACAGGCATGGACCTTTCTAACCCTCGCTGGCACAAAACCACACAGCAAGACTACCCCACCAGTAAATCTAATCCCTCACCTGGGAAGAGCTGCCTCTGCAAATAAAGAATACTCCAGTCTCTATCCCTCAGCTCTGCTGCCCCTGAAATGGAAAGTAAAATCCCTGTGGGGAAGGTCTGGGCCCTCAGTGCCAGATTTTCTTGAGGAAACCAGCAGCAGGTCAGGAGTGTGCAGATGCTCACTGGGCCTGGATCTGCCCACTAAGAGCTGGACTGATCTCAGCAGCTCACTTTAGATAAATCACTGAGCATGAGATCATACCCTTTTTATCCCTCTTTTTTACATTACGTTATTGAGGCTTATGGCAAGGGGAGCAGGACAGCAAATTTTGTCTCCATTAAAAACATGTCAGGCTGTGTCCATTTTGTAATATATTTTAGTATCCATGTGGGAGAGCACCTCTGGCTGTTCCCTGCAGTTGCAGCTGCACAACCTGAGACACTGTAGCCTCCTTTTTCCTCCATCTGCTGGAAATGAGGAGATCAGTGGAGCCCTCCATTCTCCTCCCTGTGCCACCATCCTCAGCTGAGTATTTTTGCCTTGCAAGCCTTAGCCACTTGTTCTCTCTGCATCTCTTAGCTGCAAGAGGCTGCTATTTGCCTGCTCCATCTTTTCCAGGAATGCTGCTGGAGCATGGACTGACTCTGCCTCGCCCAAAGTCCCCAAAGAAGGGTAATGGCCAGCAGAAATCTGTGCACAGCAAGGGCCGTGCCCAAGCTCCCAATGCATCAGTGGATGGGACTGCTCCTCACTTCTGCAGAGGAGCACAAGAGATTTTACAAGTTTGCTGACATTTGTGCCTGAGCAGATCAGGCATGCAGGGCTCCCATGTCCATGCTCTGTCTTCCACCCAGCACTGCTCAGGATTCTGGTCCTGTCCTCAAGGCCAGGGTGGGGCTTGGAAAGGTTGCACTGGTTTTAGCTGGGACAGAATTAATTTTCTTCACAGTTCTTCCATGGAGTTATGTTTTGGGTTTGTGCTAGAGTGTTGATATCTCCTGTATGTTTTAGTCATTGACTTACACAGAGTCAGGGCCTTTTCTGCCCCTCAGGAGGCTGAGAGTGCACAAGGAGTTGGGAGGGGACACAGGCAGCACCAGCTGACCACAGGCATATCCCACAGCACAGGGCACCGTGACCAGCACACAGAGCTGGGGAAAGAAGGAAGCAGGGACATTCAGAGCAGTGGTGTTTGTCTTCCCAAACCATCATTACACATGATGGAATCCTGCTGTCCTGGAGATGGCTGAGCACCTGCCTGCCCATGGGAAGCAGCCAATGAATTATTTGTTTCTTTGTGTGAGTGCTGCTTTGGCTTTACCTGCTAAACTGTCTTTATCTCAACCCATGAATTTTCTCACCTTTACTCTTCTGATTCTCTTCCCCACCCATCCTACCTGGGGAGAGTGATCAAGAGGCTGTGTGGGCTTAGCTACCACCTGGGGTTAAACCACAACATGCACATTTTCCTTAAAAGCCTTATTTCCTTAGCTGTCCAAGAAAAGAGCCAGCACCTACAACAGCAGAGATTCGTCATGACTGGGAAAAACTGAATACACTGAAGACAAGTTTCTCTCTGCTCTGCTGTCCTGTTTCATTCCTCTTTTCCTGTGCTTCTGAATGCAACCAAAGCCTGGCCTTGAAAACCCAGTACACCAAAGTAAAACATCCTGGCTTGGATCAGCAATGGTGTGAGCAGCAGGACCAGAGCAGTGACCACCCCACCTCTGTACTGGGCACTGGTGAGGCCACACCTCTAATCCTGGGGTCAGTTTTGGGCCCCTCACTACAAAAAGGACATTGAGGGACTGGAGTGAGTCCAGAGAAGGGCAATGGAGCTGGGGAAGGGTCTGAACAAGTCCCGTGAGGAGCAGCTGAGGGAGCTGGGGGTGCTTAGCCTGGAGAAAAGGAGGCTCAGGGGTGACCTTACTGCTCTCCCTGACAGGAGGAGTAGCCAGGTGAGGGTTGAGCTCTTCTCCCAAGTTACAAGTGATAGGACAAGAAGAAATGGCCTCAAATTGTGCCAGGGAATGTTTCAACTGGATATTAGGAAAGATTTATTCATGGAAAGAAGACACTATCAGGAACTGGAACAGGCTGTCCAGGGGAGTGGCTGAGTCCCCACCCCTGGAGGTATTTAACAGATGTGTAGATGTAGCACTTAGGGACACAGTTTTGTGATGGATAATGGCTGGGCTCAGTGATCTTAGAGGTCTTTTCTAACATAAATCATTCTATATCCTATAATTCTATGTTTACCAGTGTTTCCTTATGAGCCTCTGTTGTTCCATGACATTTGATTCACCATAACAGAGAGATTGTTTGGCTTGGTGCTCTGTTCAGCCATTGGGTGGGTCATGGACCCAACCAGGGACCTGATGGAGGATATTCCCTTGCCCCTCCCATCCCTCTCACTCCAGCTGGCAGCACAGAGACTGAACATTTCAAAGCATCTCCACTAAGTGGAAAGGATAATGAAAGTGTTTTGTCATCAAAGGCTACCTCTGATTCTCTTCCATTCACCATCACACAGCCTTTCCTTGCAGGGCTCACCCCAGGTCAGCTGAGATGTGCAGTTTCATCACTTCTCCTGCTTTCAATAGTGTTTTCCCCAGGAAGACATCCTGATAAAGCCACAGGACCGTTCCAGCACACTCTTCTCTTTGAGGAGCATTGGCCAAGCACTGAGCATAAGGAACTTTCACCCATGAGTAACACAGACCTGAGGATGTGTCTCAGAGCTGTCCCTTCCCTGTGTCACTGGCAGACATCTGTGTCAGGGATGAGGCAGCAGTCAGGCTCAGCTTTGTCCCAGCAAGGAGCTTGCTGCAGCTTGCAGTCCAGACAGACTTGATATTTTTAAAGCTGAAGTCAAATTTCTAGAACAAAATCCTACTATTTCAACAGAAAAATCTGTTCATCTGGAGCTGGGTTGCAGAAGAGGACGGATATCTCATTTTGTGTAAGACACCAGCAAGTAATCTGATGCTTTTCTATGACTAACACAATAGGTCATATTTGAATGGTCGATGGAGAGATGAGAGGGTTCATATTCTATTACCAAATCCCTGAGCCATCTGGTTCCTAATGGCTTCTTTCAAAACAAAGGGAATACAGCTTCCAAATTATGCAATGCAAACTGACATCCTCTCTTAGACAGAAGATGCCCATTGCTTCACATCAGCAAATGAGATCAATGCCTCCACCAATTACAGTTTCAGGTATTTCTGGACATGCACCTAATGGCAAATACATCCTCTCATTGCTCAAGATGGCTTAGTCTATCACTGGGAACCACGGGATGGAAAGTGGAGGGCAGTGGCTGTTGCCATAGCAAGTGTTTGTTTCCATTGTGGCAGGGGAGGTTTGATGGCACAAAGATGGGGGAGATGGCACAAGAGGGCACAAGATGGCACAAAGCTCAGCAGGAGAGTGGGGCTTGGCAAGCACTGTGGGCTGTGCCACCCATCCCAGCTGTGGTGACACAGTGCTGGGGTGAGTGGCACACTGAGGGATGTGTCTTTGTCCCCATCCCCATGCCCTGGGGAGTGGCAGCTGCTAGCTGGATTCTGCCACCAGAGCCAGGCGCTTCCTCGTGACCCATGTGAGCTGGAGCTGTAGGGAGGAACAAGAGCCTTGCCCATGTCGCATCTTTTTTCTGTGACTGTGCTTTGACACCAGGAGCATGTGCAGTGTGTGCTTTGTTCATGGCCTGGCTTTTGCCTCAGCTTGGCACCTTTTGGGGAGGATTCCTCAGAAATGCTCCCGTGCTCACAGAGGCTTACCTGCTTGCTGAGACATGCCCCATGCCAGCCTAAATCCTGGGCTGGGTGAAATGCCAAGTGCAGACAGAAAATCCTGAAGAAATAAAGTGCTTTTAAGGGGGAGCTGGCACCTTTGCTTCCTGAGGCCAAGCCACCAGCACAGCTATGAGATGCCATCACAGCCTGGGTAGATCAGCCAGGCTGGTGCCTTATAAATTACAGGTCTGACACAGAATCCACAGCAGTGACAGCCACGGGGGCTCTCAGCAGCCAAGACAAAAGTCTGTGGTCACTATAGCCCGTGCCACACTCACCAAACTGGTAACATTGCCTGAGCTAGTTTGCTTAAGTGATAGCTCAGTAATGTTTATTTTTTGTTTTCACGGTGCAAATCTGCCCCAGGGAAACCCAGGCCAGGAATTTTTCTATCCACACTTTCACTGTTGAGAAGCATTCAATGACGTGGGTGTTCTTGCTGTCAACAAAGGCCCTGAGCCCCCTCCCCACACTGCAGCCTCTGCTCCAGGTGCTCCTGGGCCACAGCAAGATGTGTGCAGAGCTGCTGTCGTGTTCTGCCTATGTGTCCTTGTAATTTGAATTAAACCCATTCACAAATGAAAGGACACAAAATGCAGGCATTTATTATTCTGTATTTATCGCTTGTATAGTTTAGCCAAGAACATCACAGCACTGTTTGTGTGATGCTATCAGGGATTACATATCCAATAAGTACAGTGTATCACCAGCATACTCTAGCCCCATTATGTGTAATTATGGATGTTTATGGATAGCCCATCACAGGCCAGCGTGGCTCTTGGTTACATCTGTGACATGCTGCTTGTTGCGTCACGCTCACAAATCTTCTGCTGCCTCTAATTATGGACGTTTATGGATGTGTGCTGTGCTCAGTGCACACCATCCTGCTTGCACCATCAATCAGAGCCATCCTGTTGATAGGGCAGCTGATGTTTATTTGCTTAATGTCTTCTGATTCTTTAAACATCTGTCTTTTAAGTGGTGGGTGCCTTACAGCGGATTCATCCTGTAGTTAGACCTGACTTACACAACTCAGTAATTTGGTGAAACCCTGGTTTGCCTACAGGCTGCTGGCCAAGAACCTGGCAGTTCCACAGGGGCCAGGGTTTCACCACCTGTGACTGGGTTACACACCAGCTCATTTAGGAAGAGCTCTGACTTTGGTGGGGTTTGAGGTTGCTGCAGACCTGCACTCAGCTCTCAAGTGAAAGGGCTGCAACACCACCCAAAATCTGAGCTGCCAGCTGTAGCTCCTCTCCATTTCTTGCTCAAGGGCAAGAATTCTTGGATCAGTAAGAAGCATTGGTCTGCTCTGCTCCTTTGGTGCTTTTCCTAATGTCTATTGAATTGCTCCTCCCTTTGTACTGTATAATTTAGGCCTGGTTGAGTACAGAGTATTTTATTTATTTATGTATTCAAAATTTTAAAATGCATCTCTAGGCATCTTAGCAGTACACTGGGCGCCTACCACATAAATTAAAAATAACAGCATAAACTTAGACAAAGGACCTTCCATAAATAATTCCTCCTCAGCTCACACCCTTAGCAATAGCCTTAGCTTGGAACAGGGAAATAGATGGGCTTTACAGCCTGTTGGGAAGGTTAATAAATCTGGGCACTGATGGACCAAAGGGGAAAATGAGTTTCAAAATTGAAGCCCACCCTCTCCATCCCCTTTGTGGAGACTCCTTGCCTTGAACTCTTCACCTCTCCTGGTCCTTAGTAGGAGATCAGATCCTGCTGGACAACTTAGGCTTAGAAACAGAATTGTCAGGGACATCTCACACTGCTGCCATGATGCAAATTAGCTGACCACATTCTGATCACAAAAAAGTTATTTTTAAATAACTTTTGTCCACAGCTGCAAAAATTATTTAATTTAGCACTACATTTATGTATCCAGTCTAAGCCACACCTGTTATAGGTGGATAACCAGAAGATGTCTATTCACCCTTTTCTAAAGATCAGGCACCTTTTATAGACGTCAGATTGAGCACCAAAATCACTGGTTAGATCTGAAAAGGTAAATCTCTGTGTGTAAGTGTACAGGGGAAAACATCCTCTTTAGAAGTAATTTGCTGAAAACAGTTTTCACATTTTGTTTCTGCCTATGGCAATTTATGAAACACAAATGAGATATTGTACCAGCAGTGATGCTGAAATAAATCACTCTAAGAACAGAACTGAAAATTTTATTTCATTACTAAAGTAAATATAAAAGTGCTTTAGCACAGTTTCAAATTAGATTGGGGTTTGGTCAAGCTTGTTATAAATCTGATGATTGTAAAGCAAACGGCTGGAGATGGCTCTCAGCAGAGCAGCATTGCAAACACAGCTAATGGGATGCTGTGAGGTGCAGAGCAATAAACGGGGAGAAGCCAAGGTGTGGATTCTGTGCCTGCACTGCCAGAACCAAAGGCAGTGATGCAGCATGCTGTGGCCAGGTCTGCTGTGCAATTCCTAAAAGGATGCTGTAAAGATAAACAGAGGGACAGGACATACCCCCAAAACTGTCCCACAGCTGGGACAAAATGCCTTCCTCTGAGAATGTGGAGGGGAGAGGCAGCTGAGCTCAGCCCAGAGTCCTACAGCCCAGCTGTAAATGAGGCTGGAAGACCATCTAGAAGGGCACAGCACAGGAGAGAAACACCTGCAGGAGGTGGAGTTCTCTCTAATGGCAAAGGCCACGTGGTGAGACACAAGGTGTTGGCTCTACCTCCTAGAGCCTCAACTCGGGGTACCCCCACTGGCAGTCCCATCCCCTGCAGCAGGCTGAATTGCTGCTGGGATAGTCCAGGGTGAGGAAGCAAAAAGGGCCTTTGCATAATATCCACAGATGTTTTGTTCAGCCACACAGTGAGATGTTTGGGTCCAGCACCCACACACAGACGGTCTCAGTTTCAGTCTGCCAAGGGGCCTGGGGGTGAACTTGGTCTGGGCAGTGCAAAGATGAGGGCCAGTCAGGGAATAGGGAGGAGTGGCTCAGGGACATAGGAACAGATATAGGAACAGGGGAAGGAGCCAATGGGGTCTAACAGCTTTTTGAGGGAAGCTTCTTGCGTCTCCCAAAACCAGGGAATGCCCCCCAGGGTGCCCACAATCCCCAGGGATCACTGATCATACAGAGGCAGGGAGCTGCTCTGGTACCACAGGTCTTTCCTAAGGACCAAAGTGTATGATAACATCAACCAGCTGCTGGGAGCAGATGTTCACACCAGAAACATCTTGCAAAATGTGGCAAGAAGTCACAACTGACTGTGGGTGGAAGCTGAGTAAATTTCATCTGGGTGGATTTTGGGAGGGGCTTGGCAAACCACTGTTTGTCCAGCTTACATTCCTGACATCCTCTTCTTGATCTCAGCTTGCAGAACAGCCATCAAGGAGTGATGAGGAACTATCTCACCACTGCAGCCAGTGGCCCCTCAGAGGGCTGGGTGTCCTGCAGACTCTCTCCCATGGGAGACAACCCCAGGCTGGCAGTCAGTGGTCAGCTTTGTCTCACCTCTGATTTCCCACCAGGGCCAGGTGCTGGCTCACAGTGCAGCAAACTGGTGGCACCTGAACCCACAGCAGCTATCCTTGAAGGTACGACCCATCCTTTACTTCCATGGGGCTTTGGTGGGCTCCTGGTGGAAAAGCCCATAGCTCATCCCTAAAACCTGACAGCTCAAACACCAAACTGCCTTCCAAGAAGGCAGGACTTGATCCCTTCCATCAGAGACTCACAAACCTCTATCTAGCAACATGCCTTCCCCCTCCTCAATATCTTCAGCCTGGTAAAAATGGAGCTGCCTTGCTCTTATTAACCTGCTTGGGGATTGATTCAGAGATATGGAAGTTCTTGGAAAGATGCTCATTAATATGCAAACCTCTGCATGATAATGAGCAATAAACAAGGTCTTTTTTGGTGAAGAGGGAAAATTGAAAATATACTTTCAGGTCATTTCATGGCAGGGCAGATGCTGCAATCTGTGCATCATCCTGGAACTGACATGTTTTCTATATTCTGTGCTATGCCCCCAGCACCTGCACCAATGTAACTGAGCATTATGCACGTTCATCAGCTGAATAATAACCCCTGGGGAATTAGTGATTCATTACAAAATGGTTTCTTCTGGAAGAGAAAGAAGGTTTTGTCTAGTTTTTAGGAGTACCCCAGGAAACCTCCATTTATTTATGCCTGCTTTTGTTTCACAATAGTTTCTTTGTTCCCCTCTGCTGTTGCTTTTTCTAGTGCCAGTTAACAGCAAGGGCCGTGGGGAAAAGAAAGGAGAGGCAGAATCTCTGTCAAGAAGGAAAAATAAATCTGTGCCCAACAAAATAGAATAGAAGCAACATGTTTAAGCAAACCAGAGGCACAGACACTTGAGGTTTTTCTCCCTGTGTGTTTACATTTTCTAGTTATTGGAGACTGTCATTTCCCACAGCACCTCTGATTTCTCCAGGTTGTCCCTAGTTCATTATCTTACTCTGGTCAGAGGAAGTCCATCCTAAAGACCCAGCTGATGTTTTCCTGGACAGTTGTGGTCTAGAAGATATTCTTAAGTGGGCACAAGTAGATTTGTATCTGTTAAGGCTTTACTGAATGTGCAGAGCCATCACCAATAGTCATTATGCACCCATACAAGTCTACAGGCTGCTTTTAGCCCATCACTGGCTCTTAAACCAATGACCTGTCCTGGGAAGTCATCCCATGCAAACAGACACAAGACCTGATACCCCATCTCCTCCTCTGACTGTGAAGCCCCAGCTCCAGGAGCCCAGATAAAGAGAATGTTTCCATGTTAGGAGGCATTTTTCTTTTTATTTAGCAAGAAATCCATGGAGGGGAGGGGGCAAGTATCCCAAGGACAAACAAGAAGACACATCTGCCCATTGATAAAATAGAAGAGAGGTGCTAGATATACAAAAAATATGTGAACTTCCTCTTCAAGGCTTCCTTCTGGAAGTTCTTAAAGTTCTGGAAGTTCTTAGCTTCACTAATTAAAGCAATTTGTGGTATATGGAAGAGGTAGGATTGAGAACAGACCCACAGAGGGACTCAGGAACATGCCAGAGTCTGCAAATTTGCCTTTTACTTTATAATTCAAGGCACTATAGGCATAAATAAAATGGGATGCAGAAAATCAATGCTGGTAAATAGTAAAAGATGCTTTGGGGGAGATTGGAGAGGAAAGGTGTAATTGCTGCTGAGGAATGTTCAGCAATAACTGAGATAAGGGGCATTAGGACAATGGTATATGGGACTGGCATTCCAATCAGAGGCCCACCCTAACTCTTGGGACAGATTAAAGGATGTTTTAAACAATCTCCTGGCTGGCTTGGCTGAGATAAACCCAGCCCTGGGGATCTCCAGAGGAAAGAGCAGATTCAGGACTTTGCCCTTTCCTGGGTTTCTCTGCTGCCACAGCCCCTCGGGCAGCCCTTGCATTTTAACCCTTTCCTGGCACTGGGAGATCCCTGTGGGGGCTCAGCTCTGCCTGACCCCTTCTAATCCTGCCCAGCCCCTCCAGCCTCAGCCCACAGCCAGGCACCCCCACCTCAGTGCTGGGCACTGGGAGCTGAGTTTGGGGTCAGCCAGCTGCTCCTGGTGCTTGCTGAGGCTGTCTGGAGCTCTTACCTGCACAGAGGCAGAGCCTGTGGCTCCACTGAATCCTAAAGCAAGGTGGAAGCAGCTCCCAAACAGGGAGAGATGGAGAAATCTGCTTCTAGTGCAACTGCAGAGGAAAAAACAAGGAGTATGGGTGAGTTTGAGCCACACATGGTGGAGGAAAGGCCATGAAGTGGGCTGGCAGAGGATGAAAAGCAGTGGCACACAAATCACAGCCTGCCCACGGGTTTTATATGCCACAAAGGAATAAATAAAGGGAGTTAAAGCAGGGCACTGTGAATGAAGATGGAAGAACAGAAGATAATCCAGGATAAGGGAGAGGCATACATGAAGTGTGAAACATCACCCCAGAGAATGGAGGGAGGTGCTGCAGGGCAGAGGGGAGAGAGTGAAAGAAGTAACACGCACGTGTGCACATACATAGACAAACACAAAAGAAAGATGAATAATGACAGAAATATTGTGCAAGAGATCAAGGTAAATATGAAACTCTTCAGACATGCAAGGGAAAAGGTCTCAAGAGGAGACAGCAAATTTACTTGCACGACATGGTAAGGATAATTTATTGATGTGAGCTGGCCACCGGTAAATGGAAAAAAATATAATTAACTGGTTTCCTTAATATTCCCAAAGGACAGAGGCCAAGGCATATCCCACATTAATTTACATTGCAAGAGGACAAAAAACACTATGAGAAAACAAGGAGAGCATGGCCTGATCATCAGAGCACTGAAGAAGCGACAGATCTCTGTGGGGAGGTCAGTGAGGTGCAGGAGCAGGGGACAGGAGGCAGGGGCAGGGTGACAGGGCCCAAAGGAAGAGTGATGGGAGGTGCTGGCACAGGGATGAGAGGATGGGGCAGCCTCTGCTGTGGGCATCATGAGGCTGGGACTGTGAGAACTCCTGTGCCTCCCTCATCCACCCTGCTCCATTCCCCTTGCAGACCAGTCTGCTCAGTGGATTCTTGGAAATTAGAGAGATGCCCACTTGTGGGAGATGTAGCAAGGATTAGGGAAGCTTCCAAAGTGCAAGAATGCAAAATAAGCCATTTTATGGTAAGGCAGAGGGGGCAGAGTGATACTGGAAAAGTTACAACTAGACAGCAATCCATGAAGTTTGGCAGCTTTTCCAACAATAGATCCACCTCCCAACTGCTTCTGCTCCTGCAGGAGGGCCTGGATCTCCAGGCTCTAATGAAACTTGACATCAAAAAACTCTCTGGTTTGACACTGTGATACAAAGCTGCACCTGCAGCATCCCTAGGGTGGGCTCCTGCCCTAAGCACCATCCACGTTCACATTGTCACCCCAGCTGTGCCTTGAGGGCTGGAGGACCGGGGGGGAGCACACACTGTGCCAGCAGGGAGAGAGGCTGTAGGGACACCTGACACCTCTGCCAGCCAGCAGGAACACTTGGCAGCATCCACCAGGCCCAGGGAAGGAATGGTGAGAGTGCTCCAGGCAGCTGCTGGAAGGATGCTGGGGATGAGGGGAGGCAGATGAAAGTGCCATGTGGCTGGGTGGCTCAGCTCAGTGTGGAATGGCCATCACCCTGTTACACACAAGTTTAAGAATTAACAGGATCCAGTGTTGTGCAGCTTTTGTGACCAATGTGATGAGCTGGTTTGTCAGGCTCACTCAACTTTCCCCTCAAACCTGCACCATCAGGCTGTCAGTGTCAGGCTGCTTTTTTTAGCCTCCCCTTTCATATCTGTGTAAGCTCCAAGGGCAGATCCTGCACCCAGTGAAAAGGATTGTGTTCAGGAAACTGATAAATAACCTGTGCCAAGTGGAGGCAGCAGCACCCCTCATTTGGTTTTGGAGGACAACTCCCAGCTGCATCTTGTCTTGGTGCCCTAAATGCTAAAAGAGTATTCCTCATCTCTGCTCTGAATCTGGAGGCTGAGTCCTCAGGAATCCCCCAGGAATCCCTCAGGAAGCCCCCAGGAAGCTCTGTGTCCTGCTGGCTTTCCCTTCTCTCTGGGTTCCTGTCTGTGTCAGCACCAGCCGCACGGTGCTCTGGTGGGTACTGGCAGCAGCATTTCTATTACAAAAAGAGTATATTAAATGACTGGGGTGTAAAACAGCTGCATTGAAATAAAGAACTGCAGCCCTTCCTGATGCTTGTTCTCCAGGTCAGCTCCTAAGGTTTCTTTCTTGTTCCATCCAGCTAAATGTATGTGTCCAGGTGCTTGTGGAACCTTTGGTGGTAAGAGGCAATCTGCTGCTTCCCCCTGCCAGGATCCCTGCTTCTGGGCAAGCCCTGCTCTTAAATGTGCATTTTCTCCCCAAGGGCCTATTTCCCCTGCAGTCTCCTGTGCTTCATAAACTTTGCCCAGACACCAGTTTCCATTGCATGCCCTAAAGATTACTGGTGTCAGTTCCCCTTTGGAAATGCCTGGTGAGCCCTCTGCTTTGCAGACAGGAAGCTTTGCTCTCCCTGGGGCTGGAGCCTAAAGACCAACCTGGCACTTGAGGGGACTGTGACCAATTCCATCCTTCCCCACCAATGGATTGTTCCCTCCAGAGCAGCAAAGCACATTTTGAGATGTGCCTCATAACCCTTCCTACCCTGATGTTTGTCTCAGAAACACCTGAAGGGGTGGCCTGGACCTCAGGGACAGGGCAGGAAGGTGAGCCTGAGGAGTTCAACCACTGCTCTGGGGAGCAGAGCCACGGGGGGCTACAAAGGGAGGGGTTTGAAACTCCCAGCTGTCCTAGAGGATGTAGGAAACCTTGAAAACATTCCTTTTTTACTCCTTGTTATGTGATGTCCACTCTGATGCTGGTCTCCAGAGTCACTCAGCAGCACTCTCCTTGTTTCTTCCTTCCCACAGGAGCCAGTGGATCTGCTGAAACCCACAGAGCTCTGGAGGGATTTCACCTCCATCCTTGTGTTTGTGGGAAAGCCTTTCTGGGTGCAGCCTGAGATCCTAACACAGGGCAGATACACGAACATGCTGTTTTTTCCTTTTGTATTTGAACTTGGGAAAGCAATGAGCAGCATATGGAGACTGCAGCTATATCACAATAGTGGTGTCATCTCTGCTCCTGTGCTGGGGCAGCTGGCAAAACTTTCCTGTGTAGGTAATGTTTAGGGTAGTCTGTTGCTCAGGATGGGGCCTGAGCTCATTGGGGATAATCAGACAGTTCCTACCAGCCTCATAGGTCTCAGGAGAGGAAAAATAAACCATAAAATAAAGAGATCCCAATTTTGAATATGCCAGAAAAGTAAATGCCTGCATCTTTTCCCTATAGGATGCTGTAATTTTCATTTTATTTGAAGATTTCTATGACATTTGATATTTTTACTTTAGAAACATCCCATTGGGGGAAAACATATTTTATGCCATATTTTCAGGTTTTGCTGTCCTGTTCCACAGGGCACACGGAGGAAAACCCTTGGGGCCTGTCAGTTGTCCCCACTGAAATCAATCCAAGCAGGAGGATGATGAGGTGCTGCGATTTCCTGCAGGAGCTGTCTCACACCCAGAGCCATGTGTGGCTTGCTCATGGGTCTGGCTCACACAGGCAGCAGCATTTACCAGCCCTGCTTTGCAGTAACTGTTAAAAACGAGAGCAGGCTCCTGGTACTGAAGTGATTTCAGCATTTATTATAAGAAAAAGAAAGACCTAAAGCGTGGGGCCCGTGGGCCGAGCAGGAGCTCTCCCACCGAGGATGCTGCAGCGCTGGCGCTGGGTTTTCTTCTCAGCAGCGATGGCTCTGATGTCCCAGGTGGAGCAGCACAGCTTCCCTGGGTCAGATGCCCCTTTTTATCCTGATTTTTGTCCCTCTGGATTGGTTTCTTTTTGGATCCTTCATTTGCATGAAGGTTTAAGGTGCTTGATTGGCCATTACAGTTCTGTCCAGGCTGGCTGATTTCGCTTGGGGGGTGCTGCACTTTGCTGAGGTGGGCAATGGTACTGCTGAGTACCACATTTCTTAGAACTACCCTTTTAACCCCTTTTACAATATAATAACTGTGAAAAATGCCAATCATTTGTTTTTTTTTTTTTTTAATTTTAAAAGTTTAATGATAATAAAATGGTTATAAAAATAGCAGTATAATTAGAGCAATAATAATTTGGACAATTTGGATTAGGACAGTATGAGACAATAGAAACAAAGAGTTACAGACAGTCCGGGTACCTCTTTCTGGGCAAAATAAGCCCAAAAAAGGACAAACATTAACAGAGGATTAACCTTTAAAAACAATAACCTGTTGCATATTCATACACCTCATACATGGTGCATAAATTCCATTCATACAAAGGATTCTGTCTGGTTATTGTCAACTTCTTCCTCTTCATCCTAACGGCGTCTTCAGAGCTGAGTGAGGCAGGAAGAAGTTCATTTCTTCTGATAAGAGAGCAATAAATTCTCTTTCTCTGAAAGATTTAGGTGTCCTGCGGCTGCTATCTCAGTGTGAGTCCTTTCTTTCAAAAAAGTATCTTACATAGCATAGTTTCTATTTTAACACTTTGTTATAACCTAAAACTATATTTAACACACCACTTAAGAAAATTAACACAGCATAACTTTCTAACATAACTATAATATTCATTTTAATATATGTGGAAAACCGATCATTAAATACACATTTTTCACAATAACCAAACTAACAGTATGTGCTTAATGATCTATCAACTATTTTACAACAGTTTCTAACCTATTTTTAACAGTAACCAGGGCTCAGCTGAAGGTGTGGGATCTGCTGGGTGCCTGAGGCTCATCCTCCTTCCACACTGCCCGCAGACATCCTAAGGCTCTCCCAGTTTCCCCATGGCAGCATTGCTGTGCCTGCTCTGCCCTGGCCACAAGGATGCTGCAGAGCCCTTGGCTGCCCAGAGCCAGGACAGCCCTGTGAGAAACAACTGCCCACTTTGAAAATTTAAAAAAGGGTTATTGAACCTTAACAAAAATACAACTAAAGGACTACATAAGGAAAAAGCTGCAGTGCTGGGAACTGCCCTCGTGGATACCACGTGGCCAGTTCATCTTCAAGATGGGTGCTCAGTCTTTTACAGCCCTGGGGGTTGCATCAGCCAGCCCTGGTCCCTCCCAAAGTCTGTCAGTCAGCTCTTCTTTGCCATTTATCAGTGGAAGCTGCTTTCTGGTAACTTGATTGGAGGTCAGGTGTTGCCATGCCTCACCTAAGCACCTAAGGTGAGGCATGGCACCTTACCCTAAGCACCGAGCTTTTCCATTGCCAGCTGCCCCATGCAAGGGACACATGTGCAGCCTTCTTTGTGCCTGTCCTAGACAACCCTGGCTGATAGTCACAATCCAGAGGGAAAAGGGAACTGTGGGGAGAACAGAGGGCATCTAAACTCCAATAACATAACCATACATCACTAAAGCTTTTCTTAATATTCACACAATAGTCATCCCTTAAGTACCAGAGCCAATCATCTCATTATCCATCTGTAACATCCCTGCTCTGCTGTGCTCCTGGATCCTGAGCACCTCGGTGAAATTGGCTCCTGGGAGCTCCTGGGCACTCTGTGTTGAGCTCTCGCTGCCTGCCCCAGGAGCTCTGCGGGGGCCCCATGTCCCAGCAGCTTTTAGAGAGCCGAGGACATCCCAGGAGGGCAGATGCAGCAGAGGACCTGCCAAAAAACCTCCGCCCTCCCGAAGCGGCTGCTGGGAATCGAGCCGGATACCCTGGGGCATTGTGAGTGGCACTTATAAACACCGGAATCCCACCTGGGAAGCCGGCAAAGCCCATTCCCGGCAGATCCCCTCCCCGGAGTGACAGGGTGGGGCAGGACAGATAAAGCAGGACAGACAGAGCAGGACAGGACTTCCCTGCTAGGAATTATTCCCTGAAGGCAGCAGTCACAGGAAATTCCCCTGGAGAACAGGAGACGGAGAGCCCTTCAACGGGTCTAATTTTAACCATCCTGCACAGCTGCATCATTTCCGGGGAATACTACGGGTTTGTTTGGGGGTGTTGCCATTCTCAAACGAGCTCTTAAAATAAATAAATAAATAAATAAATAAATAAATAAATAAAATACCCTTCTAAATCTTTGTCTCTTATTTGGCTAGTGTTGGGTGTAATTTGTAAGTTTAGTTCATTTTTAATTATGCATGGAGTTATGGAGGCTGCCTGGGGTTTTGTGGGGCAAGTATGGTAGAAAAGGGTCAGTCATACCCAATAATACGGCACAGAGGCTATGTGTGTGGGGAATGCACCCCACAGAATTTCATTCAGAATGGAAGCTGACTTCCCCTGGTGTTGCCTTCCAGCCTCTGGATGTCTTGAGCATATTACAATGGGGGTTTTTGCTCCGGTATGCTTGTTTTGTGATGAAAAATTTGATGTGACTGGGTCCCAGAGCATCTTAACCCCAGGGAGCTGGTGGGTTTCTTTTCCCACAATTACCCAGAGAAGTGAGGGCTGTGGTAGCTCTCCATGGGACTGCTCTCCCCTGCCTGAACACTGGGCTGCTGTTTAAGTTGTGTTGGAGCTGACTCCTGCAGGGTGGGGTAGCCTAACCCCGAGTGTTTGGGGTTTGTGCCTGAAATGCTCTGTTGCACATCCTTTCCCAGCTCCACAAAGGACAAGAACAACTTTTATTTCACCCTTGAGCAAAAGAGAGAAGGCACCAGTGACTTGTGTTTTATTAAAGCCAGGCCAACTGCTTGGGGCTTTCTTGTGACAGGAATTATCAATCTTAAATATATATATATATATATATATATATATATATATATATATATAAAGAGGAGCAGGCTGGTTTTGCCAAAAGCCTCAAGGATGAGCTGGACATTGCACTGCTATGTATAATGTATACATTAATGTATACATACAATGTATAAACACCTATTTTTGGTGCTCCTGTGTCTGAGGCAGGGCAAGGCTTCCTGGCCTAAATGCTGCCCCTTCATCAGGGACACTTTGCCAGACAAAAGGCAGCATTTATGACCCTAAATACATCATTATGTTGATGAGAAAGAGGGGGTCAGGAGCTGTCAGTGTTTCATCAGTTCCCTGCTTATTCCTGTGGTCCCCTCAGGTGGGCTGGCAGCCCCCAGGAACTTGCACCTCCCTGAGGCCCCTCCTGAGCCTCAAACCCCTGGGTCTGAGAGCTCCCTGAGCACCTCTGGGTCTGAGAGCTCCCTGAGCACCCCTGGGTCTGAGAGCTCCCTGAGCACCTCTGGGTCTGAGAGCTCCCTGAGCACCCCTGGGTCTGAGAGCTCCCTGAGCACCCCTGGGTCTTAGAGCTCCCTGAGCACCCCTGGGTCTTAGAGCTCCCTGAGCACCCCTGGGTCTGAGAGCTCCCTGAGCACCCCTGGGTCTGAGAGCTCCCTGAGCACCCCTGGGTCTGAGAGCTCCCTGAGCACCTCTGGGTCTGAGAGCTCCCTGAGCACCCCTGGGTCTTAGAGCTCCCTGAGCACCTCTGGGTCTGAGAGCTCCCTGAGCACCCCTGGGTCTGAGAGCTCCCTGAGCACCTCTGGGTCTGAGAGCTCCCTGAGCACCCCTGGGTCTGAGAGCTCCCTGAGCACCCCTGAGTTTTCAGCTGTGCTGCCAGATCACTTCTCTGTGTGATGTGGGATGCCCTGGTACCCAGCATAGGCTGGGTTCCCCTCGGGTACACAGAGACAGGCAGTGGCTCCATGAGGCTCTCTCAGCTCTGATCCCCAAAATCAAAGTGTCCAGCAGCACAGGGCTCCCAGAGTCCGACAGTGCCGTGTCCTGCACAGCCCAGGCTCGCTCTGCCAGTTCAGCCTCCCTGTTTGGAGCTGTTTGAAGGCTGTGGGCTGCCAGGCATCCTGAGAGTTTGGGTATTGTCTGTCCTCCCACAGCCCTCACAAAGGCAGCACAAAAGCAGAAAGGAGTGTTTTGCTCTTTGGCTGCTTCATCAGAAATCCCCACACCTGCTGCCAGAAAAGATCCTGGTGGAGGGGAAGGCAGCACCTCACTTTTCTGCCATGCAAGGGGTCTGTGTGTTTTTGTTCAAACTGCTCAGCAGGATCAGAGGAAAAAATTATTCTTAATGTTTCCCCCATGAGAATGTAGAGTCTAATTCCTCCCTCCCTAAATCAAAAGCAGGATGAGAAGGCAAGAATCCAGTTTTGTCTCATCTCAGATCTCTGTCTCAGGATATAGGGCTGTAAGATCACCGTGCCCTAATAGCTTCCAGCTAAGAGAACAACAACATCCAGAACAAGCACAAAATTGGTTAAAAAGAATCACTTAGAAAATAAAAGGAGGCTGGAGATGACTTCCCATCCCAAATGAAATTAATGTAATTGCTTCAGCCTTTTTCCTCTCAGGACCAAGGTACTATAAGGCAGTTTGTTTTCCTCTTCCTGATACACACCATGTGTTTTTTGGACTCGTGCTCCAGTCACCACATGACCTGACAGCTGCTTTCCCCTCTGATGCTCAGGCAGCTGTGAGCAGCTGCTTCCTCTGCCACACCCACACCAAGTGCCTCCTCAACCAGGGGAACAGGAAGGGGCTCTGGCACTTCTGTCTGCTCCTTTTGGTGCTGCACAGCTCTTCTCCTGCCCTGAGAGGCAAGACCAGAGAGGGCAGGATGCCCCACTGAGCACCCCCCTCTTTGCCAGGGCAGCACCGTTTTCTGCAGGACAGATTTCAGCATTGCACACCAGATTTCAGATGGAATTTTGCAGCAATGCTTCCTTTCTGGCAGTTGGGCTTTGTGTCCCCACCTTCTGTTAGTGCCACTGCTAATTGTCCAGAGAGCCTCAAGAGAAACTGCTAATAATTGTCCCAGAATTTAACAACTGCAGCAAGAACAGACTGTGTCTAACCACAGATTGAGTGTTCTGCCAGGCCATTAGCTTTTGTTCATTTTGCTGTTTAGGAGGCACCTTTAATTTATTTTTTTTCTGTATTAGAAAGTGAGAAATACTTAGCATTTATTTAATTAGCTTGGCTACAATACAGACATTCCATAATTACAAACCAAAGTCAGTAAAACCCTAATGTGAATGGTACTTTTTTGTCCCATTGGAAATTAAAAATCAGTTGCACTATGATTAAATTGATTCCGGGTGGTTTCTTTTGAGCAATTATGTTCAAAAACAGTCTGCCAGTCCAATTTGCTATCAAATCTCACTTTATCACTAGCATTGCACATGCAGGTGCACAGACAATATAAACCCAAAGTCCTACAGAATTATCACCCTTTTGTAGGAATGAAATGCTGATTGTTTATTATCTGATTTAATTTCTGCTGGTTAAATCTGAGTGGTCTGATTTAGCAACATTTTCAATCAACCTTACAAATATTTGAATGCATTTATGTAACAATTAATGTGCAAAAGAGCGTGGAGCAAAGTCAGCTCTTTTTTTCTGCTTCAGTCAGGGCACTGATTCCTGTCCCCTAAGGAGTGGGATGTCCCCAGGGCAGCCTGGTGTGCTGTGGTGCTGTCCTTTGGAAAAGGCACCATCAGGACATGACAGCCCCTCTCCTCCCTGGGGGGGGGCTGGAAACAGGACTCCCCTGGGATGAATTTGGGACCACAGCCCAGTCCCATACCTGTGCTGGTGCACCTCAGAGTGGGATTGCACCCCTTGACTGTGCTGGCAGCTGAGAGTGAAGCTGAGGCTGCTTCATGGGACACAGTCCTGCTGCCCCTCTTGGGCATGGTGAAACCAGGTCACCAAAGAGCTCATTTGTGAATTCAGGTCACTGGAACAGCTCTAACATCACCCGGCATGACTTTATTTATCAGAGGCATTGGATGGATTCAGTATTGCCCATAAGCTCTCAGTCATCCCTTTTCCAAGCCAGAAGGCACCATCCCTGTTTGCAGACAGGTGGAGGCAGCTCCCATGGCAGTGGATTGGAGCTGTGCCAGCTGCAGGAGCAGGCATGGGGACCCTGGGCATCCCTGAGCTTCACTGGTGGCACTCCTTACTGCTAAAGGTGACTGAGTGCAGGCTGGGATGGCTCTGGTGTCATTTCTGCACAGCCACTGCTGCTCTGGATGCCTCCCTTCCCCTCTGCACTGCAAGTTGTAGTTGGTAGTGATGCTGTTGACAAAGAGGTGACTCATTTCCACCACCAAATCTCTCTCATACAATGCATCTATATCCTGTTTAATTTCACACCTATCCTGTTTGCTTAGTTGCACAGCATTGCTGTTCTATTTGGTGAATTTTAGATTGTATTATAAGGAGTGAATTTTTATATTATATTATACTATATGATAATTGCTCATTTAATTTTAACTTGGTAATATGTTTATACTGCAAACAGTTATGAAAATTACTTACAAGAGTGTTTTAACTAGATGTGTATTTTGAGGATATGAATTTAATATGCTATACAAACCTTATGGGACAGAACTGCTGTGTCCTTACTCAGTTAGGTAAATACAAGTTTACTTGAGCACAGAAGCATTCACAGCCCAGGGAGTATTTTGAGACCACTGCTTAATTAGAATAATTGCTACCCATAAGTCACAAACTCAGATGTGAGGTATGACCAGAACTCCTGGTTTGCTGCAGATGGGCAGTGCAGTGTTGAGCAAGGAGCACACAGCTGTTAACCTGTTACTCACCCCTGAGAGGAGTTACTCATGCTGCTCCATTTGCCACACGAGTAATGAGGAGATGAACACCCCAGTTCTCACCAAATACTCAGGATTTCCTTAGGTGGACGGATGTTGTTGGAGTGGAAGCCACATCACTCCATTTTATTGCCTAGTTTTTTGGCCTGGGCTAGAGTGCTGCACCCAGCAGAGGCCTGATATCAGAGCACTGGGAGCTTTGTGCATCTCCCTGCCAGCACCCTGCCAGCCTGCCCCTGAACATCCCTCCAAGAGCCACAATCCTTCTGGGTGCACTCTCCTTACCCTCCCAACCCTCTGCTCCTCTTGATCCCACTGAACCAGCACTTTTAAATTACTCCTGTCCTTAGTATAATTTAATGAAGGAGCTGAGGGAAGGGACAGGGATGGGGGGAAGATCAGTGGGAGGTGTTCAGTTGGCACTGCGATCCTGTCAGCCTAGGGGAGGCCCCATGGCAGGCTGGCTGCACAGCTTCCAGCTTTCCCAGCTGTGTCTGCCCTATGTAGACTAAAAAGTTGCTCTCCTTCTGTCTCTGTTAGTGGAGTTTAGTACTGTACCTACTGATTGGATGAATGACAATGAAAGAGACTCTTCAGAAAAGCTGGAGGTTTGGTAGGTAAAATAATTTGGCTTGCTGTGAACATTTGTACTTGAAATTTCCAATATCAGCGTGGAATTAAATTTTGACCTCATCAGCATACCTGACTCAGACTTAGCACTACTGGAAGGTTTGCTAACCCTTCATTTAATGTTCTGATCTACTGTTTGTTCCAACTTTAGCAAAAAAATTCCTTTTCTTTAGCAAAGTGTAGCAGCCAAGCTAAACAAATATCAGAAGATCCTTTTAACTGTGTCCACTTCCTCTGTTTGAATGCCCCGAGCTTCCCACCCCACTGTGGCAGCACTCTTGCTCTGCAGCCTCACAGCAAAGGCACCTCATTTCTGCTGATCCAGAGGGACCCTGCTCTCAGCATCTGGGTTCTGCCTGCAGAAAACCATCATGCCTTGGCCCCTTGGCTTTCAGGCAGCTGCCCATTTCCCTCTTTGCTCCTGCTCTGCCAGCCTGGGATCCTGGGCTGCAGCCGCAGCCGTCCCAGCAGCGCGGGATCACACACACCTCCTAAGGCAAGTGCAAAGTCAGGGGCTAAGCAGAGATTAGGGATCAGGTATTTCAGTCAGTGACATCCTAAGAACTTGATCTGAATGCCCTAGCTTAAAATAAATAACCCATTTTCAATCAGGTTTTGTTTCTGAGGCAGAGCTCCATGAACATAGGAAAAAGTGGGAGAAGGCTCTGGAGCAAATCCACCAGAGTCATGCATGGCTGTAATTCCATACAAGCAACAGGGACTCCCTAATACTGATGTTTCTTGGATTAAGCAATGTGTCCTGGTTTTCCATCTATGTAGTGTGCAAGTAGCCAAGTTCCACTGTCAGCTTGGGTTCCTGTTGGGACTATTCCTAACAGGCAAATCTCACTGGATTTTGAATGAGGCCTAAAATGTTGCTGATGCTAAAAGTATGTGCACTTTTAGCTGCACAGATTTAGCCACACCCTTTAATAATCTTTGATGATCTGATCCCTTTGCAGTACCAACCACAATAACAGCATTGGGGTGATGCCAGGAGATGATGAGCCATCCTGGCTGGGCTTTAGTGCTTCAGGAAGACAAACTTCTACTGATCCTGCTAAGAAAAATGGGTCCCTTTTAACTCCAGTAACCAAATCCCACTCCCTCTTAAGCTGCCAGGTGCTTTCTCCCACAAGATCCTACCTGCCACACTGTGCCTGTTTCACCTGCACTTGCAGCCCAGCCATGAATTTTGGTTTTTCCCGTCACGTTGCTGTCCCATGAAATGCAGGGACCTGAAAAAATCTGGAAAGCACACAGGCACTCCAGCCCCTGGAGGCAGGCCATTTGCCCTGAGCTGCAGCCTGGTTTTGCCAGGCACGTGACAAAGTTGGCTGTCCTGTGTCATTGTGCTAGAGAAGATCCAAACAAGAGTCTCTTCCTCGGGCAGCCTGTCGTGCCAGCACACAGGAATGGAGCTGCTGGGGCCCACTGCAGGGAGAGGAAAGACAGTGAGCAGTCTCGCCTGTGTTTGCAATGTGGAAAAGAGGCTTCTGAAGGCACCTCCTGCCTCTGACAGTTTTTCAGATATGGCGCAATCCTGCAAAAGCAAAGCCTCCTCATATGTGCAGCTTCTGCACTCTTCCCTTGGTGCAATTGTTCTCCCTCTCTCCTGAGGCCAATGTTGCCTCCTTCTCCAGCTGGCAGATGAGAATTTGCTG
The DNA here is from genome assembly GCF_022539315.1 of Serinus canaria. Taxonomy (NCBI): domain Eukaryota; kingdom Metazoa; phylum Chordata; class Aves; order Passeriformes; family Fringillidae; genus Serinus; species Serinus canaria. Next base: position 106,420,704 of record NC_066313.1, read on the forward strand.
CAGTGCACTTACCTCTGGCCAAGGTTTTTTAAAAATTCAGCTACCAACCAACCTGTTGTTCAGCCTGAGGCAGTTATTCCTACGAAGTTTTCCCTTCCACAAACTCCTGGTATGTCTCTTTCAGAACCAGCCCCTCGTCCCCACCCCTGCAGCTTGCTGCTGGCTGAGCACGGCCAGCCAGGGATGGAGGGAAGATCTCAGCTCTTGCTGGAGCCACGGGAGGGTAGTTTATGGCATGACATCACCAGCAGAGCACAGGCATGAGCAATGGCACAGAGGGGAATTGGGGCTGGATGCCTGGGGGAGGAGGGAACAGGAAGAGAGAGATGGAAGAAGGAGGTTTGTGCTCTGCTTTCTTCCCTGCCAGTCTCAGCAGCTGTGTTAGAGCAGGCTCTCTGCTTTTGGGACACTGAGACACACAGGTTAAAAGGGAAACCATCAAATCCTGCTTTAATGTAGCACCTTCGTTTCCTCCAAGCAGTGGGAAATGTGAAATCAGTTCTCTCAGTTCTGGTTTTAATTTGCCTTGGTGCTTCTCCAGCTCCCCTGGCACCAGCAGGGGCTCTCCCCAGGGTTCTGTGCTTCTGGGCACCACGCCTGGGCTGCTGTGCCATGGTGTATTAGAGCAGATCTAACCCTGTAAGCCCCACTAATCCCTCCAGGGCAGGAGAACACTGCTTAGTGGAAGGGATGCAGCAGAACTGTGAGAGAACTGCAGAGACTGTGGAGTGCAGACACCAGGGTTTACCAGGGGTACCCCAGACTCCTAATACCCAGGTGTTACCACTGCAAATAGGTTTTGGGGGGTTCTGAGGACACCCCAGGCCCAGCTGAAGGACACAGATTGGAACCTGAGGTCTCCAGGGCTGCAGCCACAACTCAGTCCCTGCTCGTTGTCCACACCTCTCCATAACCACCACGTTCAGAGTGTCTCGAGATGCTGCTCCCACATGCAGGGTGTCCTTCTTCTTCACTGATTTATTGAAAAGAGTAGGGTCTCCTGGCATCCCTCAGGATTTCTGGGGAAGGTATTTAAAAGAAAAACACTTGGATCTGTAGGTTTCCATCAAAATAACGGCGCCTGTGATGACAGGCAAAGCATAAACGCTTAGGCAGACAAAGATAAGCTCTGGTGCTGTGGCTGCCTATTTAAATCAGAGCCCCACAAATGCTGCTCTGGACAGGAGAGACCCAAAGTCTTTCTTGTTCATTACGTGAGCCTAAGCAGAAGACCTTTATTTGAAGCTTATTTCTGCTTTCATATGTCACAGCAGCAGTATTCTCCAGCAGTGGAGGGCAGCTTTTCTCTAATTTTAGATCTTTCTCTCGGAAGATGGCAGCTGACAACGGAGACAGGCCTCTGAAAAGGATGGATTTGAAGGCTTGCCTTTTTACTAAAGATGTACAAGCTGTGCAGCACGGCAGTTCTTGTGAGATCAAACCGAGTGGATTTCAGATTCAAATCCCACCCTACTTTGAGGTCAGACTCCAGGCAATGTGTCCCAAGCTGCTCACCAACAGAAAGGCAGGCGTCTTTTTTTTTTTTTTTTTAGCAAAAAAATACAAATTGTGAGTGCTAAGAAAGGGGAGCAGGAGCAGGGATAAATGATTTACACACAGCAAACCCACCGAGGAATTCAAACAGATGCTTTATTGTCTCCCAGGGCTCCAGGCTGGATATATCCATTTCTAAATAGAGCTTGCTGCACCTCAGTGAATCATTGCAGGCTACAAATTGTCCTGCAAGGTTCAAGGTAAAGCTTCTCTGTTTCTCTCCTGAGCAGCTCATTGCACCTGAGGAAAGGCAGAGCCAGCCCACAGCAGAGGCAAAGGTAGGGAAAGCCCCACCAGGTCAGTTGCAAAAAAGAGATTTTGTGTCCACGGTGTGTCTGATGGACTTTCAATAGAAAGCTTAGGAGACACCTCAACAAAACAGTGCTTTGCACCATCTGTTTCAGCTGTTAAGAGAGAAAAGTTTGCACAAATAGGGAGTCAAAGTGGAAAGCAGCAAAGCAGAAGCTACCAGCTGAGTTACTCATGGGGGTGAGTTGATTTTTTTTCTGTGGAGCTACTCCCTTATCACAGATGTGTCACCCTTTGTGTCCTCCCGTGGGGCAAGTGATGCATTCTCCCCGAGGCCCTTTTTTTGTCATCAGAAGGCAATGTGAAGTATCTATGTGTGTATCTGCCTAATCTCATTCTGGCTGTTGCTGTGATGGATAGATAACAGATATGAAAATCAGGGCTTGTCTAGCAAGGCTCAGCTATCCTCCTGAATGACTTCCGATAGGGAGTGACCAATCTTTAAGGCACAGAGAGCTGCCCTGACAGGCAGCAGCCTGGAGACCAAGCTTCCAACTCCCACGGACCTTTGCATTCACTTCTGTGCAATTTTTAAAAGGAGTTTTATATTGGACTTTGTTCAGGTGCACATTCGTCATATATCAATGATCAGTGGAGTTGCAAATTTTAAAGGGATGTAGTAAGGCTAAAAATAATCTTGGCTGGTTTCCCCTTTGATAATCAGGTGCTGACAGCCACACAAGCTGAGTGGGAAATGCCTGCCTCTGGTTTGCACTTCTTTTGCTCAGGAGATGGAGACAGGGCAGAGCTCAGAGTCTCTCAGCAGGGTTTAGAGCCATGGACCATAAGCATATTCTTCTTGGAGTGTTGAGCAATTTCTTCCCTAACTTAACAGACTGAATTTTAAATATCTAATTTAGCTTTCAGCTGCATGTTATTAGCCTTTTTTTCCCCTTTCAGTTTGAATTGTAAAAGAGAAAAAAAAGAGAGAGAAAAACCTAGGCTTCCCTCAGTAGCCAGGCCCCCAGTTTGTTTTCCTTTTCAGTCTGATGCACAAGGATCCAGTAAAGATTTTCAAATGCTGCTGGAGAGTGTTCATTTACATCAGAACATGCTGTTTGCAACTGATTTTTAAAGACCCACTCTCCTTCTCTATTAATTTTATGCTGTGAAATAAAATCATACAAAAATAAGACATACAATGATTTTGACAGCAAACTAAATAGGGTGCTCTGTAGGAGATGCCATCACTGATTTTGCCCATTTTGTTTAGCTGAGAAAGAGCAGAGAAACGCTTTCTTTAAGAAAAATCACTCTCCAAAGAACAGCAGCTGGGAAGTGGAGGCTGGTAAGCATTTGCTGCCTGAAGATTCCTAAGCCTGGGAGCACTCACTACAGGCAGTTTTCCCTTTGGGAAAGGGAGCTATGTGTGTTACTCTGTCACCCAAAGGGGAAGAGTCTCTCTTATCCTCCAAAGAGGAACTTTTCCAGTGGCTCGCTGTCCCCTGCCAGAACAAAAACCCCACATATCTGTCTTCATCTTGCTCTTCTTCTTAAATTGAGAGCGCCTTGCAGGGGTGCAGAGCAACCAATCATGGCAAGGACTGTTGTTTTCTACAGGGAGCAAAATGAAGCAGGGGCCTTCATGTGGAAAAAATAACAAATGAAAAAAAAAAATTAAAAAATAAAATTAAGGGAAAAGCTCAACCCATAGAAATCATAGAAAGCATCATAGAAATCTTACACTTGGTCTGTGCACTCGGGTCTCTTGTGATGAGACCATAAGTGGAGTAAAGGCCGCTAATATTGTTCAGATAAACATAACACTCCCTTCCTCTGCTTCCGCTGAGAAAAACACCCCGAGGTGGTGGAGGAGGCAGCTTTTCCAAGAGCTGGATCACATCCCTTCTCAGCCCGATGAGGGGATGCCTGGGTGACCTGCACACCCATCCCCTCTCCCCATCCCACTTACTGCGAGGTGCTCTCAGCAGTGCCCTCCTCCCCCGATCCCACGGGGGCCGTATCCAGCTCAGCGCCCCTGGGATGCTCCAGAGCGGCGATTCCTGCCCACTCCTACAGCCGCTGCTCGGATCCCTCCATGCCCGGTCCCCGCTGCGGACCGGCGCTGCTCCGCGGTCTCCTCAGCACCAAGCGCATTACCGGCACTCACAAATCATTCTCGCCATAATTAGCAGCAATTAGAGACTTAATGGAGAGTCTTTGGGGATTCCTAAGCGTGCCTCGTGAGCACGTGGGTTTTTTAGGACGGGGGAAGTTGAGAAAGCCCTGAGGAATGCTGGTGGCATCTGGCTGTCCCTTATCTCCGTGCCCGCCCGGATGGGTTTGGTTGTGTGCGCCCTTCCCAGACATCGCCCGGATGGGGGAATTCCACCTGCCCGCCCGCGGTGACATCCCCGGGAGCTGTCCTCGGGATCTCTGCCTGCTCTCCCCGGCATCCCTGCATGCTGTCCCGGCATCCCTGCCTGCTCTCCCCGGCATCTCTGCCTGCTCTCCCCGGCATCCCTGTATGCTGTCCCCAGCATCTCTGCCTGCTCTCCCCGGCATCTCTGCCTGCTCTCCCCGGCATCTCTGCCTGCTCTCCCCGGCATCTCTGCCTGCTCTCCCCGGCATCCCTGCATGCTGTCCCCAGCATCTCTGCCTGCTCTCCCCGGGGTCCCTGCCTCCTGTCCCCGGGGTCCCTGCCTGCTGTCCCCGGCATCTCTGGATGCTGTCCCCGGCATCTCTGGATGCTGTCCCCGGCATCTTTGACTGCTACCCCCGCCTCGTCCCCCAACCCTCCCCCGACCACGAAGGCCGTGCACAAACCAAGGCATGTGCAGTCGGAAAGAAGGCGAGCGAGCTCAGCTTGCTCAAACAAGGGGGAAACGCAGTGGGAGCCAGTTTAAAATCCGATTAATTCCCTTTGCCCCAGTAGGTCCTCGGCTGTGCCAAGGCTGAGGCTCCCGGGCAGTTACATAGGCTTTGTTTGTGGAGACCACAAGGCGTGAACTCCTCCGCCAAAAAAAAAACCCTCACCTAATTAAACTTCTCATTCTGAAAACAAATAGGGGTTCTCAGAGGAGACAACGCAGTCTCCCTGAGGTTGTTACTGTTGGGCAGATTTTTGCAAGTCATTAGCAACCTCGGGAAAATGTTGATCAAATGGCTGGAAATGCAGCTTTCCAGTTTTCCACTAAACCGAGCATAGTAAGCCACTGCGGCATAAGCATCTTCATAATGATGTTTCTGAGTTAACAGGAGGGGCCTGGGGTGTTTTAATTGCCTTAGTTTCTAAATAAATGTAACGAGATTTGTACACGTCCTGGATGCAAACGACCTCTTGCAGAAAGGCTGCTTGACTTTCCTTTGGATTTTTGCCTCTGAAAGAAGGAAGAAAATCCCATTAAGGCTGGGGTTTGAGTGTGGTACTAGCACGTGCCCAAAACTATAGTTATTGCAGACACTTACCACTTCTCGGTTTGAGGTGTAACCAGCACCTCTACATCTGTGAACCCTTCTCAGCTGCTCACACAGGTTGTTAAATACTCTTTTGTCTAGCTGATTTTTTTCAAGATTTTTGTGCCGTTTCACTGGCAAACTACAAGTGACATGAACACACATCAATAGAAATAGGACAATTACAATAGATAGATAGCAAGTCAGTCAGTCCTTAGGTCAGTATGCAAATTGCTATTTTTAGAAATTACACATTTTTGCCCTGCATGTGGGCTCTCATCTTTCTGTAATTATGGGCATTCTGCTATATAATAGAGTCTACTTCTGTATGACAAGTTATTTTGTAACATGTTGGCAGCAGTTTCAATTGCACAAATCGATCCAGGCATTGGAAATTTAAAACAGAATTTTTACCTTTATTGCCTAGTTTAATTTCTACCTGCTCTCTGCAGGTGTACAGGGAACATTAGTCTCATCCAAATTCCAGATCACTATTTGCTTGGGGTAATTTTAATTGAGCTGGCTGAAGGTGAAACTCACCCCAATGAATAATAATACCTGCTCTTCTAGAAGAATGACAGAGATGAAAATAGAATTAATTCAGAAATCCATTCCTATGGTCTAGCCACTGGGCACTCATCCTCCAAATTAGATTGGACAGAATGGGAACTCCTTTGAAATTACCAGCCAGCCAATTCAAAATAAACACAAAGGAATGCCTTTCCATAACATACATAATTGAACTGGGGAACTCACTGCCACCAGTTAGTGTGGAGACCCCCAGTATAAACAGGTTCCAAGAGGATTTAAGCAGAGCTGGGAAGCTGGACTAATCACTGCTGCAGCCCCCAGAGGTTTGGCTGCCAGCTCCAGCTCAGAGCTCCTCAAGTCTCCCCGTTGCCAGTGATGAGATGCTGAGAAGGTGGAGATGGGATGGATCATCTCCTCACCATGTTCCTCTCACTCCTTCCCCACATCCACCACTGGCTGCTCCAAGGAATGAGCTGCCAGGCTGATCCAGGAGCTCTGCTCCAGCCCTGGGCACCACTCGGCTTTGTGTTGCCGTACAGGACAGGTCAAGCCATGTGGTTCCCCAGACACAGCTGATCACAGCCAAAAACCAGAGAGCCTGGCTGCACCCCTGCTCCAGAGACAAGACTGTCCCACACAGCTCTCCCTTTCTAAGTACTGAGGTTTGCAGAGAAAAGACCATATCTTACTGGAAGGTCCACAAGCAAACCAGAGCATTCAACCCCGAGCTGGCTTTGCAGTGCCTTAGTGACCCTCCAGAGGAATTCAAGGCAGACTGCATTTTTTGTGTGTGTGCTTGTTATCTTATCTTTGAAGTCCTTTGGGAGGCCTCCATCTGCCTTCAAATGACCTGCACGAGGTCTGACTGCAGATCTTTGTTTAAGGAAGCAATTGTGAGATTTTTTTTTAGCTCCCATGTAACAGGTAGATGCCAAGGTCTGGCTTCACAGCCCATAATGTTTTCATTATCATCACTACCAGAGATGCCAGGTCAGAGTTCAGCCCTCCATCTTCAGTGGGCCCAGCACAGTCAGTGCTCTCAGACCTCTTCTTTCCCTCATCCACCTACCCCAGGGCTCAGGAGAGAGCTATTTTCCAGCTCTCCCAGAGAAAGCCAAGGGTGTGGGGTTCCCTCCGTTCCTCCTTTCAGGACACTGTTTCCCCACATGCAATTGTTGTAGTGTGTTTTCTTTGTTTGACAGGTTTGCTGCTTAATTTGTGGGTTTTTTTCACTATTTGATCTGTTTGTTCTGTAATTCCCCTGTATTGTTCTCCCCCTGCCTTTGGAGTGGCACATGTGCCTCCTTTTGTATCTTGTGTTTCTAAACTTAGACCTGCTCCCTTACTGCTATTCAGTTCAATTAAGTGTCAATCTCTTTGCCACCCAGCCACTCCCTACCTAGGTTGATCCCCAGTCTCCCCAGTTGTCAATCCCTCTTGTCCCTTCCTCCCCTGGAGTGTCAATCCTCTTTTGAACCTGCCCTCCCTTCTGGAAAACTCCCTGTCTATCCTGTGTCTTTTAGCACCCTATTGGTTTACCCAAGTTAGGTTCCTCCCTATTGCTCCTTTATTGGTTTAAGTGTAAAATGTCCTACCTTCAACCCCTCCCCAACCATACCCCTATTGGCTCGTTACCCTCAGACCCCGCCTTCTGAGTGAAGTTATAAAAGCTCTTGTTTGCCTCAAGTCTTTGTCTTGGCATCTTGGCGGCTTGACAGCTTTTCTCCTCACCATGGGTAAATAAAGCCATCCTTGCTGTACCCCCAAGACCCGTGCTGCTGCCTTTTGTTCCTGCGCCGAACCACTGCTGGGAGCTGGGATTTGCAGAAGAGCTTGTGAGGGGGATCTGTTGTGCCCCCGTTGTCATCCTCGCCTGGCTGGCGACTAATTATCGCCCCGGCATGCAATCATTCCCCCTCTTCACTTTACAGCACTGAGCAAAGGACTGAATATGGGCCAAGCCATAGATGAGCCCTTGCAGAGGTGGAGATGACAAGGCTACTAGAAGATGCTGTTATTGTGACACAGGAGACTGCCTGCCTGGGTCCCACACAGTGGCTGCCTGCACAGCCATGGATCAAACCTTTCCCCCATCCATGCAATTCCATAAATGCTCATAGGTATCAGTTTTCCATGAACACTGTGGACAGACTCTGCTAAGTGATTAAGACATCTATTTTCTCTATAGGTGCCCACATCCCAAGGGTGTCAGTGGCAGTGTGCTGACTTTTCCTGCTTGCACCCAGGAGGCTGATTTCAATTTCTGCTCAGACCCCTTCCTGCACCCTGACTGTGTGAAGGAGGTATGAATTGCAGACTAAATGTTGTGGTTCTCCATGAACCACGGGTAAAATTCACCCTGCCAGGCCTTGCTCCAGAAGTTGTGGCCCAATTTAGACAGGAGGATGATGGGAGCAGCACATCTACAGAGAGGCTCTTCTCACTGTGCCATGAGAAGTCTTTCTATGCTAGCCTGAGTCAAAATAGAAAACAATGGTCCAGGAGACAAATCAGGAGGGCACACAGGTCTGAGGTGAGTAAAGAGCCCATAGGAATGTCAAATGAGTGACCTTTCATCCCCTTTATTATCTGTCTTGGTAGCAGAGCTTTTGGACAAGATCCTTTTTGGAGATTTTCAAGCGAGATATTGGCACCAACTGACACAAGGTTAATTCTCATCCTCTTGGTTCCTTCTGTGCCTGTGGAAGGCAAGGAGGAATTTCCAAATGGATGACTGGGGTTTGGATCAGACCCTGCAGTGCCAGCTAATAAACTCCCCCATGGCTCAGCTCTTCACCTGAGCTAGTGCAAATCCTCACCCTGCAAATGGGAAGCACTTCTAACTTAGTACAAGGTAATCTTGTTTAACCCAGAGTTTTTAAAATAGAAATGCTCCTTGTGATATAACTTGGCCCATTCACCTTGGCTTCAGGTTTGTTAATATTTGAGAAATACTTTGAGGTACCTATCATGGAAGTACAAACAACTGATGCCAGCAGGAACATTTCCTATAATAGACTGCAGTTTATCTATGGATCCTTTACTTACAGAGAAAGAATTGTATAAATAGAGTTAATCTTAAGTGTGTGTCCAAAGTGTGATGGATTTAGGTCTCTCCTTCTCCTGAACCCTCCTACTACCCTCAGGCAACAGCTTTATCCCTCTGACCAGTGGTCATATCCACCAGTGGAGATGAAGCATTGGAAAAGTGACCTTCAGAGGTGCCACAGGAGGTTTTTCAGCTGGAGAGAAAATCCTTCTCCACGGTCCTGCTCCCTCAGCTGCAGCACAATTACTGCAGCAGTTGGTGTGTGCTTGGAGGGGCCTGCAGCTGAATGCTAAATTCATTTATTTCTCAGATTGGACTCTGCATATCTATTTACCAAGCATAACTCTGTGCCTCTCCAGCCTCACATGGGTACTCCCTTGTTTTCTTTTCCCACTGCCAAGAAATAGTAAAATGTTTTGCAACAGCTGGCTGGGAGCACCCACATCCCAGGGCAGCTGGAAGACAGAGGATATAGACACTCTCCTAGTAAAAGGCAAGAGCAATAGATCACATTCCCCTTGGACTGAGTGGAAGTTTAACCCTAATCTCCCACATCCTGTGTGGATGTCCCAGCCACCTCCTGCTTTGCTTGTTGACATGTAATTAAAACCCACAAAAGTTTATTAGAAATGCAGGCCACATTTTCACACAGTGTCCTATAAGTTGTCCTTGCACAAAATGTGGATTCCTGCTTTGAGCAGGAGGGGCATGGTTTAGTAATTCTTACAGTATTAAGACTTTTTGTTCCAAAATTCTTCCCTTTTTAAAAAGGTGTGTGGCTTTCTGTTTACCCTGTAAATTACACTCAATCAAACAGGCACTTTGGAACAGCAAATGTAATCACAGTGGCTTAGGAGAAGAGGCAGAGAGGAAACACATGTCTCATTGGACCTGCAAGGGGAATTTAAGTAAATAAAATGGATAACTTGTGCTGGAGTCAGGACATGATGTAGGCCTGAAGTCAGTCTGGTACTTGCAGGCAACCTGCTGAACTGAAGTGGGACATTTAACAGCACAATTTGTTTTATTAGTGTCGTAAACTGCCCTGTCTGAGCTGGTGGTCGGGATTTAGGAGCAGGTCGGTATTGAAAAAAAATCCATTAATTGATTACGGAGTTTTTCAAACTTTCTGGCCTGCCAGCTGTGTTGTGTTCACTCAGCCTGTCTGCAGAGAGGCTGTTTGCAGAATGGGTGGGTTTTATAAACCCTCTTCCTCGTTAACACGTTTTTCATCCGGGGAAGGCTGTAAAAATGCCAGGTGAGTTCAGTCACCAACTACACCCCATGAGTGGCAAATTCCCCACAACTGCCCCACTGAGGGGAAAACTAGGGAAAAACTAGGAAAACTGCTTCCCCACTAGGAAGTATATGAAATTTATTACCTAGTGGGGAAAAATAAAAAAAATAAGAGAAAAGAACACACTCAACCTTGTAGCCAAGATCAAGGCTGAACCCAACTAGAGATTTTCTCACCATTTTTCTTCCAGTCTTGGAAAGACTTTCCTGTCTTGGCTATTGAACAATGTCTCCCACAAACATGATGTTTACCTCCAGCTCTGCCACAGCCACTCCAACTCAAGGTCACCAGCACCCTCCTCTTCCCCCTGCAGCCAGGTCTTTTGTAAAAACACCCTCTGAAGGCATTGATTTGGCCTCATTCTTCGCCTGAACTTCATCCAAGAGCAGCACGAGGCAGTGCAGCTGGGGGTGATGTTTGGAAAGCCTCGTTCATGAAATGTAAATACTTGTAGGTGTTTGTATAGATAATATGGTCTCATGAAGGAACCACTTGATGTGTCAGTGTTAATACCTGCATCCCTTCATTCCCCCGGTGTTTGTATGCACAGTACATATTTTGCTTATGGAATACAGAGCAGGGCTGTAATAGAGATGTCTTCAAGCTACATTTATTTGATCTATTTGTTTTTACATTATTTTTATGCTACTGGCGAATGGGCTGTTTGGGAATCAAAATGCCAAAGCTGAGGTATGAGCAGGATCGCTCATCTCCATCCCCCATCACCCATGATAAAGAAATCAGGCTGGTATTGATTGTGGCAGAGAGGGGAGCAGAATACACTAAGTATGCCACTCCGTGCCAGTCATTTAGCACCCTGGGAAGGGTGATATTTTTGCCTTAGCTTCCTGGCAGTTTAGAGCAGTGCTGTGTCCTGTGGGACAGCATCACGTCTTTAGGGAAGACACAGCAGGAAATACCTTCCAGTAAACATCATTAACAAGCAGCTTCAGCAAATATTGGTGATTCTGCATCACTCAAAGCTGAAGAATGGCAAGGGAAAGGTGTGTTTCTTTAACCAGCTCACTGCAGGCATTCAGACCTTGGTGAAGAGGGGTCCCAGCAGGGCTAAACCCATGGCTGTCAGTTCCTGCACTCTCAGAGTCTCCCTGTGTCCCAAGAGCCTTTCTCCCTGGTCCCAGTGGCCTCAGCAGGTCTGCTGGCAGTGGCCTCAGCAATCACAGTCCCAGGGAGAGGCTGTCCCAATGCAGGGGCAGGTTAACACCCCAGGGCTGCCGCCATGCACATCCCAGGGCTGACTTCTGTCTCGGAGAATCCCAGACTAGGGTGAGTGCTGGTGGTTGGTTGGCTTCAACAATCCTCTCAAAAACCTTGATTTCCACCAATCAGGACAAATGTGCACCCTGCCACTTGCACGCTTTTGGCCAAACAGGCCTGTCTCCCCCACAGGACACTGCGGCCACGTCTCTGAGATTCTGGAACCCAAACACCTCTCCCTCTTCCAGTCACTGGAAGCTGCTGCTTCCTACAGTTTCTCATCTTTTTGTCTTTTGTGCTCCTGGGCAAGGTCAGACAGAGTGTGACTCTCTTTCTGCTGCAGCTGAAGACCCATTAGCCCCGTTGTGCAGAGCTTGAGGGATTTGCATTTATCACCACCCCATGTGTTTAGACCTTGCTGAAAGTGCTCCTTATCTCTCTCCCCCACTGAGCAGGGAATGTAATAACTTCCAAGCCCTTACCAATAGCCAGGATATGAATGCTGCCCCCTCCAAACAGCCTGTGACACTGCATCCATCACCTCGTGTCCATCACATCTCAGCCTTGTGGGAGCTCTGCTCGGACCAGCCTCAGGCAGATACACATGGATTATGTATCTCAGCTTCAAAGCAGAAGATTTTATTGCTTTCTCAATGATCATAAAGTACATTCTTAGGTCTGAGTGTTCTTTATCTTTCTCTCTTGCTGGGAAGTGTGAAAAACAAGGCTTGAGAGTTTAAGGGCAGAGATATTTTTTTGAGCTTGCAGGTTTGAGGTCAACGTGTGAAAAACCTACCACCAGCTCCTAAAATAAGATTAGAAGGTGTCACCAGTCTGTGATGTGCAACTGCCCAAGGAACAAGCTTATTTACACAGGAAAAGGTGCATGCTAATTGATTTGTGCATGTACAAATGAGAGTGCCCATGTGTGGACAGACCAGGAGATACCAAACAGACTGGAAATGGAAAGCTGAAATATAAAAGGAAAATGGCATTTAAAAAATGCACGTGTTTGTTTTCATGGTGCATTTACAATGGTGCAATATATATAGGCCCAGGTACCCTTCCTGGACTACAGTAAAAGCAAAGTGAGAAGTGCAGGGAGGAGTAACACCTTTTATCAGACCAGCTGATAACAGCCTTGCTCAGGCCAGAGGAGAGGTTTCTGTTCAGATCTGACAAGAAGTCCATGTACTGTTAGATTTGTCTGGTTTTCTGCCTTTAGAGGTTACAGCTGCTGTCAGGCTGTGTGGGATTCAGCTCTCAGGAGCAGCTGGGAGCTGGCACAGTGCCAGGGATGCCTGGATGCTGTGCCCCCTCCCCAGCTGTGCTGCTCACTCCTGCAGCCACCAGCTCCCTGCCAAGGGCCTCTCTGATGCCCAGTCTGAAATCAGGACTGCCTGGAGCAACTTGTTCTTGCAAAATGTGCATTTGTGTGGTCAAACATGCTCTGTAGGGTCCCAAACAGACTCCTCAGTTCCTGTTTCCTCACCTATGCTCTGGAGCTGTCCAGTTTTCAGTATGCCCCATTTACCAGGATGGAAGTCGTCAAGAAGGACTGGGAGCCTTGAGAGCCTTGAATAGTTGGTAGCACTTCCCATTCCTAGACCAGAGACAATCAGGGTGCATATGGAGGATCATAGAATAGAATAGAATAGAATAGAATAGAATAGAATAGAATAGAATAGAATAGAATAGAATAGAATAGAATAGAATAGAATAGAATAGAATAGAATAGAATAGAATAGAATAGAATAGAATAGAATAGAATAGAATAATTTAGGTTGAAAAATACTTCTTAGATCTTTAAGTCCAACTTATTAACCCAACACTGCCCAGTCCCACTCCCTAAACCACATCCCTCCGTGGTGCTTCCACAAGTCTTTTAAATTCCTCTGGGGATGGTGACTCAACCTGGCAGACCCTGGGCAGCCTGTTCCAATGCTTGAAAATCCTTTCCATGAAGACATTTTCCTCCTATCCAGTCAAAACTTCCCCTGGAGCATCCTGAGGTCATTCCGTCTCATCCTCTCATTTGTTACTTGGGAGAAAAGACAGATACACACCTGGCTATGCCCTGCCTGTCAGGAACTTGTAGAGAGCAATTAGGTTTCCCCCAGCCTCCTTTCCCCAGGTTAAAGAACCCCAGCTCCCTCAGCCAATCCTTGTAGCACTTGTGCTCCAGACCCTTCCCCAACTCTGTTGCTTTTCTCTGGACCTGCTGTAGCACCTCAATGTCCTTCCTGAACTGGGGGGCCCACCACTGGACACAGGATTTGAGGTGTGGCCAAGTACAGGGGACAATCCATTCTCTAGTCCTGCTGGCCACACTATTGCTGGCACAAGTCAGGATGCTCATCTTGCATCAGGTGCCTAACTAAGGGGTGTTCTGCTCTTTGGGGTTTCCCACTTACCAACTGGTGCACTCCCTGTGACCTGCATAGCCTCAAGGTAGGTTTTAAAAGGTCAAAATAAATTGTTTTGACCTTCCAGGGCTCAGGGGAGGGATTGTTATTTCTGTTCTGCACCACATTTTCATTCTGCAACAGAATGAGAATTTTTTGCACCTTTTGCTGAAAATTGGGGATGTCTTGTAAACTCACCATTCCTCAGCCAGTTCTTTCCACAGCCCTTCCCTAAGAGCAGGAGTGCAAATCTACCTTTGCAGACTCCTCTGGGCACGTAGCCAGATGGAAGGGATGCTTTCACAGGAGAAAGGTGAGGAGAGGTTGTTCGATTCTTTCCTATCTCTATATTTGCACCAGCAGAAGCTAAAAAAAGAAATGCCTCCATACCTACAGTTGCACTAAATATAACTACCTAGCTGGTTCTATATATATACATTTTTAAAAGCATGACATGTGATACTTGCAAAGGGCTGAGCCTGGAAAATAAATTACAATGCCAGAGGGCCAGAGCTGTCAGTCACTCCATGCAAGGTAAACCACTGATTGATTTGGTCCTCGAGAATGGCTGACTTTTCTCTTTGTCATCCTCTGAAATAACAAACTTACTGTATTTTCTAGTTTACAAAAATAAAAAAAAAAGTATGCTCAATAATAATAGTAATTGATATCTGAAAATCCAGGGAGAGCCAAGGATGTGGCACAGAGATTTTGGTGCATCTAGGGTTAAAACCTCCAGTCCGCAGCGGCAGTGCTATCAGTCACTAATAGTAACCTTGCGTAGCTGCATGCATTAAGGTGGTATTGGATGATAAGGCAGAGGAGCGAAGCAATCTGTTGGGCTACAGCTGAAAATAGAGTCCCTGCTGCACAGGGAGAAGCTCCATCCCCTCCCTGGCTCTTTCCTCAGAAATGAAAATGCGGGGAGTCGTGCCGAGGGAAGGGAGATCTGATTTCCCACTGCTAGGAAACAGGGTGGCACTTGTGAGAAGGATTTCAAGGTCATGGTGGAGATGCTATCAGCGACGATGGGGGAGCCGGGCAGACAACAGGTGAAGCCTCTCAGAGGTGCTGCTGCGGGGAGATCAGCCGATGGCATCGATAGCAGGGGAGCTGCCTGCTGGGGGGCACCTTCAGCCCTGTTTTGCACACAAAAGCACCGAATCTGGCCATCAAGGTGACAGTGAGGGGTAAGAGGTGAAGTGCCTGTGATAACTGAGGTTACACACCCTCACACCCCCCAGGCAGTGCTGGAGCATCCCCTTCCCCTGCCCTGCCCACCAGCCTGGTAAACCTTCTCCCACTGCCACAGGGCAGAGCCAGCCTGGCAACAAACTCGTATTTCCTTTAATCACATATTCAAAGGTAAATAAATGAAATGGCAGGGAATCCTGAGGTTTGACCAAGGCCAAATGATCTCTCAGTGCAGGCTCAAAATTGCAGTTCTGTCAGAAAAGAGCAAGGATTTGAGCACAGGACCCCACACTGGTTTCCTTGGCTCCAATTGTGCACCACCTACATTTCTAACCTTGGGCAAAGCACTTACCAGCTTGGCACCTCTGTTTACTCTTCTCCTCGTGGAACAAAAAGAAGTCATGAACCACTTCACAGGCTTACATTACAATTTCAAAACTAATATTTATATGGGTCTTGGAGATCCCTGGCTGGGAGTTTCTACCAAGGGGACCTCTACATCAAAGGTGCAAATATACACAGAAGTGGTTCAGGGAGTACAAGGACTGGCTTTTGCAAAGAGGCTCCTGAAGTGAGGGCAGCAGTGCCAGCAAAGGTTGCACAACCCAGTCAGGGAATGTTCCAAGGTGTTACTGAGACCTTCACTAGGCCTGTCTAGAGGGCAATGGAAATTTTAAGAACAGGTGCAAGACATTCAGAATGTCATAAATTTAATCTGGACTACCTTTCCTGGATTATCTGATTTGGATAGAGAATTTTAAAATGCCACTTAGTTGGCAACAAGCACTCTGACCTACCACTTTGTTTTTTCATCAGTCTTTTTTGTCCTCATTTTTTTTCTCTCCAAACTCCAGAGCTGATGTGGACACTTGAAAGATTATGCCAACACTCATCAATCCCACTGGCAGAAATATTAACAGATCCTTGGTGCTCCTTTGTAATTAGGGAACAAGTATATTCTTGCACTTTAAGCACTGTGGAGGCATGTGAGACATGGGGATTAAATTTGCCCCAACAAAACCTTCTTGCAGAAATTTCCATAATGCTGAATCTTTCTGTAAATACTTGCACTCTTGAATATCACATGGCTCCTATTCCACATTCTGTGAATTTGCCCCATAACAGCTAAAAATATGTTTATGGTGGTACTGTCTACCTGACCTGCTCTGTGCCCTGAAATCTACCATCCATCTATCTATCTATCATCCATCTATCTGTCTGTCTATCTATCTATCTATCTATCTATCTATCTATCTATCTATCTATCTATCTATCTATCTATCTATCTATCTATATACTATTTTTATGTGTATATGTATATCTATATATTATATACATATGTAATATCTATATATTTTATATATATATATATATACACACACCTCTTGTCACAACCATAGGACTATGAAGCTATAGGGACTTAAGCAATCTTACACTTTAAGGGAGTTAGGACACATCTTGTATTGCTTGTTATTTTTGTTTGGTTTATTTTTCCAGCTCCTCTTTCCATTTCTCAATTTTCCACTGCCCCTCGCTGGGACATTGAGGACTGTCAGGGGTTGACACCCAGGTGTTTTCCTGGATGTTAATTTGTACTTTAGATAAAAAGGAAAGTGAAGCTGATACAGGTAGGGCTGGTGTGGTTCCAGCAGGGATCACTGGGAAGGAGAAATGCTGCTTTACCCCATACTGGCCCTGAGCAATGGGAAATTGAGCAAATAGCTGCCATCACTGCACAGCAAAGCTGAACCCTACAGACCTGAAACACCCTGCCTAGCAAGGTGGGTAACAATCCTCTGAGCCAGAGAGTGAAAATTACCTGAGAAAAATGCAGCCAAGCCAAAGACAGCTGGGAAAATCCTGCTGTTCAACCTTCTTTTGCCCATTTTTTCAGTGCAAGGTCCTAAAGGCTGCATCTGTATCCTGAGTGGTGGGACACCAGTGCAATTTCCCTGGGACCATAGCACTGCACTGGCTGCTGCCACTGCTTCTGGATGGGGACTGTAGGGAGGAGAAAAGGCTGTGGCTGATGTAGGGGCAAAGATGATCAGAGGAATCACCTAGGAATCAGTGTGGATGCAGCTGCCTATATTCCACTGTGACCAAGAGCCCTCACTGTAGTGGACAGAACTTCATAAATGTAAATACTAACACAGTCCCCTGAAGCAGGGCAATGTGGTGTTGTGAGGTCCCCAGGGCGAGATGAGAGATGAGAATTTGGCTCCATGTCCTCAGAAGGCTGATTTATTATTATTTATATTGTATTATATTTATTATATTATATTTATTATACTACATTATATTATATCATATTATATGAAATTCTACACTAAAGAAAGGGAAAGGATACCTCAGAAGGCTAGAAAAGAATGAATAATAAAAACCCATGACTGACTCAGAGTCTGACACAGCTGGTTGTGATTGGCCATTAAGAAAAACAATTCACATGTTTGGATAAACAATCTCCAGACCACATTCCAGAGGAGCAAAACATGGAGAAGCTGAGGGTTCTCATCTTCACAGGAGAATAAATCCTGGCAAAGGGATTTTTCAGCAAATATCACGGTGACAGGGCAGCTGGGCACTGGACTGTGTGCATGCATGGTGAAATAGAGTTTTTATGGCTGCACCACTTTTACTGCTGCTTTCCTCCACCAGAACTTTCCTTATAGCTATGGTGAAAAGTCTTGTGCCACTGTAGGGCTTTCCAACCAACACTATTATGGTATTAAACAGGCAGGATCACATTTAAACACTGAAAATAGGCTTTTCTAGCTTCTGAGCTTGATCAGAGAAAGACAATACACCACTACTTGAACACAATAAAGTGTTTCAAACAGAACTTTAAAACATTTTCTAAAGTCCTTGTTTTAAGAAATATCACATCATGACTTTCCACAGTGGCAAATCACACAGAAATCTGGGAGTGAATCACTTCCCAAGCAGATGCCCTGCTCAGTGTCTAGTGCTCTGCTCTTGGCCATGCCAGCCTTTGACCTGCAGGTCATTGGTGACCTGTGAAGTCAGGGGACACCATCTCCAGCCAGGCTGCACACTGCATCAGGACAGCTACCCAAAAAACCCCTTGTGCGTGGCCCAGTGACAGCCCTGGTGCAGGGATTGGCTCCTCTCTAGCTGCACAACAGGTCTGCCCCAGCACGAGGCAGTGGCACACATCCCATGGTCCATCTGCCATGGTGAGCAGTGATAAAAAGGCTTTGGTCTACATTATTATGGTCTCAAACTGGGCTGTGTTTCCAGCCCTCCCTGCATGCAGACAATGTTCAGGAAGGATAATCCTAGGGTAGGAGCATGAGACAAAAAATCAGGTGAACTGGTTGCCTTTAGGGATCAGCTGTAAACTCCCTGTGCAACAGGGAAAACAGACATCTACCTGCTTTGTGGTCAGGCAGAAGAAAAACCTCCCCCTAACACAGACCAGGGCTGTGGGAAGCACCCAAGCAAAGCCAGATGCTTCTCTGGCTGTAGGAACTGCCCAAGCAAAGCTGCTTCCTGCCACTCTTACTCCTGTGCTGGCTCTTTCTGCCCTGCAGAAGGGATGGAGAGCAGGTCCAGCATTCAATCCAGCTGCACACACACAGACAGCAAGAAAGCTTGTGGCTTTCTCACTCTTTCCCTTACCCATCATTTCCATTTCTAGTGCTGCATCCAGATTTTGTGTTTATCTTTCTTGAAGCCACTCAGTACATGCTGAGACTTTAATGCCTGGAAGAGGTGTTAAGTAATGAGCCTCTTAAGTACAGATGCATCCCCTCAGGTATCTCCTGGGTCTCCTGTGGGATCAGGCTCTTCCCTACTTTGTGCCACAGGCACAAAGCTGTGCCAGCAGGGTGACTGCTGCAAGGATTAAACTAGGGTCACAATTAGCTCAAGATTTTGCATACTGAGTGCAGGCCCTAAGGAAAGTGGCAGGAATCCAGAAAAGAGGTGGTACCCAGCAGCACAGTCCTGGGATAGCTGGGCTCTGCAGGAGTGCTGCACACCACTGCTCTGAGCACCACAGTTCCACCCAGAGCTGAAACCCCAGGAGATCTGTGCTATCTCTGCTTTCCCCATGGTTTTTGTATGCAAAAGCAACCCACAAATCCAACTTTTAAAGTCTTTTGCATGGTTCAAAAGGAACAGGGGAGAAGCATTGTTAGGGGTAACCCAGAGCCTCAGGTTAAGTGTTGTCAAATCCCAGAGGAAAGGAGCCTGGAGAGGGTAAAGGGAAGTGGGAGGAGAGCTGAGGTTCCAGGAATTGTTAGCTGCACACACAGGAAAAATAACACTGCCCTCCCTTTCTCATGAGCAGCAGTGGAGATGCTCTGCTGTAAACACTGAAAACATGTAAGCCTTCAGTCAGATGCCTGCATGTGTCAGTGCTTGCAACAGTGGTCAAGGAAAAGGCTGAATTCTCTTAAATCTGAGACAGATGTTTGCCAGGCTGCACATTCAATAAAGAATAAACTGCTGATAGAAACTTCTCTCCTCCACCCTCTTCTCTGCGCCTGAAATATTGACCATGGTGGAGCCCCAGGGTCTCAGCAGTTCCAGCAGCTCCTCTCTCTCCCCTCACGCTCCCTCTCCGTCTCACGCTCCCTCCACCTCCCTCCCCTATCCCTCTCCCTCTCCCTCTCCCTCTCCCTCTCCCTCTCCCTCTCCCTCTCCCTCTCCCTCTCCCTCTCCCTCTCCCTCTCCCCCTCTGTCTCAGGGAGAGGCAGAGGCTCTGGGGCACTCTGCAATGAGCAGTGCTCCTCTGACACTGCTTCCTGCTTCCCAAAGATGGAGATGTGTAGGAGCAGCAGGAGTGATTCCAGGTGACTTGCTAATGAACAGAGGTATGACAGGAACATTACCTACCTTTTATTAAAAAATCATTGCTAGATAAGAAATAATGGACTGGGGAAAGAGAGGAGGGTTTCTTCCCAAATCACATTTTGCAGGACAGAAAATGCAAATCAGCAGAACAGTTATTTTGGTTAGCAAACTGATTTCAAAATTTCTCATTCCTGATTTCTTTGCAGCTGTCCCTTTCTGTGCAAAATGTAATGTCCCTGCACCTTGGGGTTGAATTTTGCTCAGTTTCAAGGAGAAAATTAGTTTCTCACTTTATGAGGATGCCAAATACTTCCATGTATTTCATAAGTCCTAATTCTATCTTCTCCAGAATTTCCAGTAATGTCTGTGAAAACTTTGGAGAATTGTCCCCATCATCTGCTGAAGAAATGCAAGGCCAGGAGCAGAAGCAATCATTCCAGATCCCTCAAAGCAGCCTAACCCAAATGATGATTATCAAACATCCTGTTAGATATGCTGGGCCAAATTTAGTGCTGCTCCAAACTAATGCAAAAGTGTTTAGAGGATTCTGGCTTACAGCCATTGATGAGTATTTATTTGCCATTGCTTAGACAAAGGACTTCACAACAAAAAATATTATTCATCTGGGGGATTTCTTTATGAAAACATATATTTCATATGGGGTTCACAGGTTTAACTCCCATTCTATTGCACTCCTCACAGGTTCTCTCATCTCCATGGGCTGTACAAGAGGACCCTTGTGGACACTGTGACTGCCATTTCTCACAGTTTTCACCTTCTTCTTGCAGACTCTTGGCTTGGACAAACCTAAATGCCCAAGAGGAACTTATCTGCCACCTTGCTGAGGAAACAGTCAAAACAACAAAATAATTAGATTGCAATGGAATACTTTAGGACCCAGGGAAACATGATTTTAAATTTTGATTTGCCGCAGGCTCCCAGTATGACACTGAATAAGTTACTTAGGTCTGGGTCTATTGCACCTAATTCTTGCTATATCCCTGGAAGATCCTATGGGAGGAGCATGGTCTGCATTAGGAAGCTGTGTTGCCTTGAGGGCCAGGAAGGGAGCTGGGAGTTTGAATAAATTACCCTCCCTTGATACCTGTGTTTCACCATGGACTATGCAAGAAATTTAATCTGCTTAGACACTTCTGCCTCTTGAAGACAGCTAGGAAAAGTCCAGGCTTTGACTTTTGCATGGGGCGGTTCCAAATGTGAAGAAACACTCAACACTTAGTCCACACAGCAGCACTGACAAGAAAATTATTAAAAATAGTGAAGTAATGAGATCCATCCTTCTGTTCCTGATAGAGAAAGACTGTGTAGACTTTAGAAGAAAATCTGAAGGTTGAGTTGAATGCTGACACAGAAGTTGGCCTGGGTCTTTTAAATCTGAACAGCATCTTATGTTTCAGAATATCCCAACCCCCTTAAAATTCTACAATAATATTAGTGAGCCTCTAGAATAATGGCATAACAAAGTTTTGTAGCCAGGAAAATTAAAGTTCGGAAGAGAGGACATTACCTCTTTCCATAAGCCTTGCCTTGTTTTGGAAAACACAGCTTGAGATTGAAGCTGGAGATTAAATTCCAAAGTCCACACTTGGGATGATTTGTGAAATTCAATGTGAGCATTTGCAAAATGTTCATGTTTACATTTCTCCTGGTTTTTTGTTATCTTCCATCCTGAAGTGCAGGTGTTAGAGCACAACTAAACCACACTGCACTCTCTGTGCTGTTATGAGCTTTTGATCACTTTAATCACTGTGCTTAAGAGTAGCTTGATCTTTTTTTTAGAACTAATTTGACATTCTACAAGGTAAGAAGGTAATTAGTGATGTCTGCTCTACTGAAAGGGTATGGAATTTCATTTATTCCCCCGAGAGCTTTACATTTTGGCTACAGCCCTTGTTAGATGGAAAACAATGCTTCTTTCTTGAGGAATGAGAAGTAAAAGACAACTTTGAGTAACCTGATTATGCAGCTTGCTCACATTGTGTTTTAGCTCTGAGTTGATGCTACGCAAAGAATGAATTTTAGCTTTCCTCTGCCCTCGAAGGTCCAGCTGCTGGAGTAGTCAGTGCTAGTTACCTTCACATCTTTCTCTTGAGTGTGTTTGACTTCATTTGGCAACAGGCTCAGGTAGGTGGCTGAAAACAAGGTTTTCTTGTTTGAGGCATGGTTTTGCACCCTAGGAAGTTATAAGCAGGAGGTTCTGCTGCTTTTACTGCCTGATCTTATCTGAGTCACTTAGAAGGGACTAGCTGAGTATTGGCTAATTGCACAATCTGTGTGTGTTTGTGCAGGCTTTCATAAAAGATACCATTGCTATCAGTGGGGTGATGCTTTCTCCTTCCCCAGGGGACTCAGGCTGTGTGACCTGACAGCGTTACACGGCTCATTGCAGAACAACACTGCTCTGCTGCCTCCTGAGCAGCCAATCTGACCTTTGTTTAGACAAACCATCTGCTTTCTCTCCTCTCTCTCTCTCTTACACTCTCTGATCTACGGCCACAAAGGAAAAGGAGTGGCCAGCAAAACTTCAAACACCAAAAAGCAACATTTCAGCCTGAATTTGCTGAGGTGCCTGGGAGCCCAGCCTCCCCTGGGAGGTGGTGGCTGTATCAGAACTCTCCAGCGTGTTCCCAAGGAGGAGATGCTTTTGTAGCCAGACAGGCAATTTCTTTCCTCTGAAAACCAGGGGCGGGCTGGATGGCAGCAGAGGCTGCTTCAGAAGCTCCTTTCCAGGTTTTGATGATCAGCACACCTCCCAGTGCCAGCAGCACTCTGAGACCCAGTGCAGGGCTGCAGTGTTGGCACAGCACCTGCACTGTCTCACACAGGTGCCCTCTCACCCTTGCCTTTTCAAAGGTGCAGCTGGTCCATCCCTCCCCATCAGCCCTCAGCTGCACTGCTGGGAAATGAGAGGCTGTGAGGTCAGTGCTGAACCCCAGAGCAGTTCCCTGCACTGCTTCCCTCTTTTAGAGTGTGCTGCTGGGAAGGCCTGGAGTGCATTGGGATTTCCCTTTGCCTGGGCTGCTCTGCAGGGCAGCAGCTGCCATGTGTTAGGAAAATTAATCCACAAACATCAGAGGTTTTTGTCCAAAAAAGAGACAGAGGAGTCCTTTTACTTTATTGGAATAAAGGGAGAGGCCATGGGGCATTCCCCTGGGGTCTCTCCAATTTTTGGAGGATGCAGCCTCCTTTTTATCCCAATTTCCCAGCTGCATTTCCCTTCTCTCTTTCCCCACTGGCTGAGGTTTTTGAGAGGTACAGACTTCCCAAAACACCTGATACCAGAGATTTCCCTCTAATGTATAACCCTACCTTTTAAATTTTTAATTCTTATGGAATTTAGGGGTTTTTCTTCCCCATTGTTTCTTTCATCTTTGAATGTCTAATTTCATTTATCTACAAACCCAAAGTTTATTTGTAAAAGCAAATACCTTTTTCCATTCATCAATCAGTGGAATCCTCCCCACTGTTTCTTTTATCTCCCAGTGCTAGTTTTATCTACCAGCAGGCCCACAGCTGGCTTGTAAAGACAAACCCACTATTCCTCTCACACGTGTCACTGTCCCCTGGAAATGGGTAGGTGTCACCAGACAGATTCAGCTGAGCTCAGAACAGCAGACACAGAGGTGGGGGGTTCTCAGCTCATCAGGACACTGTTCTTCCCTTCCCTTCAGTGTCCTTCTCTCCTCTCCATGGATATGGGGTACTATAGTTGAGAAAGCAAAGAGGAAAGAGGGTTTAGATCTATCTCAAGGTAGGGCAAATGGACACCACTACACTAAACTTCCAAATTTTAGTTTCTTTTTAGAGTTGGAATGGTTAATCCTGCTCATGTAAATCCTGCAGCCTCCCCAGCTGGAGCAGAGCCTCATGGCACACTCAGCTCTTTGGGGCACTGCAGGACTTTACTAATCCTGCTCTATTTTACAGCAGTGTGCAGAGCTCCCAGTGAGTTCCCCAGGCCTCACCATGCAGATGCTGAACTGCAGCCAAATCCTGACCTAGAGGTGTTGGTGATGGCTCCAGGTCTTCCAGCTGCTCTCACCAGCCTGGGAGTGACACCTCTACAGCTCCTGGGATCAGCTGATGCCAGCAGGGATTGAGCTGAGAGGTCCAGAGCTGCTCACACCACTGTGACCTGCAATCCCTACTTAGCTTGTACAGTAAGGAACAAAATGAGGGTTGCCTGTTGTTACTGCACAGGGTCTGTTATGCAACAAATTTTGTTGTAAATAAATGACCAAATCCCCATTACTCCCCAGATAATAGGATTTCTTCCACCAGCATGTTAGCCTGTCCATGAGAAGGACAGCAGACAGATGGCTGTATGGGGATGGACAGTTGGGGTGTAGGATTCTTCTTATTCAAGAGCTGCTGAGATGTTTGATCTTACACTACAGAAACCACATAATTCAAAGGAGCAGGATCCAGGCCATAAGGAAGCAAAGATGGGAAAAAATCAATCCACCTTATCAAATAAATGTGTGTCTGGAAGCATGTACCTAAGACAGCAACGTTATTCCTTTGCATGCATAAAAATTAACAGTCTGGGGAGAATCAGTGGGTTTTCATCATGGTGAAATCCTGGGGAGCCCATGTGCTGTTTCTGGAGAGTCCAGGCCCCAAGCTGGTGCCTGTTGTGCCCTCACTGCAGCCAGGGGCTGAGATCTTTGTCATGGCCACCTTGCTGCCCTCTCTGCTCTTCCTTCCTTTGCCCTTTCAGAGATCCAGGCTGTAGTCTGGGCTAATCCACAGAACCCCCCATGTGCCCAACCCCTGAATATCTTAAGTGTTGCATAAGGAGCACAGTGGGGCTTTTTTTACACAGACAAGGCTTAGCATTTGCTGGCTTCTTGCTGCAATACATTGGCAGTGATGCTCTAATGAGGACAATAATGCACCCACCCTACCACCTTCGATCACTGACGTGCTCTTTTGCAGCTTGTGAAAGGCTCTAAAAGCTTTCACCAGACACAATGTCTGATTTTTAGGGAGTGTCACTAGTGCTGCTTATCCCAGACTGGCAGAAGCCTGTTTTTATCCCACATGGTTGCTGCAATAATTAACATCGGGATAAGTGACCAATAATTAGTCTGACCCGAGGAGCCCTGATTCCAGAGATTTTCCAACAATTTCAGCAGCCTGTCCAAAGGGAGCACTTCAATAAACTCCTTAATGGGTGGCGTGCTGGGGTGCACTCAGTTGGCATCAGATGAGCTGTGCCATTCCACACCAGCTGATGGCCAGCACCAGTGACTCTGTGTGTGCTGTCCCCTGTGACAAAGTGATCTGTGTTCTCCAGCGTTTTCTGCTCACAGACACACATGCAAGGGATGGAGAAGCATTTCAATTTGCTCAATTGTTTCCACTTGTTTGGTTCTCCAGCTACAGACTCAGGACTGTCTTCACTCTTTGTTAAAAAAGTTACTTGGCAGCTCAGACGAGCTCCCATGGGTGGGTATCACCAGGCTGTGATTAAAATGATCCCCCAAACAGCTGTTTCTCTGGAAGGAATGTATTGTTTCATTAACCTGTAAACCCACAGCTACTAAAATTGGGTTTTGAAACTACAACAACAAAAAGCTGTCTGCATGCTATCTCACTGCTGAGTGGGCCATTTCCCATGTGCTCTGCTTGTCTCCTTTTCCTGCAGCATCTCAGTGTGAGGGACTGAGCTTACAGGTGATTTTTTTGACTTTCAGTTTACCTTTGTCTGCTTTAGGACCACCAGCCAGCCTCTACTTATTTATGCATCTTTATCTGAAAGGGAATCGACTCTATTTTAATTGCACATGAAGGGGATGATAATAAAATGTTAATTACTTTTTCTGCCCGCGCACTGATCTCTATCTGGCAGAATTTGCCCTTGATGATCCCAGGGCATCATTGCAGACAAACAAACGAGGACTGCTGCTTGCATGAGAATCCAGGGATCTCCCCCATTGTTCCCAGGCTGTTCAATGCTTTTCCATTTCAGCAGCTGCATGCAGCATCACTGAAGTGGAACTGCTCAGCACATATGCTAATACCAATATTCACTATACCAGCAATCCCTACATGAGTGCTAATGTGAGATTTCTTTTGGAGAAGACAGTGGTGTCTGTTTTTCTGCAGGCCTGAAATCTTCTCTTTGCTTAAACAGCCTAGAAATGGCCCACTTGCCTACCTCAGAGAAACCTTAGGCTCACAATAGCCTGTTAAAACATGGAGCTGTTCAAACATGTATCTGTCATCCATAGCTCCCTATGTCCTGTAACACACCTACTGCTGGGATAACTGAGCACCTGTCAAGAGTCTGTACTGCTAGACATGAAGTCCTCTCGAATTTATCAACAGAGAGGCTTACACTGCTGCCTGGCAAGCTTTTGTGACTCAACCTTGACCTCTAAGGATCTTCTGAAGATGAGAAAGCATCAAATTCTCCTTGCAGATTTAATCACTGCTTCCTCTGCTGTGGGCTCTGATGACAAGATGGTAGAGATATCCTTAGCTCATACAAAATCACCTGAAAGCAGTCGCTGCTACAAAGACACAGACCACACGCTTGTGCCAAACATTGTGTTTGGCATCCCAGGTTCCCAAACAAAGCTCACAGCAAAGCAGAAAACTGCCCACAGCCTGAGGTGACTGACTGACCATCAAGGTCACTCAGGCACCTCCCAGACACAAAGACTCTGGGCTGGGTTTGAGCTGCTGCCCCAAGGGCAAGGCTCTCTCTGTACCCTCACTGCCCCTTGGGAAGGATGCTTCTTACAACCTTGCAAAAAACCTCCCAGAACATGGCAATGAGGCACCAAGTGACACTAGGCTGCCACTGGAAGCCACCAGAGGTGAGTGCTGAAAGATTCCCACCTGTTAACAGTAAATCCTTCCATTATAACTCTGGTAAGAGCAAATAGGACTTGTCCTGTGCACCGATGTCTTTCTCAAGTACTGCTCCTCACAGAAGTCCAAGTTCAAGGCCTCTCCCTTTCTATTTCTGGATGTTCCCCATTTCCCAGAACATGTCTGAAAGTTGGAGGCAATTCCCTTCTGAGACACTGCATTTCCCACCTGCTGATTGCAATCAGCCACTGCTCACCAGCTGGCCTCTGGTGACCTGCTGAGGAGCCAACAAGAAGTAGAGGCCAGCACAAGGCTGAGAACAAACAAGAAATGCAGCCTGTGTTCTTGAGGTGCCTCCACTGCAAAAAAGGGCTCTCAAGGCTCTGTGTATGTATCAAAGTCTGGTTTTGAGGCTCAGCTTGCTCCTCACACTCTTACACGTTGCCATCACGTGTTTGACAGAAAGGAAGCATGGGGAAATGAAGGTTGCTGTAGGTAAAAACAAACCCAACCGTGTTCCTGTTAAGAAATCCTCCCAGTCACCCCTATCCCAAGGCAGCATCAATCATCCCAAAGGATAAATTACCTCTGACTATGGTGGCAGCCACACCAGGTAACCTCTGGAGGTGGGCAGAGCCACCCCTGTCCTGCCTGCTGTGTTCTGAGGCATCCTCATGATCTCCAAAGCACAATTCCCAATAGTCTCCACCTCAGTCTTCACCTATTTGTAAAGAAGCTGATAGCAATGCTCACTTCTCTGCTGGAGCAGGTGGGTGTTCATCTCAGATCTCCAAGGGAAACTCCCTTGAAATCTGTGAGGGCAAGTCAGCCTCCCTCCATGAGCCCCAGGAAACCATCCTGGCACTCTCCCAGTTGTTCATTCAGTATCCAGTGCAGATGATGCATGGCTGACAAGCACCACATCATTCCTGAAAATACCCAGTGCATGCCTATTTCAGAGGAAACAGCAATTCTGACCCATAGCCTGTGCTCTTAAATCAATGGGAGGCAGCAGCTGCATCAACTTAGGAACTCGCAACAGCTCTCAAGCCAAGGTGTTCAGAAAGCCCATGCTGATAAGGTCTTTCCCAGGACCTATATCTCCCCCTCCTCATTAAATATAAAAAGCAGGGAAGGTTTTCCTTTAAAGCTAGAGACCAGAGCAAGGGTAAATCTCAGACTGGAAAAAAACCCCACCACCTCCAGCCCCAGGGACCCCTGTATCCCTTCAAAACTCCTCACATTGCACCTGTAGAGCAGCCCAAAGGGTGCCAAGCCCTCTGCTCCCCTGTTCCTTGATCTTTAAAGGTCCCTGCAAGGCTGCAAAGATCTCTCTTACAACCTGTATTCTGATCTAAAGGACACAGCTGTGGAGAGAAACTGTCACAAAAAGGTGACCAAGACTACCAAGTGCATGCCTGTATGGAAGAAATCAAGCTATAACTTCCAGTAAATCTGTTGGAAAGGGTCAAAGCTTGCTAGGCTAAAGGAATGCCCTGAAGGATTAAGCTGTGCTACTGTGCACCTTTAAGATTTTTAGATGGAGTCCAGAGATTTTCAGAGTACAGTGTCTGCATGTAGGTAAAAGCAGGATGAACTCACACACTTTCAGTTCCTCAGCACAGCTCTTTGTCATTCATCTGATTTAATCTGGGAAGGCTGCTGCAGCACCATCCTCATTTTGGTGAGTATAGAGGATCAGGCTGAGAAAAATGTAACAATTTTTTCAGCAAGTCAGATTTTTTGCTGGTAATTTCCACCTTTCCCTGGTTCAGCTCCCAGGGGATTCACAAAGGGGTTTGTCATCTCTCCAGGTCATTCAGCACTCTGGAATGTGCTGTAAAATTATTTGCCCTGAGCAGCATTACAGGAGAGGCATCCATCAGTTAACTCCATCGTCAGCTCTCTCTTCTGAGGGATGTGTTGCTGATGATGAGTCATAAAGACATTGATTTTAACATTTGCTTTGAATCATAATTGCATTTGTAAGATTACATAGTGGCTCTCAGGGATCCACTGAGTTTTTAAATCTATAGTCAATGCCTATTCTTCTTAGTTAAGTACTATATAATGCATAGGATGACTGGACAATTTTTTATTTTTATACACATCATTTTTTTAAAATGGTGTCTTACACCTGAAAAATTAATATGAAAAAAAAAAGCTTTCTTTTTTTTCCAGCAGTCTGTGTTTCAAAAGTTCAGTATAATGGTTCAGTAGGGTGAAACAGTGCATTATAATTGAAGGTTAATATCCATATGGAGTTAATATCAGAGG
Organism: Serinus canaria; assembly: GCF_022539315.1. Taxonomy (NCBI): domain Eukaryota; kingdom Metazoa; phylum Chordata; class Aves; order Passeriformes; family Fringillidae; genus Serinus; species Serinus canaria. The sequence goes on from NC_066313.1 coordinate 106,449,598, forward strand.
GGTTCCCATCATGATTTGAGATTCCAGTGTTCTAAGCTGCTATAAATCTAAACCAGTGGTTAAAAGTATAAAACTAAAAAGGCATACTTGGGAATGAAAATGGGGTGCAAGGTCTAGTCACTAGGAAAATGAAATTACAGCCCTATCTTACAGTCTATATTGCTGTGCACTCATTTTTTCAGATAAATTCTTCATGGGTATTCTAAAATGTGATTGTTATTGTTGTCATTATTATTATCATTATTACTACTACAACTTCCATTATCTCCCTCCTTGTATTCTCCTTATATATTGAAGAGAGAACTCTCCTTAAAATTTCCTTTGACTTTATTCCCCTTCTCTGGTCTTTACCCACAGAATACTCAGGCAGCAGGAAACACCCATGAACTTCTCAGAGCCCCCTTCAGCAGCAGCTGGCTCCTCCAGTCTGGAGGCAGTGTTTTTTCCAGGCATTCCACACCCACAATGCTGTGCCATTCTTGGAAAGAAATCAAACTGCTCCTCTAATGTGAGCCTAACGGAGCAGGTGAGAGCTCCAGGAACACACACACCAATGCCCACATTTTACTCTGTTTGATGAGAATTTCTTGTTCTAGGTGAGCATGAGTGTCTTGGTTTGAAAAGACAGGTGTCTGCTAAGGAAGGCAGGAGTCTGCCCTGAAATGGAAAATGTAAACCCTCTCCCTCCAGATTATTATAATTTTGAAATTTAGGGGCTCTCAGGCTAAGATATGGGAGTAGAAATAACAGTTCTTTACTAGGAAAAATAAAAATACAAATGTAATACATCAAACAACAAAAAACCCTACTGACAGAGACAGAGCATGCCCTAACCCCCTGTGGGTCAGGGTGGGGGCACAGTCCCATCCCAGGGGAGCTCAGGGTGGGGGCACAGTCCCATCCCAGGGGGGCTCAGGGTGGGGGCACAGTCCCATCCCAGGGGGGCTCAGGGTGGGGCACAGTCCATCCCAGGGGGGCTCAGGTGGTGGCACAGTCCCATCCCAGGGGGCTCGGGGTGGTGGCACAGTCCATCCCAGGGGCTCGGGTGGTGGCACAGTCCCATCCCAGGGGGGCTCAGGGTGGTGGCACAGTCCCATCCCAGGGGGCTCAGGGTGGTGGCACAGTCCCATCCCAGGGGGCTCAGGGTGGTGGCACAGTCCCATCCCAGGGGGGCTCAGGGTGGTGGCACAGTCCCATCCCAGGGGGCTCAGGGTGGTGGCACAGTCCCATCCCAGGGGGGCTCAGGGTGGTGGCACAGTCCCATCCCAGGGGGCTCAGCCCTCCTGCAGTGCCAGCTGTGGTTCTGCTGGAGCAGGGATCCTGCACAAGGGGGGAGTTTTCCTCTGGAGCTGCAGGGCTGCTGGAGATGGGCCTGCTCTCCCTCTGGGAATGCAGGGGAGAAGAAAGCTGCTCCTCTGGGAATGCAGGGGGCAAAGGCTGCTGGGCTGTTCCAAACCTCAGACTGTATCCAGGTAGGAATGCTTGGCTCCTCCCATGGGCGGAGCATCTCCCCATGGGATGCTGGAATTTGATCAGCCCTGCAGGGACACTCACTGGCCATGGACAGAAGAGATCTCCTGGAGGGAGGATTGGTTGTGGAAGAGATAAAGAAAAACCTGCCCAACTAACGGAGGATAACTGCCCCAGCTCTGACAGATAGCAAATAGAATAAACTCCCCCAAACCATATCTTACAAGCCAGGACAATGGGAACACTGGATGGACATTGACAGACCCTCTGGTAACCAAAATGCACTCTTCACTTGTGTGATTTGTCTTTAGTGATTACAATGCCCCTAAGGCACTTTGCACATTGGTGCTGTGGTCAAGGAAATAAAGCACTGTCACTTTTCAGAACAGATTAAGAAATCTCCCTTGCTAGTCTGACATTCAGCCACTTTCCCATTAATTTGCTGAGTCAAAATAATAAAATAAAAATCCCAATGCATTAGTGAGGGCAGCAAGAGACAGGGGAGAAACTGATCCATTTAAAAACCTGATAGGGTCTGGTCTTTGCTTGTGCACTTACTGGTCCCTGCTTCTCCTTTCCATGTTTTGTTTCCCAACTACTTTGCATAATAAACTGGTGAGAAGTAAAAACTTGGTGAGCCAAGATCTTCCTAACGTTTAAAAGCAGACAACAGGATTACAAAATGTGATGGTCAAATAAAACAAAATATTTTGTTTTAAAAAGCATAAACAAACAAGAACAAAAACAAAAACAAAATTACTCCAAACAAAAACAAACAAACAAAAACCAAAACACCACAAACCACATACAAGTGGAAATCCTGTCTCTCCATGCCATAGCCCTTAAATTTAACAGTACTATGAAAATGATCAAAATTAAAATTGTTCTTTGCAACCTCCATGAAACATTTTTTTGCTTCAACTGGCCTATGACTCTGAGTATCCTGCTGGATTCTTGTGGAAAATTTCTAACTCTGGCAGGAGCCCCACAGGGCTGGCTTTCATTCAGGCAGATGAGGAAAGGGGTGAAAGACAGGTCCTAGTAAAGGTGCCTGAACCTGCTGCTCAGTTTGGGCTGCAAGGATTCTTGATTTGTGGTTCTAGAGCTATTAAGATGCAAGTGCTAAATAAATGCCAAGTATGTATTCCTGGGGCTAAAAAAGAAAGCAATCTTTCCTTATCCTACAGCTGTGAGGTCAAGGTAAATGTGGCTGTTCAGAAACACTGCAGTTCCCAAGCCCCTGGGGGATTTTAATGTGTTTTATAAACTTGTTTCCAAACCAAGCTATTAGGAAAACAAGATATTTCTCCATAAAGCCTTTATTTTTCTCTCTTTAGGGACAGTACTGCCTGCCTTACAGTGCTTTAACTCAATCAGAATCATCATTTTTATAAACAGACCATTTTTCATGACTTGCTTGATCAACTTGGGAAGGCAGCTTTTCAGAAGTTATAGTCATACACAAGGAAAAAAAAACCACATTTTACTCCACCTGCTGCAGCAAGAGATGTAACAGAAACCCTGTCTTTTATCTGAAGGTAATGCACAGGGAAAAACACAGACATGCACTTGCTTTCCTTTCACGCTCAGCTGCAGTTATGCAATATTAGAAAGGAAAGGAACACACTCTTTTCTTTCCCAATGAGATTGCAGAGAATTTTTTTTTTTTTTTTGTACAGAAGTTTTTGGTGGGAGATGTCAATATTTACCCAGAGCTTCACCTGTATCAGGAGGAGATTTCAGGCTGGTGGTTTTGAGTACTTAAGTTGGGACTCAGAGGGCCTTGAGGACACACAACCCAAATAACACTGGAGAGCCACGGCAGCCCTGGGAGCCAACTGGTTGCTCAACAGTGGATCAGCTCTGCTCAAATGTTTATTTACATTGGAGGTTTTAATTGCCCACATTTGTCTTTCTATCCACGAGACAGACTGTGTACATCAAGGGGATTTGGTTTGCTTTTTGTGTCAGCACAAGGAGTGCCAAAAGGTTGACACCTGTGGCATATGCATGAAGGACTCGCTCTAAATGAGGAGGAGAGGACCCTCTCTGCTGACTCTGTCCAGGGGCTGGAAGTCAGCCAGAAACCTCAGGAAACTCCTGAGTGTTCCAGGACTGCAGAGTGGTTTCAAGCACTCTCACTGGCCTCATCAGTGTCATGCTTTCTCACACTCACCCCACCAGCCACAGGTGAGAGCTCTCTTTGCCCTCCGCTCCCACACACATACTCTAACATGTAAAATATTCAGCAAAATAAAGATTTAGTGCAGAATCCGATAAAAATCTGAACTTATTCTGAGTCACAGTGGTCTCAAAGCAGTGCTGTCAAACGGGGAGTGTAGAGAGCAATCCAAAACAGTTTTGAGACCGCTGTTACAGAGAAAATGCCACACGCCCCACGAAAAGCAAATATGTCTAAGAGGAAATATCTGCTTATCTGAGAATTAGTATTACTCAAACATGCCTTTTGTGTCAGGAGAAAGAGGCAAGGGCTGCAGATTTAGCTGCTAACAGAATAGCTCCAGCAGGTGTGTTACACTCCATAGAAATGGACTTTGCACCACAGCATTGATCTAATTCCACCCCAGCTCACAGGAATGGAGGATTTTGGTTGTCTCTGAAATGTCTCTTGACATCTCTCTACAGACCTTTCAGGTGGAAAATTCAGCTTCCTAATGAGAGTTGAAACTTTTACATAGTTTCATTGAGAAAAAGAACATAATGTGTAGTTTCTTCCCCTTTTTAAGTATCTTGGGGAGGTAGTTAGACTATTCCAAGTTTGAAAAATGTGAATTAAGTGCTAAAACATGAACAATAGTTTTAGAAAGTTACAGATTTTGGCTGAGCCCTCACTGTGTGTCTACACTGGATTCTCCTTTGCAGATGTTGGTGCAAGTGATATTTTTAATAAAGAATTTTTTTTTTCCAGTGCAGTGTTCTGACTGTTAACAAACATCTATAATCAATGTTCTGCATTGTTTTCTGAGAAAAAACATTAATGGGGGGGTGGTAGTGGTCGTAGTGGTGGTATTTGTATCAGAAAGGAACAATGGCAAATAAAGCATCTCTTTATTTCTATAAATGAGACAAAATTAACAGAGAGGGGAGACATTAGCAAAGAGGGAAGAGGAGAGAAATGGATTATGAGCTACATTGGGTTTGGTTGTTGTTCTCAAGGTATAAGTCAGCTATCCCAAGAACAGTGCACATTACTCAAATTCCACCAACAGGACTGGAGACTTCTCTGGGAAGTTGCAGCTGATATGCTGAACAAAGGGAAAATATTATCAGTTCCTTATTGTATTGTGAACCAGTGGTCTGCTGGTAATAGTGAACATTGAGTCAGAAGATTTTCTTAGGATCTAAGTTAACAAGTCCACTGGGAAAAACTTGTGAGGCAGAGAGGGGTTTTCCCATATTGCTTAGGGTGCAGCAGCCACCCAACAGCAGCCTGTGCAGGCTGGCACGTTTTATGCCTCTCTGAGGCTCAGTTTACCCCAGGAGAACTAAATGACCCCTTCAAGGTTGCTCAAGACATTTCTGTGAATATCTGGTTCTGAATAACTGAATGCCTCCCTGTCTCTGGGCCAATTTCCTGAACTACAAAACTGTCCTCCCTGTTTGCCTTGTGTTAAAGCGAATCCTTGACCACAGCTGCCCTCTCCTCTCTTCTCCCATGTCATCAGCCCAGCCTCCTGAATCCGTGTTGGCAGCAAACACTTGATCACATTTATCACATTCTGGTATTTTTGCCTCCTTGGCCAAACTCTTCAAACTGCTCAGCTTGCAACAATGCCACGACAGAACAACCTCTGCTGCCATTGCTGGTCCTGTTTCTTGCTTTCTGAGGTGCAGATGGAAATCTGACCTTCACCTTGGAGTGATTTCCCATTCATCACCAAGATGAATAGCTGTCGATCCACCCCGAGCTGCCTAAAGAGGTGCCTGGCGAGCGACTGGCGGTGAATTCTGCCCGGCTGCACCAGCAGGGCTGCTGCTCTGCAGCTCTGCACCCGGTGAATAGTGCTCATAATCGGAGACTTAACGTCAAATATTTTCTGCAAGGGAAATAAAAATGTCAACAGGAAGTGAAATGTGACCTGATTAACAGTTAGACCTCTGACTCTGCTTCGTTTTTGACTGATGTGGTGTTTTACAAGGATAATAATACCACCGATTCCTCTTAATTGATGGACCCTGATGGAAATATAAATTAAGCAATTAATACGATTCTCTGAGACTCATAAAAATAAACTCCACGTAGAGATAGTCATATTTATTTTTTTAATTACTTTAAAAACATGTGTCATACAAAGCATTACAACATTTTCTCCTAGGGAAAGCCAAGGCAAGTTTGACCTCCTTAAGAGCCAGAATGTGCCAGAGGAGGCAATGCAAATGATCTGCTGCAGACCCAGGCAGTTTATGATAACCCAAGCTGCCTTTTGTCTGGGGAGTTCTGCAAGCCCTGATTTTCATGTGTTTTGTTTAAAACAAAACTAACAAAAAATAATTACTGTTTAACATTTAGAATCGCGCCCGGAGGCCCCATTCAGGATCAGGAGCCCTTTGTGCCAGCTAAGAGCACAGCAAACACAGTGGGAGAAACACACTCTGCAGTAAATGGCTTGTGATCCGATTCCTGATGCTTTTAATGGTTTCTTCCATGGGAGGTGGTTTTAATAGTGAATAGCAGACCAGTGTGACCTTGAGAGATGCCAGCTTGAAACCAATGGGAGTTTTTAGGAGAGAGCAGGAATTCTGGGAAAGCAAAAATTTAGAGATTTGCAATACCCAAGTGATATGAAACAGTGTTTACAAATGTTTACAAACAGGCTACTGTTGGATTCAATCCTGTTTGCATCCCTCCATGCCTGCACTAATGGGCTTTCTGTGACTGATATATTCTCCATGTTTCTCATTTGACTTTCGGTTCCTGAGCAGTGAGAGTTCATACTCAAAAGCTTTCCTCTGCCACCATGAAAGCTCTGCAGTTGCGTTAATGGAGGCTGGGATTCTCTTGTAATGTCTCCAGGTGTAAAGAAAACAGCTTGTTCACCCAGAGGCGCTCAGTGCTTGCTGTTTAATTCCCTTTGAAAAGTTACTCCCTGACACCAGGAGCAGAAGCCACACCACAAATTACAGGCAGTGAATAAAACAGGATTGTTGCACATGCGGTCTGCTCCCTGCCTTTGAAATCTGAGAGCTGAGTAATTCGGAAAAGGGACTTGACTTCTTTTAAAATCAAATTGAAGTAGATGCCTGGGTTTTGACTGTGATTTGAAGCGTCTGCAATAGACATTCCTGTGAACTGGGCACTCACTGTGAGTGCCAGAGGAAGAGTAAAACCCTGCCCCACCACCCTGCTCCAACGAAACTGGGTGAAAATGTGTGAGGGAGGGGAAATATAGATGCACATGCAGCCATGGTGTATCTGCACTTTAAAATGACAGATCCTGTGAGAGACACAGCTGTGTGATGGGAACAGAGCCTGTCCCAGGTGCAGGGACATGCTGGGGTTCATGGCTTTGTGTGCCTCCATGGCAGCTCTGCAGCCAGACTGGCCTTGCCAGGGAAAGGCTGAGCAGTACCCACTCATCTGACAGGTACAAGGCAGGAGGAGAGGGCAGCACAGCCACCTCTGCTTCCAGGAGTCCCTGGGGGGTACCCAGGCTCAGGGGACACAGCTCTCCCTGCTGAGCCTGTCTCTCTGACGAGAGGAAATGCCTTAATGAGCTCAACAACATCTCTGTCTTCAGGAAAAAGACTTGGAGCAAGTCTGGGAGCCCCCCAGCAGGGCTGATGCTCAGGCAGCGTGTGGCTTCTGAGCAAGAGCTGAGTCAGGAAAGCAGCTCTGAGGAAGCAGTGACAGCACCCCTCTCCTTCTGCCAGCCTGCACAGGAGCTGCTGGGATCCTGGACTGACCCCAGCAGCAGCATTGAAACAGCCCTCAATTATTTGTCAAGGATAGTTAGCACAACACCAGTTGTTTTGATTATACAGTGTAACCTGCAAGTGCCACCAGGTTTATAGTCTAAACCGACATTTCCCTTTATCTTTCTGTTCTCCATCTGCCTCCTTTTTTACAAGGACAGATTGGACAGCCTGACATCATGTGAAACAAGCAGGGGAACTGCCTCCCTCACCTCACCATTACTCCTAGCCAGCTGCTCTCCCTGCCCAGGCAGTCCTTTCAAACAGCCCCTGGGGCAGAGGAGGAGTTTAATCGGGTAAGTGTGGAAGGAAGTGGCTGCACTGCACTGCAGGAGGTGCTGAAAGGCAGTGATGTCCTCCATACCTTAACTGGGAATTGTCCTGGTTAGCTTAAGAGAATTCTCAGGATTTCTGCCAACCTGAGATGTGTTAGAAAGTCTCTTTTCCCAGCCCGTTGGTCAAAGAAGGAGTCAGAACTCTTCTATTCTCCTTCTCAAGGTTGTTTATTGTTTCTTATCTATAACATTCTTTCTCTGGCTGGCCGAGGTCTGTCCAGCAGGTCAGACAGAGGCATTCTGCCCGCCCACAGGGAAGTGTTATCTTTTTATACTAAAAAACTACATGTACAATACTTACCATAACTTCCCAATACCTGTCACCTGTGTTAGACAGTGAGTTTCTACCTTAAACCAATCCAAAAGTGCCAACATCCCAGCAGAAGATGGAGGCCAAGAAGAAGAAGAAGAAGAAAGACTGGACACGCCCAGATTCCTCAAACTTGCCTCCTGAACCTCCTTTCTAAAAAACCCAAAAAATCTATTTCTCACCCCGTGACAGACTAACTATTATTCTACTTAGACTTTCATGGCTTGCAGATCTTCATATAAGGTTGGTAATTTTTTCCATGGGTCATAATCAGTCACAGGTGTCTTGGGCTCTGTGCCAAGGTCTCTGAGCCCCCTGGCAGGGGTTTGAGCCATCCAGGACAGCCAGAGGGATGTCCTGAATTCCAACAGAGAATCACACAATCACAGAATTGTTTTGTCTGGATAAGTCCTCCAAAACCACTGAGTCCAGCTTTGGACTGACTACCATCCTTGTGAGCACGTGGCACTTGCTGAGTGCCACATCCAACCATTTCTTACACTCCTGCAGGGATAATGACTCCACCACCTCCCCAGGCAACCCATCCCAATGCTTAAAACATCTTTCCATTAAGAAATTCTTCCTGATGTCCAACCTGAAGTGAAGCCAGATGCTTAGAAATTTAGGCATATAAAGTGTTGTTGCACAAGCACACTAAAATTGGTCATTCTGTGCTTGCATAATTCTTACACAGACATGCTTCAGTTAGAGTTTACAACTTTCATCAAAGCAAAACAAGACACCTTTAATGAGTCCTCACTCTGCCTCTGTAATTTTCCAATATAACTGAAACTGAACCAACACAAAAAGATGTGACCCAAGCAGGTCTCCTTTGGCCAAGCTGCACGCCAGCTAAGATGTGAGGTGCAGCCTCAGCCCACCCTCTTGTGAGCTCTGGCTTTGCCTGCACACATGGGATGCCAAGGAAGGGGCTGGGTCTAACTCATACACAAAATAAAACAGAAGAAATAGATGTGCTTTTCAGGTAGTGTGTGAATGATGTTATGGGAGCGTCTGAATTCAGGTACATTCTGTGAAACTTTGCCCACTCATCTTGGTGACAAATGATAATAATTCCAAAATCCTCAGATCAGTTCCATCTCCTAGCACAGGAATAAAGGATCTCAGTGGGAACTCTGCTGCCAGACTGTCTGGGCATGGCTGGGGCTACTTGCTCAGCTTTCTGAGCAATGCCTCCACCCTTCAGCTGAGGCAGCACTGGCAGCACTGCTGCCTTGTTGGCACTTCTTTCACTCCAAAGACAAGGATACCATTGCTATCAGCTTAGGGCAGGGGGGGCAGAGCACCTCTTCTGTGCCTGTAGGGAGGAGAGGCAGTGGGAGAGGCTGGCTTTGCTCTGCTTCTCCCACAGCTGGAGCAGGAGGGGTGTTAAATGGCTGTGCAGAGAGCAGTCAGTCACTGTCCCTGGCATCCAACAAGAACACAGATTTGTGCTGCTGCTCCCTCAGGTGTGCTGGGCTCCCAAGGACGCTGTGCAAATGTTGGTTAAAGTGGTGTTAGCCCAGAGACTGCTGGAAGTTGGGGTAGGTGACCTTTAAGGTCCTTCCCAACCCAATCTATTCTGTCATTAAGGGTCACAGCTATTACTGGGGGTGTGTTGGATTGCAGGATGAGACCATGTCTCCTCTGAGGCAGCATTTTTTAGAGCAAAACTCTTCCACACACCACCACTGCTGCTGCAGTGTTAAAATGCTGTTTAGAAGGTCATGCAAGTGTCCCATCTCGGGGTCTGGGCTCCAGCCTGCAGCAGGGGATGGGTCACTCCCCATGGCTTGTGTTTTCCTGGGAGATGTGTCAGGGAGGGGGTGTAAAAAAACTTCAGCTGTTTTCAAACATGAAAACATGTTTGAAAAATCTGTTTTCCATGCTCACAGCATGGAAAAGGCTGAGAAACACAGAGGTAATCTTTTTGCAGGGCAATTAGCAGCTAATAGAAGCTATGCCAAGATATGAATAGACTGCCTGCAAAGCCTTTCTCAGGGACACATCCTCATAGACACTCTCCCCTCTCTGAATATTGCTAAATCAGCTTGTCTGCAGTGACCACCCCATGGAATTACACATCCATCCCAAAGTATTCCACTTGGGTGGAGCAGGCAGGGGGAAATGCCTGCAAGGTCAAACATGGACACCAAAAATCTCAGGGCAGGAGATTGCTTTGCCTCCCAGTGCAGAAAAGTGACTGCATTCAGGCTGGACCCTATCAATATTTGCCTTGGTTGCTTTGGCTCCCTGGGACCTGACAAGAAGGTCTGGGAAGCAGGGGACTGAGTCCCCATGCTCTCAAACTACACATCAGAATAGCTGTCACAGGTGTTTAGGAAGTCAAAACACAGCTCAGCTATTCCCAGCTGGACTGGCTCTGGCAAGGAGAGAGTTAAATTTCTTCACAGCTCTGTGCTGTTTCGGGTATGTGATGCTAAACAGTGTTGATAACACACTGATGCTTTTGTTATTGCTGAGCAGCTTCCACGAGTCAAGGCCTTTTCTGCTTCTCACCCCCCCTCTGTCAGGAGGCTGGGGCTGCACGAGGAGCTGGGAGGGCTCACAGCTGGGACAGCTGACCCAGGGGTTACCCCACACCACATGGCATCCTGGGCAGCAGGCAGAGCTGGGGGAGAAGGAAATGGGGGCTGCTCAGTGATGCTGTTTGTCCTCCCAAGCTGGGTGTGATGGAGCAGGGCTGTGCTGGGGATGGCTGAACACCCATCTGCAGGTGGGGAGGGGGAGTGGATTCCTTGCTTTGCTTTCTGGCATGGGCAGCTTTTTCTTTACATGTTAAATTAGCCTTTGGCTCAACCCACAGTTTTTTGCACTTTGACATTTCTGATTCTCCCACATCCCACCCGTGAGTGGGGATGAGCAAGTGGCTGTGTATGGAGGGATAGAATGTAGGAAAATAAAGATAGTGCAGAAGGCAGTCTCACACCTGAGGAGTTGCAGCTGTACTGATCACCAAAGATTAGGAACAGTCCTGCCCTTAACAGGCCACAGCTGTGTCCAGTAAGAAGCGTGCTACAAAAGAGTGGGTTAGCTGGGGGAGGAAAGAGCTGGAGTTTGTTGGCTGTGCTGTGAAGAAGGAGTTAGTGCTGTGAGGAGCTGCCCATGAGAAATCACCAAGAAGATATGGAACTTTTGCAATATGATGACAGCAGCTGTGTGGGGTTGAGCTGCCCACCAGGTTCAACCATGACAGCAGCAATTTATTTTTTTTTTCCCAAGTCTACTTGAAGCAATCAGTCTCTTGATTTGGGTCATCTCTGGGTCAGGGCCTGTAGTTCTCCTTAGGTCTCCACAATTTCAGCAGTGAGGATGGCCAGTGGCACGTGCCACCCCCACCAGTGATGCCTCAGGTTTTAGCTTTTATATTTTTTGGATTCTGTTCTGCTTTAGTGTGTAAGTCTAAGCTTCATATTAGGGGTAGTAAGCTCTCTTCACAGAGCAGGGAGACAAAAAAATTCCTTCACTAGCTGCAGACCAAGGACAAATGATCCAAATCTCAGGCCCAAGAGCATAAACAACGTGGACTGAAGAGAGAAAAACAAGAAGGATGGGACTTCATGGGCTAAAGCTGGAATTGAACAAATAGCTCCAATATGCCAATGGACCAAAACTTGTAAAAGTGTGAGATCCTGTCACTGTTCAACCATTTTTGTGACCATTTTGTTTTGTGCTGCCCAAGGTGGATCTATAGAGGCTTCTTCATAAATCCCTACTTTATTCTTTAGCTCTGTCTAGTCTCTGTTCTAGGTCAGCCTTCACAGGGCATCACCAGCAACCTCCCTGGTCAGCTGTGGAGAAGCCACAGAGACCTACAGGAGGACAAAAGATCATGTTTCCCAGTTCCCATGTCCTTCTGTCTTGGTGTTCAGGATGCATAAAGCAGCTTGGAGGGAGAAATTCTGTGCATTTTGAGACTTTGGCCTAACACTGTTACCATGAATTACAGTTCATTAGCGCTCCAGTACAGAAGAGGGTTTTTTGCTATGGAATTAAAGTTTCCTAATTATTTCTACACTGCCCACAAGACAACCATTTTCAATTTTGCATAAATATGTCTCACTTTTCCTAGCCATATAAGGAAATATTCCTGACCTGCAATATTTATCATCTTCAGAAAGTCTGTATTTGCTTGATCATGATTTTTTTTTTTTTTTAATTTAGCTAGGGCAAAAATCAATGACAATGAAACAACTCTAGAAAATTCCCTGGGGTAGTTTTCCAGTGAGACACAAGAAGTTTACTTATGAGCCATTGCTAGTGGTATGTATGAGACTGTATTCTAGAGGGTTAACACAGACAGTGTGTAGAGTTTCTTCCTTGAGCAGAAAGTGCAGATCCCAGTGGCCTTACTTGCCCTCCCAAATAATAAATCATTTTTATGAATGATTCCAGGAGAAGCTACCTGCGTTGCTGAAGTTATTCCTGCGCTGTTGTTGGGAATATCTTTGGTGTCAGGGACTCAGGATGTGATGGCTGGAACACTGCTGCTTGAGATATTTAGTCAGGCAGGTTGCAAGCAAGTCAGGACTAATTTGTGATTTTTTTATTTATTCAGGGTTTTTTTATTTATTAGGAGTGGGGGAACACAATAACAACTTTGGGGCATTTTTAAATTAAACAACAAGGATGAAAAAGAGAACCAAAGTGAATGTAAGTGATTGATGCTGCTTATTTGCTCTTGTGTTGCCAGGGAGCTCCAAGGAGAGCAGGGAACAACCAATAGCAGGCAGTGAGGGTAGAGGAGGAGGCCTTTTTAATTATATCACATCATTTTTCTAATATTATGTTATCTCACACAGCATCCTAAACATTTTGGAAACACAGCATGTTACATTTTTGCATGTGGATTGCCTGCTCAGCTATGGTTAACCACTGATTTCATGCTTAGGTTCCTGCTTAGATTGGCTGCCTTGTCACCCTCACACTGTTGGGAAGTTAATAGTCTAGGAGAGATAGGAAATTGGAGAAGGAGTTCAGCATCCAAAGGATCCCACACTTAAAGCCACGTCCATGTGCCTGCAGCAGGATGAGCAGAGCAGTGGCCAGCACAGAGGGAGCACAGAGCAGAGAGCACAAGTCTCTTCTGTCACTGCAGAGATGTCCCCTCCCCAGGGAAGGGCCACACCCTGTCCAGCCAACCAGGCAGAGCTGGAGAATGGCCAGGTGAGATCTCTGGGTTCTACACCACACCTGCACTGGCTGTGCTAGAAACTGTTTTTTCCCCTCTGCTCCTGAAAAAGTGGAGCAGTTTTTAAACAAAACAGAACAAAAGGCAAAGAGATGTCTCATCCATCAGTGAAGCAACAGACTGCCAGAGTAGAATGGGTGTTTGGTGTCCCTCATGGTGCTTTGCTTTGCTGCAGCAAAAGCTTTCTTAAGAAAGGATTTGCCTTCTCCCATCTTTCTCCTGGATGGGCTGGAAGTTGCCTCCTGTCACACAACGTAGTCTCCAGACTGTGCACAGGACATGGCCCTCACTGTGGCAGGCACTGGCCAGCCCAGTGGACATGGAGCCTCCTGCTGCTTCTGCATCTTCTTTCCACAGCTGGGCACAAGTTCCAGCAGCTCCAGGGATCTTCCTCAGGCACAGGATGCACAGGTTCAGTTATCTCCATCCTGGCAGGATAAAGGCCTACCTTGGGATACAGCTCTATCAAAGCATGTGCAAGGAAAGGTGGTGGGAAACAAAGAAATCTCACAGGAGGTATTGAGAGATGAATCATGCAATTAAGTGGAGAGATGTGATTAATCCATGGAGATTGCATCCACAGGAGCATTCTAGAGTATGGTACAGAACATCCCAGCCTTTGCAGAGGTCCAAACCATGTGCCAGCCCAAAACATGTCATTGTCACCATCAGTCAGCACACCCTGGTTTCCCTTCTGTTCAGAAACTGTGGAGAGGAGGTGGCAAGGGAGGGATGGGATCAGAATGTGGTGGAGCAAATCTGGAACTAGCAACCAGTTTGGAAATCAAGACCCAGTTTAGAAACTGAGGCTTACGGAATTGTGTCGGTATTTGAACAGTCAAGCCAATGAGGATCCACAGAAAACCTTACAGGAATAATTGGACCCACCTCATTCTATGAGAGCTGGCTGTGCCTACAGAAGACCCCACACATCTCAGAGGAGTATCAGGATGATGCCGTGCAGGGCAGGGAGTTGGACTCCATGGTCCTTGTGGGTCCCTTCCAGCTCAGCAGATTCTGTGGTTTTGTGATTCTCTGACAGAAGGTCTGTGGCTGCAGAGGAGCCACAGCAACGCCAACTCACAAATAAACATCCATGAGCAGCAGGAAGAAGGCAGTGGGAACAGTTCCATTGCCCTCTCCTGTCCAGCACAGCATCTGCTGGGGGAGGCTCAGTCACTGCAACCTCCACCCAGGAGCTGCAGGTCACTGGTGTGGCTGATGTGTGCAGCCACCAGGTGTGGCTGATGTGAGCAGCCACCAGGTGTGGCTCAGGGGCTGTTGGAGAGTTGGGGGACACAAGACAGATGATGGACTTTGGACCTGGTTAGCATAAGAGATTTGATAACAGGATGCCTTGGCAAAAGCAAACGGAACTTTGAAAATTAGAGCTAGATTGCAAGAAGATTTAATCAGACAGGTTTACTGGAAAAAGAAAATCCCATTAAACTCTGCAAGCAAGAGATGTTGCTATATGCATAAGTTTGTGTGTGTGATTTTAACCTAATCATTGTAGTACACGTGACCAGTCTCCCTGAAACAGTATATAAGCATTTGTGTCCCACAATAAAATTGGATTCTGATCACCATCAGTCTCCTTGTTTCTCTCCATCACTGACAAGGGGCCACACCATGAGGAAAGCAGGAGCAAGCCCACCTCATGGGTATGCCTATTTGTCACTCCATTTAGGTGCAGAAGTGGTTTTCACCCAGCCCTATAGCCAAAGCCTGAAGAATTTGTCTGTGATAAAAAGAAGGCTGTTGGGGCCCCAGCTCTTTCTTTATTCCTTTTTTCTCCTTGTTTGTGCAGGAGTGATGCCTCTTTCTTCTCGCAGGAAAATCCAGGGGCCTTCTTCCCCTCTATTCTCAGTGATATGCCATTTTCCTTTTTTGCATTCCCAAAAGACTTAGAGGAGGGAAAAACATTTTTTCCTGCACAGCATGTTGACACACTGCCAAGATACTGCAAGGGCCATAAATAAGTGCAGAAATAAGCTTGATATGCAAGACCTGAGACCCTGCCTTTATAGTTCCAGGTTTCCATGAGTGTCTCCCAAGCACTCATAGAAGGTGTCACACTCCAAGAAGGTGTGATATGATATGAAACTCTACTAACAGATGATTTAAACAGCAAAAAGAAAAACATACAGGTCTGATGAGGAAGATGTACATTTAACCCCATAACACTAGAGAAAAAAATAAAGGGGTGGAGTTAAAAAGATTAAAATGGAGACTGACTGGCAAAGTTGGGGTGAGGAGAAGTCCCCATATTTCCTGTGTGGTTTTATGTCTGTAGAGTCTGTTTTGCAATGATTGATATAACAAACAAGGGACTCACAAAAAGGCTCCTGATGTTCACTGATCAGAAGTATAATGACGTGTAAGCTGCAGCTGTTCCAGTGGATTTCTAAACAGCAGGCTCTTGTTGAATGAGCCCCATGATTATTTATCTCCATCATGGGCTCTTTATTCCAAGGTATTTGTTGTCTTCCCTGCATTTTGCCCGTCTGTCCTTATGCACAGAAAGCTCCAATAATTGATATTTTTTTATTAGTCTCCTCTTCCTTTTCCTGCTTCTGCAAACACAAAGCTGCATTCCCAAATCATCCTGCTACAAAAGGGAAGGCACTGCCAGTGTTTTAACAAGGGCCTCCCACAGCATTCTCCCCCATTAGCCTCATAAACACAGGGCAGTGCAGGAGCACGTGCTGCAGACAGAAGGGTCAGGAGACTATTTATTCTCCCCATTTAAACAAAAATGCTTTCTCCTGAGCAAGGAGAGAAGCAAACAAATAAATTAAGCTGTGCCTTGATGAAAGCCTTTAAACTGTGTCCTTGGGAAATGTACTGAGTGTGGGGATAGTGCAGGGCAGTGTTTAACTTGGCTGGTTTGAAATGGTCTGTGAATAAGCGGAGACATTGCAGGGGCACGGAGTGCATTCTGCCTTTTGGGTTGTGTTTCTTTTAATATCTTGTGCCTGGTGCAACCTGCTCTGTTTCAAGGTAAAGTGCTGCTTCTCTGAGTCTCTTTCTGACAGCACTGTGAGCTGAAGTCATAGGACTGGGGTAGGCAGAGGGAAGACCAGAGGTCTGGCTGTGCTTGCCACAGACCTGCTACGTCCTGCAGGAATGCAGTTTTCCTGTCTGCCAGATAAGGATGATATTTCTGCACCCACCTCACAGCTAATGGATTACTGCTTGAAATGACAAACATTTTTATTGTTTTCTAGAGACACACTGTAGGCAGGCACGGCTGAGCAGTCTCTTCTCAAACAGGAAGCCATCCCCCAGTCCCTTAGTTTATCACTGCTGTAAACCTGCACACACGGTCCAGTTGCAGGCTGGAAATTATACTTGGGAATTCATTGGCTAAAAGCAGAACATAGTTAAAGGAAAAGGTCTTTGGATAGTGTGAACTGGCATATAGCATCCCTGATGTCAGCAAGGTTATGCTGACTTATACCCAGCAGTGATATGGCTCTACATGTCCATATTTTCAACATTTTAATGTGAAAAGAAACGTTTCTATTATTGTATTTAATTTTCAGCTGGTTCTTTTTCTCCCTTTTTTCTCCTGGGATGACATCATTGGAAGCCTGTTAGTATCACTTCTCTCCCTGTCACTCACTGTACCAACAAGTATTTTATCTCCATACTAGAGAACTGTAAATAAAAAAGGCTGTAAACTACAAAGGCTCTTTGATTATCATTTTCATGCAAGGTCAGCAGAAAGAGCATGCCTGGTATTTTTAAGAGTGTTTTAAACATTATTTTACTTTTTTTTTTCTATTTATGTAAGCACAGAAATGAAAGGCTGATGCTTTGACACATTCCTGCTCTTCTTCCCCAGTGAACTCTTCTTTCTGGAAGCCTGGAAACCAGTGTTACACAGGCTGTACAGAGGAGGGCACCAAGCCTGTGCATTCCTTGAATGGTTTGGCTTCACTTTAAAGGTGTGGTGAGTGACAGTAAACCAAAACCTGATGTACAAATGGAGTCTCCAAACCAGTGTCAGTGCGGGCTCCTCCAGCCGTGCAACTTTGGATGAATGAAACCCACTATTAAAAAACGTGGGCAGCCTGAAATCAAAAGATTGCTGAGGGTTGCTGTGACAGAAGGCACAGCAGCATGCTGTCCCCTGGTCTCAGGTGCTGGAGGCATAGCCACAAGGTTGTGTTCTCTCACAGATTGTCTGGGATGAGAAGCACAGGCAGAATGGGAAGCCTCTAGTTTGGGGGTTTTTGACATTTCCAGGCAACTGCTTATTCAGCCAAGAGGCTGAGACTGTGACAAAATGCAGCAGCTGAATGGCCCTGACAGATGGAGGCAGCAGCAGACCTAAAGGGCAGTGGAAAACTCCAAGCTGACAGTGTGTGACAGCTTTGGCTCACTAGCAGCCCCTCACCTCTGGAGGAAGGTCATAGCACATCCAAGGAGAGGTCAGTAGAGGTTGTCATGTGGATGGGAACCTTGGAGAAGGCAGACATGACTTCTGCAATGCAGCAGGAGACTTCTGCAGCTCATTCTTCACCTCAAGTGCTTCAGTGGAATCAGCAATGACTGTGCACCTCTTGAGCCCTGCAGATGTTGAGGTCTCCTTCAGCCCTGGGTCCTGTTCTCCTAGAAGGAGCTCTTCTTAAGAGACACAGAGCACTCGCTCATCTTCCACAGCTGCACTGGCCCCAGGAGCCAGGGAGCTTCTCACACCCATGCTGACTGTGCTCTTGTGACACCCAGGCTGAGCCCAGGCGTGCCAGGAGTCAGGGATGAAGCTCAGACTGCAGTGGAAGCCACGGCTCTGTGTCTGCTGGGGGAGCCTGCAGGGTTCCGAGGAGGTGTTTCAGAGCTGACTGAGCTGTAGCCACTGGAACAAGGGCAAGTAGGGACCTTCAGGGTGGGGGCAGCAGAAAGTCAGGCTCGTGCAACTGCATTGATAGAGCCAGGGCCCAATTTTCTCCATCAAGTGCTGAGAATGCATCGTGTTTATTATTAGACAGCGCTGCTTCCTTTGTTGCCAGCGGTTGCATATATCAATACTCAGAGGAACCAGGCAAAACCACGTGCCCATGGCTTTTTATAGTACCCAGAGTTCAAAAAAAGCACAGGGTGCTTTTAGCCAGATTGCAACATTTTTGTCTCACACAGCTGATGGGCTGTCTGCTCTACATCCATTCATTTTCTGCTTAAAAGGTCATGTTTAATTTTCCAAATGAGCTCCCCCCACCAGCATGAGTTGCTCATCTCTAGACAATGCCTTTTCTCTCTCCAAGGCAAGACATCACCGTATTTTTCCTTTGCTACTATGCTGAAAGGGTGCTCGTGCTTACAAGGCTTGTGTGCAGTGAGGGAGAAAAAACATCTGCCACCAGTGACTTCCTAGACATGGTATATTTACAAACCTTGTTAGTTGCCATGAATACGTCATGCCTGGCTGATGCCCTTATGGGCGAAGCAGAATTGTGTGAAGGGTATTTTCTTTTCTGCTCCCCTGGGGAAAAAGGCCTTGCTCTGTAGAGGTGGCACATGGGTGTGAGAGCCCCAGGGGATGGGGAAGAACATCCTGCAATTCGCTTAAAACCAAAACCTGCTGACCATCTTTAAAAGTTCTGTCACAGGTAGGTAATTGCAGTGTTTCTCCTGAATCCCATGGCAGCATGGAGCCAGTTTTGGTCTAAGGTCCCACCTACAAAATGTGGTTCCAGAGGAATGGAATCAAATACCTCCTGTGGTAGAGCTGTACATCTGCTATTCTTCACCCACAGAAGCGATGATCTGATGTCACCATTGCTGCTAGCCTGAGTTCCTCTCCATGTTCTATTCTGCCACTGTGAGAGGCTCTGAGGATTTGCATCCGTACTGTTTCAAAATCCCAAACACCAGTTAATGATAGATATGGAAGGCAAGTGGCTCTCATAAGTATTCCTATGACTTCTGAAAAGGTGTGCTCTTTTCCCCAAAGCCTCCTTTCAACAGATCCATTCTAATGAGCTCCTCTTTCTGTTTCCAGGAACAATGTTCTTAATTTCCTCTGGCCTACTAGCATCTCCTGACAGCATCTTTTGTTATCACTCGTGTTATATATTGCAGTGCAAAACTCTGCTCCTCCTGTGGCTTGGTTCTGCGGGCTTCACAGGGAAGGAGCTGAGCCTCAGGGTCCCTACAACACTGGCTATTTTGCAACTCTGCAGTAGGTTACCCTCAGAAGTTTGTGAAAGTAACAGTTAAAACTTCTGAAATAACTCTGACTCAGTCTGATTGAAACAGATCCCCTGAACGTGAGAAATTTCTATATGGCAGTACTCCGAGGGCTGGAATCCCTCCTCCATGCCAGCACCTATTTTTGCAACAAGACCTTTTATCCTGACTCAACTTCCTCAGCACTTAGCTGAAGAATTTGGAAGTGTTCAGGATTATTTCTATTGGCTAAATAATCCTCCCAAGAAGACTCAAATAGTGAAAGCTGGGATTCACCCAGGTACAAAGCTAGCTAAAGAATCATTTCATTGCTTTTTGTTGAGTTTTAGAATGAAAATCATGCTTTGCCAGTTTTTTCATGTAATCTGACTTTTCCTCTAACATCTTTTCACAAACAATTGCCTCCCACTTTAAAAGAAACTCCTTACTGCTGCCTCCCTGCTTTTATAGTGCAACAGAAACAAGAGCCATTTGTAAAGAATATTGACATGGTCCTAAACCTGTACAGGTGGAGTAGCAGACCATTGCCTTCAGCATTCCTACAACAGCACTTCAGTGATACTGTCTCATATTTTTCCCCCTTGAACTGTGGAGCCAACCTCAGTGTGCCCTCCTGGAGGTGCAGGCTGCTCTTTGTTGGGCACATCACCTGAATGTCAACAGGCTCAATTACAGAGCTTCTTTCAGGGGCTTCTGCACACAGACAGGTGCATTATGCTCTCAGCTGCCCTAAACTTGCATTCCTTTTCCCTCGTGTGCTTGAACTCTGAGGTTTGGAAACCCAGAGCCTGAAGAGTGCTGGGTCAGAGACTGCTGTGTATGGGCTCTGACTCTGCCTGCAGCGTGCAGCACTGAACACAGGCACAGCAACTGCACAAATGCACTTCCCCAGCCTCTTGCCTTTTAAAGGCACACTGGGGAGCTGGCAGACACAGCTCAAACTAAAGCAAATGTAGGAAAATTGGAGTGCATTAGGCTCAATCCTTCAAAGTAGGAGCTCACTCAGTAATTCCATGTTCCGGAGTTCCAGCTCCCACGTCCTTGCACAATTTAGTGTTAGACCTGAAATGTCTCACATAAATAAAAGGCACTTTTCAGGGGTTGTAAGGATCAGGTTTGGGAAACACAGAAGTGCAAAGTGGCTGAGGGCTATGGGACAGCAAACAAAAGGCACAGAGCCAGGACTGAGATAAGGGATGGGATTAAAACAGCAGTACCAGCAGGGGAAAGGCCATGGTATAAGCAGGTACAGAAGGCACCCCAGTCCAGCTCAGTGTACCAAACACAGGCTGAAACACTGCAAAGGGGCTGTTGGTGGCCAGAAGAGAAGATAAATCTGTAAGCAGCAAGAACCAGTTTGTTATCTGGCTGAAGCAGTCAGGCAGCACTCCCTGATAGACAAATTCAGGAAGCAATGACATTAAATAGATGTAAACAAGCTGTCTCAGCAGTAAAATTTTGTTACTAACCAATTAAATTTCATCTTCAACTCTTAGCTGGCGGCCCTGGCTCACAGCCCCTTCGCTCTTATTGTTTCACAGAGATAAAACATGTTGTGTACCATTTCCATCAAAATCAGGAGATGGATGGAAAGCCCTTCCCTTCTCTAATGAGGCTGAAAGACTCCTTACCCTACATATCAGAGAAGCCTGTCACATTTGCATTAATTGATGCTGGGAGTTTTTAGGGCTGTTCAGAAAGTGTTCAGGCCAGAGAAGGAATGGAGGCCCATGAAAACATGTGGTTAAAGTGGACCAGACTGGGTGTTAGTGAGGGCTGCAATTTCCCAATCCAGTGCTCCTTCCTAAGGTTTAGCATCCACACCTCACTGAACAGTGCTGTGTGGGGAGCCAGAGGCCTTCTGGAAGGCAGCTGTTTCAGCCTCCAAGTAGACTATTTTTATTAATGCCAAGGAAAAAACCCACAGAGCAGAAATGTGCTGCTGTTACAGCCATCACCTGCCTCATTCTGCCAATGATTTTGTCCAGGCCAGAGTTTTTGTAAGTGTAAATGACAACGGAGCTTATAATTCTTACGTTTCAGCTTATACCTCCTCAGTTCTTTCAATGTTCTTGGAGCTAATGATTTCAGCACAACTTTCATTTCACATCACCCTCACCATTTACTGAAATGGATCTGTCCTGGGGACAGTTCCTTCTTTTTATAGCAGCTTTTACTTCTGGATGGAGCTCTTCATTTCCAGGCATGGGCTGTTGCATAATGACAGACAGGAAAGTTGAGGGAAAGGAAAAAAATAAGTAATGATTTAAAGAAAGCAGAAACTTCTGAAACAGTGCAAAGCTCAAGCTGTTTGTCTTGGTGAGCCAAATGATGATGTTTGCTTTGTGAACAGCAAACATCCACAAGCAGGGGGTGGTGCCTGGCTGGGACAGAGCCCAGTCTGTCCCAGATCTCTCCAGATACCTGCTGCATCCTGCAAAATGCTGCCTTTGAAACACAGCCACGAGCGCCAGGACACACCAGTGAGCTTCTCCTTCTTGATAGCAAAAGTGTTTAAAGCTAGACCTTGTTATAGGTGGATAATGAGATGCTTGGCTCTGGTACTTAAGGGATGACTATTGTGTGAATATTAGGAAAAGCTTTAGTGATGTATGGTTATGTTATTGTAGTTTAGATGCCCTCTGTTCCCCCCACAGTTCCCTTTTCCCTCTGTATTGTGACTATCAGCCAGGGTAGTCTAGGACAGGTACAAAGAAGGCTGCACATGTGTCCCTTGCATGGGGCAGCTGGCAATGGAAAAGCTCGGTGCTTAGGGGGTGAGGCATGGCAACACCTGACCTCCAATCAAACTACAGGACAGCTGTTTCCACTGATAAATGGCAAAGAAGAGCTGACTGACAGACTTTGGGAGGGGCCAGGGCTGGCTGATGCAACCCCAAGGCTGTAAAAGACTGAGCACCCATCTCGAAGATGAACTGGCCACATGGTATCCACGAGGGCAGTTTCCCAGCACTGCAGCTTTTTCCTTATGTAGTCCTTTTGCTGTATTTTTGTCAAGGTTTAATACACTGTTTTAAATTTTCAAAGTGAGCAGTTGTTTCTCACAGCCCTAAGGAGAGCATTCCCTGGTCACTGGGGCTCAGTGCTCTCCCACAGCCCTGCCTCTGAAACAGCATTTACCATGGAGCAGGCAAAGGAGGGGGAGATTCCTCATCCCAGCATTAATCACAGTAATGAAGCTGCCCTGAGATGCTCGGGGCTGGAGCTGGTGGGGAAGGCAGGGAGGGCAGTGTCACTCTGCCCTGTGGCCCTCGGAGCCCAGCTGGAGCCTCCCCATGGTCCTGGCGCCCCCAAAGTGGATCTGGAGCTATTGGGGAATGAGCAGGGGGTCCTGTCAAGGCTGCAGTGGCTGCACCTCAGCCCCCAGTTCCATTCCTTATTCCATGTCCACCTGGCAATGGATCGTGCCCCAGAGGCCACATCCAGCCCCACGCTGCTGCAAAGCTGTTGAGAGTCAGGAGGGGAAGAGAGTGGCCATGACTTTTCCACAGTGGGAGCTGTGTGACTCCCCAAGCAAGGGGGGACAGCTGTGGGAGCCCGAGGGGTGGCTGCAGGTAGCTCTTGCCTGCCTTTTGGATGTGGGCTGCCGCCGAGCGCTTCCCCCGAAATGAATTCACCTTGGCCATTCATCATCACCACAGGCAATCTAATTACAGGCCTGTCTGAAAAGGAGAGGCTCATTTATAATAGAGACTTTGTTATGAAGGTGTAATACCTCCAAATACATTTTTGCAATATTTTTTAAAGGAAAATTAATTAATTGTCGGGTGCTTTTTAAAATAACCAACCTCCTGAGGTTGGCACAGCAGCACCTCTGGTGGTGTTCCCTCCCCACCCAGCCCACCTGCTGTGTGACAGTGAAATGCTAAAATTATTTTGGCAGAGGAATAGTCTCAGAGGCAGTTGTTTATTTTCCAGAGGAAATAAGCAGAGGAATATCTCAGGATGCAGCCTGCACCTCTGCCCTGTGGGACTGTCTCTAATTGCGCGCGGCGCTCTGCAGAAGCATTCAAAATGCAGAGTTCAGAAAGCAGAATTAAACGTGGGGAGGGGGCACCCACATCCAGCATGTGCCCAGATTGGTCTTTAAAAGAGAGGAATGGTAGAATACACTTCCCTGAGAAGCACAAAAAGGGATTGTGGACTAAGGCAGCTAATCTCCTACTGACATGCGGCACAGGCACCAGTGAAGTGAGAGCTGAGGGGCTGGGCTGTGCTCCGCTCCTGCCAGCAGTGCCCACGTTGGGTTTTGTTCTTTGACCATCTCCATGATGGGACAGCTCAGGTGGGCACTGCTCAGGAGCAGTTTCAGGCCAGCTGCAGCGTGGCAGAAGGCAGAGGAAGGCTGTGTGTCCCTGTCACCTCCAGGGAGGAGGCCCTGAGGGATGCATGGCGTGCACCTCACCAGATGAAAAGCCTGCAGCAGACTGCAGCACCCCATAATGTGAGGCAGGTTCTGTTCTGAGCTGCTGCTCTTGCCCAGGATAGACCATCCCAGGTCACTCAAAAAAACCCCCCAAAATAAAGGTAAAAGCAGTGGATGGATGGCCTTAACCTGTCTCTATTTTTGTTATTTCCAGGGCTTGCTAGATAGTCAGATCTCTTCTAACCACGCTTTTTCAG